>NC_079295.1:44661295-44964326 GCF_023638135.1 Falco biarmicus | reverse complement strand
TCTGAGCAATTGAGGCTGGTCCTACATTATCTTCAGACGTCTTGCGGAGGACTCCTGTTACCCGTTTGGTACTCAAAAGCCACACGCCACCATCAGAAGTCACTTTTTTTTTTTTTTTTTCCAAAGGCAGTGATAGATTAACCTCTCTAGATCTAATGGAAAAATTATAATTGCAATGCAACTTTCTAATAAATTGTTCATATATTCATAATTCTGTTGCAGTCCCAAATTGGAGAAGAGATCTGTTAAAGGTATATATTAGTCTAGATTTTTTCTTATTGTAAATACTGTAATTTTATAATACTGTCAATATTTTATTAACTTAGAAATATTTAACAGAGTTTAATCTATGGTAGTTGATTTATTTATAGGTTTATGTTGCAGCCAATATTGCATTACATTCTAATGTAAGATTAACTTTCAGCATGTAAACATTGATTTAATATATCATTGGAAATATTAAGAAAGAAAACTCTCATCTTAATCTGTAATATTGATCCCCCTATTTCCACTTTGGAATTATTTAATGAAATATTAGGAAGTTTCAAGAGCTCGTGAATCTAAACAACTGCAGTTGGATTTCAAAACTTGAATTTTGAAATGTACCTGGCTCTTTCACCCTGTGAACAAGTTGGCTTCAATATCTAGTTTATATAGTACAAAAGTCTTTATTTTGAGCAAAGGGACACTGTCAGATCAATTTTAGATTCTTGTTTTAGTCGGGGGGTGGGGGGAAGGGAAGCTGAATGGGGAAGCAAAACTTACCCCCAGTGCATGCGTGTTAATTCCTTTTCAATCACAAGGGGAAAAATCCTTTTCTTGTTGGTTTGGGTATTTGGCTGGAAGCATTCCCGCAGCAGTTTGCATCCCTGCAGCCAGGGCGTGGGATGGGAATCCAGCTGCTACGAGGAGTCTCTCCAGTCCCGGTGAGAGGCGAGATGCCCGGCGGTGCTGCCGCAGTCCTGCCGTCCCTAGCACTGACTGCAGTCGGAGCTCCGTGAGATGGGTAAAAGTGCACAAGGTTTAAAACTTGCCAATTTTTAACCAAAGGTTTTGCTTTTTTTAAAAAAAAAATAAATCTCTCTCTCTCTTTTAGCCTGATGGTGTCCCTTTAACAGCTTAAAGATGTTCACGTTCTCTGAAAAAAACATTAGAAGTTATTTTCTTTTTAAGGCAGGGGAGAATTAGTCTGTAATATGTTTGCAACGTAACTTGCATAAAAATACCAAAAATATATCAAGGGTCTTCACAGGAGTTGGTATTTTTTGAGTGTAAAAGTTAATCTTTATTAGAGATGTGCCAATCTATACTGCTTTATTGTAGTGTTGTTACACTTAGGCATTTCAGTTAACTTACGAATATATACTGTAACAGTATACTTTGTACAGATTTATTTAAAATTTATTTGAAAACTGAAATAAAGTAGGCAGAAAATAAAGATATTTATTTTTCATTTGACTATGTAAGAAGGTATCATTCTTTTGGTTTTAGTGCACTGGTGTACCAAGCCTCAGAACCACTGCTTTCTCCAGCTCATAGGATGCTTTTTCGAGACTGTGGATATGTGTATGTGTACTGCTGTGTTGATAAGTAAATGCCAACGATGGAGTTCGTTGCTTTTATACATCCCAAAGAGAAGTTCCTCACCGTTCATTTTCTGTTTTCTGACCGAAAAGGCGTGTGTTTGTGAACAGTGTTCACGCAAGTTCTGCCATCCCACTCCCACATCAGCTTATACCAATGCCAGGATGGGAGGATTTGCCTGTGTACCTTCCCCAAAACACCCTGGTCCGCAGTGGCATCGTCAGGGAGCAGTTCAAACGTGTCCTTTGGGCTTTGTGTAAAGCAAATGCAGAACAAGAAAAATCGAGATGTTAAATCCATTAGAAAACAAATTCCTTATTGTACAGTAGTATGGAGATCTCTAGTCAACCTGCCATTAATAATAGATTCTTATTTTTTTGAATGATCTATTTAAAAGAACAGCAAGCATTGTATTTGCTAGTAAATCTGAAGTGTTTACATGGAATTACTAAATAAATTATTTGATCTAAGATGGCTCTCAACAGTGCTGATTTTTAATGCTGGAAATTAATTTTGGCAGCTGCTTTTTTAGTTTGTGCTGTTCTTTAAATCTTCCAAAGCAGTTTTTTTCAGTGCATCCTTGTGTTTTAAATTAGCTTCTGAGGAAGGTGCAAAGCATGCCTCTCCCTGAGAGGTCTGACAGGAGTGCTAGCTAATGTTTTCCAACCCCCTTCACATCTGCCCCTTCATATCCCAAACAACTGACTATATTGCTGAGACAGAGCAGGATGCTCTGAACTGGAAGCCCTGCAGCAAATAGTATGGCTTAGCTGCTGTTTTCGCTGATCTGAGTCCTGGTTCATGTAAATATATATAAAATTTTATTTTTTTAGCAGAAAGCATCGGGATAGGAGTAAAACATCATCCTTCAAGGTAACACATTGCCAGACTCAGTTCCAGCACGACTTGGTCCTGCTTTTTGCTGTTACAAGGCTGCAGGAAAGCCCCGTGCTCCTGGCCCCGTGACCCTGCTCGAGGCTCTTGAGTCCACAGGCAGTCATGAGGAGCTGAAGCAGAGGAATGCTTTGGGTCATCATTGAGGCTGAAGGCAAAATTGGAGGACTCTCACCCCAGCCAAACATCGGAGGACTGGGGCTGCTCTCTGATGTGGGGAGCAGCTGCCTTCAACAGCTCCCAAAGCCCTCCAGCGCTCCTGGGGGGAGGATGGAGTGGGTGATGCCCTGCCATGAGGCTCCAGCCGGTATGGGGCGAGGGTGGCAGGGTTTCTGGCTGCAGGTGGAAAGCAGCAGGAGTGCAGTTAGTGAGAGGCTGGGTGGAGAAATCCATGTAAAAGGACCAGGCAGGAATGGCAGGCAGCCGTTGCAAATGCAGAGCCTGGCCACACTGTGTCCCCCTCTAAGCACTGCATAGCTTGTTCTTAGGCGTTCCAAACTGGGGGGTGGGGGGGGGTGGGGGTGGGGAAATGAAGCTATAAATAATGCAATCTATCCCTGCATTTCTCATTTCCCAGGCTTTCTTGTACAGCATGCTAAGTCACTTCCTAATGTTTAATTTAATGTTCTCAGTGCTACAGCCCTGGTTAGAAAACCCATTGAACACTTACATTATGCACTATTTGAAATTTTTTTGGGACAAGGATTTCACGCTTCATATTCGGGGCAGGATTCCCATCCTCCCCAAGCATGCTCACACCCTGGCAGCGCTGTGGGCTGCCTGGTGCTTGCAGGAGCTGTGACTCAGCTAGGGAGCAGTGAGCCCAGACCCTGCTCCATGCACACAGCCAGCATCTCCCTCAGCCACCTATGCCCCCTTCCCACTCTTCTACCCTTGCTGGTTTGGAAAGGTCCAAGATTTCCATCCCCTGGCCCTGCGGTGCCATGCCAGCTCTCCCTGAGCCTTTCACCCCCAGCTGCTCGCTGATCACAATGCACTGCACACAGCACTGCTTCCACTGGAAATAATTCAGCTGTCACTTACTCTTCTGAAGAGTGAATGTATACATACCTTTTTCTCGTATGAGAGCTAGCACATGGTTGAGTAGTATATTCCTAGCAATTTGCTTTCTGTTTTGGAGGGAAATTGAGTACACTGATAAAATGGCTACGCTTATCTCAGTAACATCAGGAAACTTATTTGGGACAGATGTTTCTCCAAGCGATACCTACCAGCCCTGGCCAATGGTTAATGCTTCAGAAGAAGTTGGGAACAGCTGCTCTGCACCTTGCCGAGCCATGCAAAGCCCTTATTTTGGAAGAAAATACTCCTCATTAGCTTTATTTCCCACCCTTATGCCCCCTGCTCTCTCTTTAGCATGAGGAATTAGAAACATAGCTCAGGAAATGATTCAACTCATGGCTGAGCCTCACAGCTCTGATAATGCAACCAGAAGAGAACAAGGTAGATGGCTCGACCTGCTCTGGGGATGTGCCTGCAGCTGCAGTGCCACTGCCTCTGCTGGCTCCTCTTTTCATTCCGATACTTAAAGCAAACGCCAAACTGAAACATTAGACAAAAACAATGATCACAAACTTGCTTTTTAGTAATTGCTTGCATTTGTTTGTAACTGATGGGGCAACACTCCAGTAACTCAGATACAGAGCATCTCGAAGCAGCTTTGCCTCATGTAATGGCTTCCAACCAAAGCAACTCCTTCTGCGCTGGCTTGTTTGGCATTTCAGAGAACCTGCTGCCTTCTTTGTAGGTTAACTGAGAAAAAAGAGATGCCATAGGGTGGCATTTTCTGACATAGGAAACCAGAGCAGGTACGTCACCACCACTGCTCGCATGGAAGAGTGACTTGAAAGCCAACGGATAGCTCCCCCAGTACAGCCATGTAGGTGCTGGAGTAGAGACTGCTCTTGATTTCAGGAAATGCATAATTGCAATGAGGAGGCATAGATGTGAACTCGATCCATCTCCAGACAAACAGCTTCCCTTTCAACCCAGCAGAGCATGGTAGCTGTAGAGACATAATCTGAATTACTTCACCCCAGATTTGTTTCTCCAAGTCTAAAATACAGAGATGCTAAAAGTGGGCAAAGAGAGGAGCTTGAAAAGGAGAAGCAATACTGATGATTACATCAAATAGTTGTTCAGATGGGAAACCAACCTAATCGTTTGTTGTAGCCACCCACAGGAGGAGGGGGAGAGTCTTGTCTCCTACTGTATTTCATTTTATAACTCACCCAGCATTTAAGTTGGCCTGGGAATCAAAAGCCATAGTGAAAATGGATGGTGATTTCTGCTGCTGGGCAAGGAAGAAGGTAGTGTGACTCCTGGCAAGCCATTGCTCTGCACTTCCCGCACAAACTGGTGCACAAACATCTCCAGCTGCTCTGGAGTTTGACCAGGGCATTCAGTGGCAGCTGCCTGCTCCTGGGCAGCTGTCAGGCAGACGCTGCTGCAGGAAGTTGATTTCGTGTTGCAGTGCAGCAAAAGCCTATCAGCACTTACACTAAGCGCTTGATGCTGGTAGATGCTCAGAAGACCTTGACACCTGACAAGGATACCCTGGGAGAGCAGAAAGCACTGAGGGGAAGAGGATGAGGATGGTTTTGAACAGCAGAACTTAGCCTAGCCCCACTGCCCATACAATACTTGGTTTCCCTGCGCCTCCTTTCACCCTTCCTCCCAGAAGTGTCTTCTTGAGTAACCTGCACCCATCACACCCGGGCTGCCCCAGAGGGAGGAGAAAATGCTTTGAGGATTGAACAGAAAAACTCGATTGTACTAAACCCAAAAGCAGGAGATCCTCCGAAGTGCTGTCTCTCTACCCTGCCAGGTGAGATGAACAGTAACTATTACTAGACTACAGTAAAGATTAACACTAACCTTCACTGCAGCCCACCACCCACAAAGCATTTCCAGTTGGGGCTGTTCACCTGGGTCATGAAAATGAACCCGCCTCAAGCAACTCTTCCAGGACCAGCCATGGAGAAGCACCTGCCAACACTTTCTGCTGCAGTAGCAGAGGGGCAGAATGGCCTCCCAAAGGTAACAAGGGCAGTCAGAGGCCCTGAGTGCCTGCTGTGCTCCCTGTGAGCACAGGAGGAGCTGCTTTACCCTGAGAGCAAGCAATTCCTGGTGTTACAGGATCTTTGAAGTTTTTCTTGGTGAGGGAGATCAGATTTATCTCCATCAGCCTAGTGATGCTCATGCTCCCTCTCACTTTGCCCAATTAGTAAGCCTATCCCAAGATAATACCATTCAGCCAGAAGATTGTGTCGCTCCTCAACAAAAATCACCTCTAGCAGCAGCAGCAACTTTCTATCTGGTTGGGGTGTCCCCCCCCGACCCTTTGTTTGCTCTGGCTCATGGCAGATGCTGATGTCCCCAAAGACTTTGTGATTAACACATTGTTTTGACTAGTGACTGCAGGGAATTTGAGAGTTTAATGGAGGGTGAAGCAGGGATTGCTGGGGAAAAACGAGCCACCTCCGTTTGTTGAGATATACTGTGTTCGGACTGAGTCACAGTGATGCCTCGTAGGAGTGGCTCAGCCCAGGGCTGCCCAGTACCAGACCCAGCACCCAGGAGCATCCCTGCCTGATCAACTGGGAGCTCAGCACCCAGGTACCTCCCAGGACAGGGCTCTCCCCATCATGACTCCTCCTCTGTATGGAAAACCTTGCAGATGAAGTGTTTGGTGGAGGTGCAATTCAAAGGAGCTGCAGACACACACACGTTTAGCCAGACACTTGTCTAAGCACACTTAAAGTAATGTCATGTGTGGGGTGAGCTGAGTCCCATTGTGGAGAACAGTAGGGGCATAGGGAATTCCTGTGCTCAGCTTCGGTGTGCTCTGGCTCTGCTCTTCTCCTGGCCCTTCCAATGCCCCATGGCACTAAGTGCCCCTAATACTTGCATTTTCTGTCATAGACTTCCCTTAGTTCGTTTTTAGCCTGGAGCTCAATGATTTCTCAGCAAACCTCTGCTTCTCTGAGATGGAATTAGTAACAGTGGATATAGCAATAGCAAATAAATATTCAATAATTAGTAATTAGTAAACTAAATACCAGCTTAATCTGCTTTATGTAGAAAATTATTATTACATTTTGTTACCCCCCTTGCACACCTACTGGCAGCAAAAAATAAATGATTGAGGTTTCTATTATTTTAATAAAAGCTAGCATCCCTTCTGTAAATACCATTCAAGGTATGGCATGTGTGACACACTGGGGAACTTAAGAAGCTTGATGTCTTTAGTGAGAGAGAAAAGCTGACCTAAGCATCTCTCCACGTACCTTCATAGGAGAGGGTTCTGGCAGCAGATGAATCATGCATAAAGTGTAGAAAGAGAGAGTGGCCTGAAGACAACAGCACCAAGGACACTCCTAAGATGACTGAGCAAGTAATATTGGATTGACAGTCACCCAAGACCTTGAAATAGAGAGCAGAGCCCTGCAAGTCAGCCCTGTCGTGTGAAAGGTGTGGGTGGGTGTTTCAACACCCTTTCTGAAGCCAGAGATGGCATGAAACACCGCTAGAAATGATCTGATTTTAAAAATCTGTGGCTCTATCAAGGGCTAAACAATCATGAACCTAAAGAAGCTTCTGAAGCACCACCATTTGAGTAATAGCAAAGCACACCTGGGAGAGGTGAACTACAGATGGGAGCAGCACTGGGTAGTCTTCCCAGTGAGCAAAGGATCCTGGTTGGAGCCAGGACACATACCCTTGAGCCCTGTTCATGTCAGAGCCAGGGGACCACCTGGGTGCCACCTTGGGCCATGGTGTCCCTATCCAAGTGCAGACAGTGCTAGGACATAAGAAACCCTGGCACGGCCTTTGCAGCCCCTGGCTGGAAGAGCAGCTCAGCTGTGGCTTTTTGGGGAATGGGAGGGATTACCAAGTCCATCCTCCTGAAAGGTCTGTGGGTAGACGGCCATTAGACATAGGTCTACTGGTGGGAACATCTGGCAACCACCACTGCCCATCACAGGACTTTTGTCAGTCTTAAGGCCATCAAACTTTATTGCAAATGTGTCAGCATGAACCTGGCACCTCTCTTGGCCACAGCAGGAGATGCCAAGAGGAACAGAACTTCTGAGACCTTCTCAGCACCAACTTATGGTCTTCTCTCAGACCTCTCAGCTCCCAGTGCAATTGAATTGGAAGCGTGTTGGGCAGGCAGGGTCTGCTGAGCTCCACTGTCTTTCATGCAGACTCATTCCCTACAAGCAACATGGTCTTCCACCCTAATTTTGCCTGTAATGGGTAGGGGGATGCCAGGACGGCATGAATAGCCAGCACCTCTGAGCTTCTTGGGAGAGCCCACACGCTAATCAGGCCCCTCTGGAGAGGAGAAAATGAACCTCGGACTGAAGAGCTGGTGGCCTATGTGTCTCGCAGTTGTCCAGCCCCTACAGAAAGAGAGAACTCAGTGTTTCAGCAGTGGGTCAGGAAGCCAGATGAAGGATACATTTTTAGTTCTTTTTTTCACTTAAATCACTAATGTGCCCAGTGAGGCTCCTCATGGATGCCTTGGTGTGATGGCCCAGGTGTCCTTGGCCAGCATCCCAGCTCACCTCTAAGCCCAAGTTTGGCAGCAGCGCAGTCTTGCAAGAACATATGCAATTAAGGTCGCTTGTCAAATGGAAAAACCTGCATCAAACAGCACATTTCAGTCCATACCACAGCTCACCGTGAGCAGAACAGGTGACTGGCCCTGTGTGCTTACCTGTAACCCAAGCTCTCCCTTGCAGTTTGTTGGAAAAGATGCAGCCTGAGCCCTGGCAGTGACAGACAGATCAGTACAGCCCATGGAGGCAGGATCACTGGACCTGAATGAAGGCACCCGAATCACTGTTACTGGGTGAAGTTGGATGCTGTGGGGCAGCTCTCAGTCTCTTTAGGAGAGTGGTACCTGAGGAAGAGGAGGACGGGGAAGGCAGTGCAGTGACGGCCATGCTCCTGCTGGGCCCCTCTGTGGTGCAGAGCTGGGTCAGGGCCCCTAGCTCGGTCAGAGCAGAACTGGCTTGTTGGCTCTTTTGCCTTTCCGTTGTGCACCCTAAGGTAATTCTGCTCAGACAGATCCTTGACATGAAATGAGAATCGGTGATTCAGAAAAATGTAAACCATCTGTTGAGCAATGTAACAGCAGAGACCTCTTGGATCATTCACATATGTGAGCTCTTGAGAGACCTGCTCATTTGGGCAAAGCAGCATTAGCTACAATATTTCACTGCTGTTTTGAAGGGAGTAAACCCTTTGCTTCCTTTGCGTGTCCAGCACGCGTGCTTTGATCTCAAGCAGAATATTGACAGTAATTGTTTACAGCACAGAAATAAAGGCATGCTGCTGCCCCTCCTTCAGCAGCCCCCATCTGGGGTGCTCTGGGAGCTGCTGTGCTGGGAAGGGGCACCCACTGGGATCGGACAAATGCAGCAGGCTCTGCCATGGGGTACACTGCCCTGCCACCTCCACACACTGTATTTTGCCAGCCACAGCTCAGCCAAACCTTTGATCAGCACCTTTTCTTTGCCATAGCCTAAGAGGTCTGTGGGGCTGTCCCAGGCCTAAGGGGACTGTCCCTCCACCAGGATGGAGGAAGACAGTTTTCCTGGGGCACAGAGTGCAGCCCTCCTGCCATGTCCCAGCATCTAACCAAGAAGCTTGGCTACAAAACGCTTTTCTTTCTACTCTAGGAAAGCTGATTTCCTGTTCAAAACAATGTGATTTTCACCTTATGTCCACATGGGAACATTTGGCTTAAATAGCTTTGAAATGAGGTAAAAGTTGTGTTTTCCACTCACTTTAGTAGCTAATCCTGAGCAAATCATGTGCGAAACCAGCATTTCTAACCTCAGCCAGTGGGTGCCCAAGGTGAACTTGGAGAGGAGAAGGAGACCTGCAAGGTGCTCAGCCTGGGTCAGGAGGTAAGAGGAAATTGAGACGACCTGGGGCTTTCAAGCTCAAAAATGTCAAAGATGGGAAAAAGATGCCCTGTGAAGCTTGGTGCGTCCTGCTCTTCAGGCCCTGACAACCTGGAGACTTCCCTGCCCTCACCTCTGCTCCCGGCTGCACTCCTGACCGTGAGCATCTGGATTTGGCTCTCCTGAGGTGCTTGTGTCTGGTCTGACTCTGCCTTCTTTCATCTTTTCTTTAATCCTTTTCTTTTTCCTGCATTTTAAATCTTTTCCTCCAGTTTCAGCATCTCTAAAGGATGAGTGAAGCTGACCACTGTTAAACAGCTATTTACTAGGCACCAAACAGCACTATCGTGAGTATTGAAAAAACACCTATCAAAGCTTTTCAGGTCTCTAATCCAGCTGAAGCACAAAGGATTGGAGATTTTGGCAGTTCCTGGGCAGTCCTGAGCTCTTCTTCCGTGCAAAGCCAACACATATGTGCAGAGATCCACCAAAGTAGTGTCTAAACCCAGCAATATCCAAATGAAACTTCATTACCATGACATCCCTGCACCTGTCTCCCTAATACCTCCCAGCAGGAACAGGGCCTCCCTTTTGCTTCCCAACAGCTTTTGGCTGGCATGCAGGTTTTCCACCAGTGCTTGAAGACCACCATACAGTGCAATCACTTCAGCCCTCCCTCCCCCACCAAAATGGCCCCATCCCCACTTTATTTCTGCCTAGATCTTCCACCTAGCCCCAACATTTAATGGTTGTGAGATTAAATAAAATGCTCATCTATTTAAATAATTCCCAGGGAAAAGTACAAATCCATTTACAAGATTTATGTTGGATGCAATCAGGTTCTAAGCCTGGGGAGAAGGAGAGAAAACTTTGCCTTTTAGATTAATCAGCTATAAAATACTGTGGGTTTAGTAGACATCCTTTAGTGGTTGCACTGGCATTCACAAAGTCTTGGGTTCAGCCCCTTTCTCCTGGCAGTCTGATGCAGGAACTTTCAAGAAAATGTGAGAAAGCTGTGATTTACTGGGAGCTATACTGGAGGACCCTGGAGCCGAGGCACTGTTAGACTTTGCTGTAATGTTTTAACCACTGATGTGGCCAACGCCTCCAGCCTGTGCCATTGTGTGGCACAGCAGCCACACTCACGGCTCACCCAGGTTTGCACAGTGTCTGCACGCCCGTGTGCAGGTATGGGCTGGGGTGGACAGCTGCTCGTGGTGCCAAGGCCATGAATGCCCATGGCAGGAAAGCCACCATTGTCCCTCTTGAAGGTAAATTCCTGAAGAAATGAAACATCCCAGGAAGGCTGGATCGACCTGTCCTGTCCTCTGCTCAAGCACCATCCAATGGCAGATCCAGATCTGGGGCAGGCTGTGAACTGAACACATCCAGGCAAGAGGGAGGGAGCAGCTGCAATGAGGGGTAAAGGTTTCCAACTGCACATTACTTCGTGAATCAGCTTTCCCTGTTGAGTTGTTCAGGTAATCTGGGAGGGTTTCTTACATTCCCGTTCTCCAAAACACTCTGCAGAGCAAATGCTCAAATATGTATGGTTTGCATGTTGGTTTTTCACATCCTTCCCTGTTCGGGGTTCCTCTCTGTTTCTCCTGGGCTTGTCCACAAGGAAGTAGGGGGGTCTTTCCTAAGATCATCCTATACCTCTTGTTGCCACCACAGTTCACTTTCTTCCAGAGAGTAAGACTGCTTTAGTGAACAAGACCCTCTGCTGAGACCACTTGCACCAAGCCCCAGCAGGGTTTAACTTCCTCAGAACCTGCACGGAGGTTTCCCATGGAGCCAGGAGCAGGGGCAGTGCCAGCCACCCTGCTCCCCGAGTCTGCCCTTACCAATTCACCCCATGACAGGGGTCAGGATGGCTCCAGGGGCCAGGAAATGGCAGGGCTGCCCAGCAGTGCTCCCCATGGTCCTGTCCTGCCAGCAGCAGTCAAGGAGACCCTGTAACATTGCTCTCAGTACCCTGGCCCTGGGGAAAAGCCAAGAGTACCTGGGCAGTGGGATGGCACACCCAGCACGACAGCTTTGCAGAGCAAAATAAATCAGGGCACCTCCAGGAAAGCTGAGATGCAACAGCCCCCCCTCCCCTCCCCGCTGAAACCCCAGTGGGTAGGCCCTCCAGGACAACAAGTTGCACCCCCAAAATAACCCTCTGGCTTTTCTGCCAAGACTGGTGGAGGTGCCTCGGGACAAAATGGTGCCTAGCACCCAGTGTGATGTGTCAAGGACAGGACACAGGGAGTAGAGACAAGGCACTGTCAAAAGAGACACTCATTAGTACTAATTGCAAGTAATCAGCCAAACCTAAGACCGTGAAGGAACCTGGCAAAGCCGATAGCTCCAGCTGGAATCAGGAGGGCACTTCCTTGGCAGTTCATGGTGGGAGAACCTCACAAATGGGAACCCCAGACAGTCTCCCCACACCGTCACCCACTCTTCCCATGTCCCATCCAGACAAGTGCCTACATATTGCAGCGCATGTGTGGCTCCCCACAGGCTGCTGTCCCACGTTCCCTGGAACCAACTCCCATAGCTGGAAGGGTTCACATTACCCATCTTGGGGAATCCTGCTGCAAAACCTCGGATGGGCCGCCAGTCCTCCCTAGCCTTCTGGCTACTTGAAATGCAGGAGAATCACTGGGGACATTATCCAAGAAGATGCTGGGAGATGCTACATCACAAAACAGGCCTTGCTTCTGCCTTCCCAGCACTCTGGGCCTAACCAGGTGGGATTCTCAGTGCGCATGGGTGCTCCTGTGAGGCCTTGGGGCCCCTCTTATCTCAACAGGGTCAAACCCATCTTGTCTAGATATTTGAAGATGTCAAATAATAGCATTTCCAACACAGCACCTGCTTTCTGTTACCTGCAGTCTTCTTTTTCCCTCTAGAGACCACACTTCCTTCAGTTCTCAATCACCTACACCTGCAGCACCTTCAGCTTTTGGTGCTTTGGCCGCAGGGTCCTCACGAAGCAATTTTGTGCTCAGAGCAGATCTCCAAGCAGGGCACCAAGACCTGTAGCAGCACTGTGACCCTGGCCATACCATGACATCCCCCTACTGAGCCCCAGGGGACCTCCCTGAGACAAACAGGGGTGATGAACCGGGTGCTCTGGCTTGCTTTCAAAATAAGAATGGAAGTTTTTATCTTTCATCCTTGTAACGTGATTCTCCACTTGCAGCACATGGCTGTCCTCACATCTGCAGACTTTGTTTGGCCACCAGATCCTCATGAGTACTGAGGAGCTCTCAGAATTGGGTTTGAAATCCTACCCAACTCCTTCATTACCCATTACCTGCAATTTCTCCTAGAAGACAGATAATATTTCTATCCCTGCCCAGCTCTGAAATAAAAAGCAGGGCACAGGTGCACCCAGGTAAGCATCACAGCAGGTCCTGAGCTGGGATCCTTGCCAGGGCTGTGACTCTTGTCTCCTCAGCACTTGTGATGAATAACAGACAGGACATATTTATAGTGAGCAGGATGGAGGTATAAAAAAAAAATAATATCTCCTTTCTGTGCCAAGCCCCATGTGTGCTACACAGGTCAAAGCTGAAAGGTGCACTGCTCACCTCACCAGACTGGGCACAGTGGAGACCCACTGGCAGACCGATCTGAAAATGTCTGGAAGACAAGTGCAATCCTCTGCATCTTGCTAGTAAATTCCCATTCATGCATGAGTTCTCAAATGCCTTTTGAGTGCTTTCCTTTGCTCTCTGTGCCAGCAATGAGTCAGGCTTGGATGTGCATTGCCAGGCAATCCAGAGCTGGCCTCTTGCTAGGAAACACCATTTGTTCAGCAAGAGCAATATTTAAGTGCCCTCTGGTGGTAATTCCCTGTGTCATTGCTGGGATTTCCCCCCTCCTTTCTGCTCAGCACGCCCCTGGGATCTTTGCTGGGATAACTGCACCAGTGCCAGGACAGTTCCTGCTCCACTAGCCCCCATGCACTCACAGGCGCTTCACATCCCTCTCCATTGCCAGGTTCTGCAGCATTATCAGCTTGTCCCTGACTTCATTCCTGCTGTGGGCCAGGACAGCCCCAGGAGCTGAGCGCTTGGCCTAGTTTGCTGCCCACGTGTTAGCTCACCTTCCACAGCACAAGCCGATGGCAGAGAGCCACCTCAGCTGAAAATGCTCAGAGTGGACACTCTCACAGCCCCCTTCTTTCCCCACTAACATTTGTATTTCAGCCAATTTTAGTAAAAATTAGAAAGTATGAGCTATCAGGGTAATTAAGTTCCCCTACGCTGCAGGAAAAGTCGCCAGGCAGGAGAACAAAACCTGAACTTGCTCCTCCAGTATGGAAAGACTGCAGTGAAAGCTCAGCTGCGGTACGAGCCCTCAGAGACACAGCAGGAAACCAGGTTTTATCACACTGCTTTTCCTGGAACTCCTTTTGCAAATCACTGTTCTATTTAATTTCTATAAAATAACTTACAGAGCCATTAACTTTTCTTTAGAAAAAAGCATTAGAGATGCCTGCACAATAGCTTGGACTGCCGTGGAGAAGGGGGATATAACAGAAAATGTGTGCTATGCCCACAGGGGGATCCATCCTGACCATTCACTTAAACATGAAACAGGAATTTTTAACCACAAAGTTGTCCACCCAGCTCCCCTGGCAAGGGACACGCTGACACTGGCTCTTTCTGCTCTGCTCCATGAAAGGGGCAGAAATGGGGAACTGCAAAGTAAGAATGAGTCTAAAGGGGACTGTCCCCCTGGACTGGGATCCCACAGATCCCGGGCAGATGTTGGAGGCATGCCGGTGGGATGCAGCATCCCAGAAGCTCCCTCCTGCTCCAAGGCAAATGTGCACAGTGGAGGTGCAGCCATCACACAGTGATCGACCATGTTTAAACCGCGTGACCCAAACCCTTGTGTGCATCCCTCCTCTCTCACATCGGTCCCCTACAAGGAAATGGTCTCACCACCCTGTAGCACAGCACCGTCTGTGGCAGGGGGTCACCCAAGCTACTGCTTAGGAAGGTGCAGAGCTGTCACCTATGGTTTGCACATTACTAAGGGTTGGCTTGACAGAAAAAGGAGGAGTGACCCTTCATGTCTGGTTGAAACTATGCTTTGCCAAGAGCTTTCATTCTGCAGGAAGGCCTGGGCCGGCTGAAAGCCTTGAAAATTAGGGGCAAGGCTAACAATGTTTCATTTCTGTGTACACTGATCCTGGCACTCAGATGAGATGCTTACATGAAATGTATGTGTGTTAAATACCAGCCCCAGGACTGTGAAATAAAGTTGCCCAAAGCTGACCGCTTTAATTTGTATTTCAACCAGCTCAACAAACAGTCTGTATCTCACAGGAGAAGCTCAGCACACAGCAGTTTTGAAAATTCAAAGTATCTGTATAGCTGTTTAAATATAGACTAAAGAAGATATTTAAGTACTTCCCATTTCTCCTACAATAAATCAGCTTGTCCTGCAAACTTAACTTGCTCTTCCCTGGGTGAGCTCAGCCCAGGTGTTCACTGTCCAAGTGTCAGCCAGGCAATGGAGACAGGTCATTCATATTCACCATAACACCTCGGTGCCCATATGGTGAATGCTTATAGTCAGACATAAGAAATGCACATGAGTGTCCTGACTCAGCACCAAAAAAAGGAAAAGTGAGCAGCTCTGCAACTGTCCTGCCTCCAGTGCAGTCAGCACAGGTCAGCAGGGAACCTCTGCAGGTCATCTGTCTGCAAGCTTTGGATGGACACCCAGCAATTCCTACACCACCAGCCTGCTTTGTCCTGCCCACCCAAAGCGCACCCTGACATATCTGTGCCAAGTCACAGAATCACACAGCTACAGACTGGTTGGGGTTGGCAGGGGCCTCTGTAGGTCATCTGGTCCAACTCCCTGCTCAACCAGGGCCATGCAGCGCCCATTGCCCCTGACTTTGTCCAGATGGCTTTTGAATACCTCCACAGATGGAGACTCCACAACCTCCCTGAACAAGCCATGCCAGTGCTCAGTCACCCTCACGGGGAAAAAGCATTTCCTGGTGTTCAGAGGGACACCTCTGTTTCCATTTGTGCCTGTTGCCTCTTGTCCTGTCACTAGGTACCAGTGAAAAGAAGCTGGCTCCATCCTTTTTGTACCCTCCCTTTAGGTCTTTATAAACATTTATGAGATCCCCCTGAGCCTTCTTCTCCACAGACTGAACAGTCCCAGCTCCCTCAGTCTTTCCTCACAAGAGACACTCCAGTCTCTTCGCCATCTTTGTGGCTCTTCACTGGACTCTCTCCAGTATGTCCATGTCTCTCTTTGTGCTGGGAAGACCAGCACTGGACACAGTACTCCAGGTGTGGCCTTCCATGTGGTGAAGTCATGCTGGCTACTCCTGATGATTTCCTTGTTCTTCATGTGCCTGGAAATGGTTTCCTGCATTAGCTGGTCCCATTCCAGAGATGGAGGTGAGGCTGACCAGCCTGTAGTTCCCTGGATCCTCCTTCTTGCCCTTCTTAAAGAGTGACATTTGCTTTCCTGCAGCCTTTGGGTACTTCTCCCGGTTGCCATGATGGATCAGAGATTATCAAGAGAAGTACTGCAATGGCATTTGCCAGCTCCCTCAGCACTCATGGGTGTATTCCACCAGGGCCTATGGACTTATGTATGTCCAGTTTATTCCCTGACCTGATTGATCCTCTTCCACCAAGAGTGCATCTGCCTTGGTCCAGCTTGTCCCCTTGGTCTCTGGCCCCTGGAATTCCTGAAGGCTGGTTGTGCTAGTAAAAGCTGAGGTGAAGAAGCATTCAGTACCACGGCCTTTCCATGCTCTGTGTAACCAGGTCCCCTGTCTCCTTCAGCAGCAGGCCTGTATTTTCCCTAGCCTTCACTTCATCACCTACACACTTACAGATGCATTTTGTGCTACCTTTGACATCCCCTACCAGATTCCATGCCAGGTGGACTTTAGCTTGCTTAACCTCATCCCATGCTTGTAAAGTGCCATTGTGTTCCTCCCAGGTTACCCCTCTTGGTTACCCCTCTTTTTTTCCACTTTCTGTATGTTTCCTTTTTATGTTTGAGTTTGGCCAGGTGCTCCTCATTCTTCCATGCAGGGCTCCTGACATTTTTGCCTGATATCCTGTTTGTCAGGATGGACTGCTCTTGGAGGTGGTGATCCTTGGAGTATCAACCAGCTTTCCTGGGCCACTCTTCCCTCCAGAGCCTCATCCCATGGGACACTTCCAAGTAGATCTATGAAGATGCCAAAGTATGCTCTCCTGAAGTCCAGGACTGTGAGCTTGGTTTTCATCCTACTTCTTCTCCTCAGGATCCTGAAGTCTACAGTCCCTGTCTCACCCTGTCCTGACCTTCAGAATGAGGCATCTGGTACTCCAGTATCACCCTCCATCAGTCCTCAGCAGCCAGACAGGGTATTTTTAGTCCAAACTTGTCTAGCCAGCTGTGGACGCTCCACATCTTCTCCCCCTGGAGCCAAAAGGCAGCTGTTTGCAGATATCTCACCCCATGCTGACCAGGCCTGACTCTTCCCTTGTGTCAGTTACTTTGAAGAGACAGCATCTTCACTCTGCTTCTCACTCCATCACACCCTGCAGCCATGCCTGCCTCCCCCCCAGCTAGGCTCTGGCTGCCTTCAGGAGAAGGTGTTCAAAAGTGGACGCTGCTGAGCTCCTTACAAACTGGGATGTGCTCCTAAAAACAGCAAGCTGCTGTTGCCCTGCAGTCAAAGAAAGCTACAAAGCATTCTTGCGAAACACATTCCTAGGCTCTCCAGACAGGGATAAGGTAAAATTAGGCAGACTGAGACTAGTCTGATTAACCAAAACCTGCATATTGAAGTGCTGCACAAACGTCCCATTTCCCAGCTTGTCCTGCGGTTTTGTCTCTCTGAGACAGGCATGTCACTGGAGATCAGGACGCATGTTGTGCTGCTGTTTTATAGGCTGTAAAATCTGTATATTGGGCATCAGGTACATAAATAATTTCTCTTCAACTCTGCAATTCCTGGCAAGCATGAAAGCTCAGCAACCTCCTTCAAAAGGACACTTACAAGGCTCAGACATCCATGCTTCTGGAGGCTCTCAAGTTCCCACACCAGGCTCACCCACCAGCAGACACATCAGGGACAGCCATGAGCCAGGCTTAGTCTCCTCAGGCTAATCGACATTGTTGTTTCCATCATGACCCAGAGCTCCAGGTCCTCAGTGTTACTGGGACTGCAGGACACCTGCAGCTGCCCATGGGGGGCTTGACTGTAGTCAGACAGGGAGCAGGCTGGGGACAGTCTGACCAGGCAGCAGCGAGCATTAAGGGGCAGGAGACTGTCACCATCTGCCAGAAGCCAGGGAGTTTTTGTCCCTGGTGTCTCTGGGGACATGACCTTCCCAAGGGATGGAACAAAGTATATGGCAATAGTTACACTACATATTAACTAGTACTGATGGACTTTCCCCGCTGGGGTTAGAGCTGCTGCTAGATACCACCACCAGACCAGTGTCTCTGGTGACAGAGGGGACTAATTAGCATCTGCTTCTTCCTATGGTCTTAATGATGGAGATACAAACCATGCTCCAACATCAGCTCAGGTGTAGAATATCTGGGAGTCCTGGGTCAGAAAGGACTAATTGGATCTTGGACTGAAAAGAGCCAGTAGCTAGCAGATATCCCATCACATGGTGTCACTGGCACTAAGCACAACCCAGGGACATGCTGCTTTGGTTGCTGTCAGTGGTATGGGCATGGTGGCTGCCAGACATGCTGCTCTGGGAAAGGCAAGTCCCCAGAAAAGGAAGGAAAACTAGAGGGAAGAAATGCCGGCAGAAGCCTCCTGCCAGGATTTCCCGGGGACAGTGTGAGCTGGACAGTCTGTCCTCAGAGGCCGGACAAGTTGGCTTGCCTGATGGCTGTCCAGAAGCATCAGGGTGCAGGAAAGATGGCACTTGTGCTGATGGTTCCCTCCTAGTATTGTGTCCTGATGCTTTGGGGATGGAGGCAGTGCAGGAGAATGATCACAGCAAGCAGGCAGGGCTCTGCTTCCCAATGGCAGCAGCAGCTGTCTGGTCTCCACCTTGGAACATCTCTGTGTTTAATTAAAATAAAAGCATGTAAAGTCAGGAAGATGAACTTGAGGAATGTTTAGAGCCCACAGGCAAGAGCTGGCTGACATCTGCTGCCTGCCTGGGGGACAGGTGAAGACTATCTTTCCTCTGCCCTGGTCCTGGTGTGGGTGGCACAGCTGTGTCTCTTTGCTGGGGTGGAGGTGATGATTTGAATCCCCAGAGCCCCAGGTTTCACAGAGCCTCTTATGCAGTTGCTGATCTCCGAGTGAAGCCAAGCCCAATGAATGCAACAGGACTCTCCGTGCCTGAGCTCTGCCAAGCCCCCTGGGACCTGCTGTCCTTTCCTCCCAGGTCTGGGGCAGCTTGCTAAAGAGGTGACAGAAGCCGCAGGGGTCAGAAGTCTCTCTGGCATCATGTGAACTGGAGAGCTGCATTCAGCCTCCTCACCAGGACTTGCTGAAACCTCATGCTACTGCAAGGCCATAAAGATTATATATGTGCCCATTCACAACAGAAGTTCTTTGCTCAGTACTTTACACCCCTGCTCATTGCAAAGCAGTATGTGCCTTTCCAGAAAGATAAAATAAAGCTACTGGAAGACAGTCACAAGATTGACTTTCTCTTTCCAAGACTCTCTGCCACGCTGCAATCCACGGGTGATGCATATTCCTTGGTTGTTGTGCTCTGCACTGGTTCTCTCCAGCAAGATGCTGAGAGTTGGACAGCTGAGGAGAGAATACTCAGGGGACTCCCATTACACCTGGGGACTCTTTCCCTGTGTGCCATTTCTGCCCAGGTTACCTGCATCACCTTGGACTCCATGTCAGGGCACAACACCAGTGTCCCGCATCTCTGGGTTTTGCTATGGTTTCCTCTGCTCACCCCCATATGTCCCTTCCAAAGCACCTATGCTGTCACTGTACAAATCAATAGGGTTTTTTCTTCGTCCCTTAATTGTTACATTCTTTAATATCAGCTACTGCTTCTTCCATTTCTACCTATTTTTTGACATGGGTAATGTCTCACAAACCAGTCTAGAACATCATTGAGATTCAGGAGAGATGCAATGCTCCTGGAAAGAATCTTGTAAACCCACTGTTATTTTCTTTCCTAGTTGCAATTTCAGTGACTCATCCCTGGTGCCACACTGCAGTGTGCATCCATTGTGTGCATTTTGACCCAATCTTGAGCAGTCACAATTCACTGCTCAAGTTTTCAGGCCACCCAAGCCATTAGGAAAATAAATGTGAAATAAAAACCTGCTGGTACATTTGGCTGGCTGAGCAGCACAGCCCCTTGGGATAACAACAGAAGTGAAAGGCATTCGTGCTTTCCAAGGCTGCTTGAGTCCAATGTGGCTGAACCAGTGTGAGCTGCCGTCTGAACATGTGCTTCTCTGAACAAGAGCTGACTCTTTCCCATCCCCTTCCTCTCCACATTTCTATCTTAGCCCCATTCTTTCCCCTCCTATCCTACTCCTTCCCCTCCTCACCTCTATCCCAGCCCCTTCCCTTTCCCCTTATCTTTATCCTACTCCCCATCTATATAGAATCACAGACTCATTTAGGTTGGAAAAGACCTTTGAGATCACCAAGTGCAACCGTTAGCCCAGCACTGCCAAGTCCATCACTACATCATGTCCCCAAGCACCACATCTACGCATTTTTAAATACCTCCAGGGATGATGATTCCTCCACCTCCCTGAGCAGGATTCCTCCACCTCCCTGAGCAGCCTGACCACCCTTTCTGTGAATAAATTTTTCCTAATATGCAATCTAAAAATGCAATCTAAACCCATACTCATACCCATTCCATTCCTATCTCATCCTATCTCTATAGTCCTGTTTTTTATAGAGTCCCCACAGTCTTCCCCAACTACAACCACCCATGCCTGCAGGGAGAGGTTTCTGGGGACGTTTCCTGGGAGGACAATAGAGCTGGTCAGCCTGCACAGGAGCTGTTGGAGGGATGCACTGAGACATGCACTGGAGCTTGCTCCCCTGCACTCTGCTGCCTGTCTCAGACACAGGAGGTAAAGGCATCCCTTGGAGCACTTGGCCCTGGCCCTGCTCGTGCTGTCAATTCACTGTTCGAGTCTTGTTGGCCTGTTTGTACAGGGATGCACAATCCTGGGTTTGCCAGAACCATTCCCCAGCTCCTCTCCCTCTCTCCCAGTGGAGGGAGGTAGAAGGATGCTGACTTTGGCCATGAGACTGGCAGGACAGCACTAAGACAAGACCAAACATCATGTCCAGATGTCCAAGTGTCCAAACACACATCCAGGACACCAAAGCCTTTTGTCAGCCTAATGCAACATCCAGGGGAGAGCTGGCTGTATTTGTCCACCCTGTCCCAAAAGAGCTGCTGCCTGCCATTGTGGCAGGTTCTGTCTTTGGTTTTGGCACCTTGCTGAGCATGAGAGAACCAATCTTGCTGAGCAAGGCCAGACTCTGCTACTGTGAGGTTAACCCCACAGGGCTTTCATAGCTGTGCTTTAGGGGCTCAGCAGGGCTGGAGCAGCTGGCAGAGGAGCCCAGCCTTCCCCTAATCTGATGTGCAGGACACAGTGCCCTGCTGTGTGTTTCTGAAGCCTGTGCTGGCCACCCAGACCATTGGCCAAAGCACAATGTTACCAAGCAGAAAAATACTGTGGTTATTGTGCAATTCAGTTTCTCATTAGGTTCAGCATGGTTTGGGATGAAGTTGCGCCATCCCATTTCAGCCACACACTCTGGCTTTGTCCCAAAGTCGGCTGGGAAGGAGAGATTGGAGCCTGTGGGAACCAAGCTGGCAAGCTCTCCTGGTGTCTCTGGGGCAGGACAAGTCGGAGCAAAGGGGCTTCCTGAGCTAGCTTGGGCAGCATGGCCAAAACTTGGGGTTACACAACCTGGCGGGAGGCTCACCAGCTCTCCTGTTCCAGTGGTGCAGGGGCAACCACAGCTGGCTTTGCTCCTGGGGCTGAAAGAGAACAGACTCCTTGCTCACAGCACACCTGGCAGCAGCATTGCACAAACACAAACCCCCCTGTTGCCTCACATGGTCCCTGTTTATACCCTGAAAAACTGCAGCACAGGGAGCTGAGGCTTCAGAGCACAGCAGGGCAGAAGAAGGGGGAAGCCAGCTTATCACCCTGCCCCACTGAAGCCTCCAGAATACCTGTGAGCAGCCCACTAGTCAGTGCTAGCACAGTAGAAAGGACTGCAGCTAGGGACTCATGCATCCACTGAATATACATAACCGTGTCATTAGAGGGTGCCAGTGCATCGCAATGCAGAATAAGCTTTCCCCCTTCCCACCCTCACCACCACCACCCCACCACCCCCCACCACGCCCCACCACCTCCCCCGGGGCCCCCGGCCCTCTGCCAACACACACCTGTCCCGACAGTGGCAAAAGGTTTCTCAGGCAGCCAGGGGCAGGGAGGGGTTCTGGGGCTGCATGATGCTGTGAGGACTGCAGATCTAAACTCCTTCTTCAGAAGTTCAAACACCAGAGCCAGCCTGGCTGTGGAGCCACAGGGCTCAAGCAGCAGATGCGAAGGCCTGAGCATCTGGCAGGGGAGCCCAGTACAACACAGCAGTGCTACCAGTGGCAGCTGCAAGGCTGTGCATTGAGCTGAGTGATGCCAGTGGCCCCAGCACCTCTTGCAAAAGTTGTTCAGCCTCATCCATGCTAAGACACCTGCACCACTGCAGCTGTCAGCACACCTGACAGGGCAGGGAGCTCACAAGAGGCATGGAGCAGCTGAGACCTGACCTACCCAGCCCTGCAGCCCTCTCCAAGCTTCCCCATGGCAGTGCAGGCCTGGTCAACCTGATAAACCCCAACCAAAAGGCTTAACCAAAGCTGGGCTTGGGTTTGGGGCTCCAGGACATCACAAACAGGCCTCTGGACAGGCCCAAGGGCTTACACATGTCCCACAACAGAGAGGCCATAGTTTGCTTTCCTTGTGATGATGTTTTAGTGTCAGAACCCCATTAGGAGATGCCTCCAGAGCTCCCAGCAAACACAAATCTGCATTAATCCCCCTGGAAGGGCAGTCCACAGGTTCCAAAATCTACTCAAATGCACTGCAGGCCTTGGCTTGCTGAGCAAGGTAGTGAGCGGCGCTCTAGCCAGGTTTGGGGACCCTGGAGCCACATCAGCCTGGCTATGCCAGTCCACTGGTGCCTGTGACCATGACCCCAACACCTGGAAAGCCTCCTGCAACCTGAGGAGGAAAATTTTCACCCTGTCTCCACTAACCAAACTCCAGCAGGCACCTTGCAGGGACTTTCGTACAAGCCATCACCCCAGTCCCCTTTGCTGCTGGTGACAGTTCTTCAGCATAAAGCAGAGGTCTTTGCTGCTGCTCTTGGCTTTAGCTGATGGTCCCTCTCTCCTTGCACAGGTTCAAGGACTCAAGAGTCATCCCATTAATCCAGGTGAGAGAAGGAGCTCTACAACACAGGACAGGCCCTGTGAAGGACAAAGCATCACAGCAGAGAGAATGCAGGTGTAAGAACAGCGAACAGAGCTGCAAAACCGAGGCTTTCTGCAGGGAACCTCCCAGTCTTGAGTCAGAAGTGTGGACTGGGTGCCCTAAAAGGCCTGGAAACCACAGGGTTCCATCGCAGGGTAGCCACGAGCAGGGAGAGGGACTTCCACAGTTGATGGAGAAAAGAAGTCCATTCCCAACCTGCTCTTTTGGAAAGTCCAGGCACCCAAGCTATGCAGCGGGCCTCAATGAAGTGTTAGCCACTCGAGGAGCAGCTGATCCCTTTGTCACAGTCTCCCAGAGCCCAAGCCAGATCCTCCACACCTAAACAGGCTGGCAGCGAAGATCATTCAGATGGAGCCTTTTCTACACCTGGGATTTTCCCCAGTGATTTAATTCTTCATCTCCCTCCCTCCGTTCCCTTTCTGTGCCAGCATCTTAAGTAGCAGGAGGTTTTCCTGGGCTGAACTGCATGGCAACATAGCAGTGATACTTTTCACACCAGAAAAGTGGAGTTCCTGTGCAGAAGTTGCCATGCCATGCCTCTCCAGCACAGACAAGGCTAAAATGACCTGGGTCCTGCTTCTGGGAGGTGGAAAGCCAATGCTGGAAACAAACCAGAACACCCACAAAGAGAGACATGGGCTTTTGTTGTGCTCTCAAGCTGCTAAATTGCTGTTGAGGCATCTAGAAGTAAGGTCGGTCCACAGCAATGGGGGAGCTGAGCGAACAGGGGCTGGTATAGCCCTTTATTAATAGAGGGTGGCACCTACATGCTGTTCCAGTGTGCAAATGAGATCCACAAGTGCAAGGGAAGGGCCCTGCTAGTAGCCAGGGTACAATTCTGCAAAGGACTGATTTCAGCAGGTCCTGTGGGTCAGGGCTGGCCACGGGGCAGTGCTGGCAGAAGGACTGTAGGCGGATCACGTGGGTGGCCTGTGAAGTTTGGTATCGCTCGAGTCAAAACCCCTTTGTTAGAAGCACAGGGAGCTTCCAACGCTGGTCACAGGGCTCAAAGCAACTCACACATGCAACGTTAGAGCCCTTGGACAGAGGAGGCCTGTTCTCTAGGTATGTGTCATGCCAAGTTCTTCCAGGACCAAGGCCAAAAAACATGATCATTCCAACTACTAATAGAGAAAGACCGGAGAAAATCAAAGTCCGGAGAGGACTGTGGCTGAGATGCAGCCTCCTACCCTGGTGACGGTTGACTATCCCACCAAATGTCCCTGTAGAACTGGGGGTGTCCTAGGGAAATCCCAGCTCAACATTTACTCTGAGTCCCCCAGCGTGGAGCTTAGGACAATTTTTCCTTTTTTGCCCTGCCCATTGGGTCACACCACTGTGGGCCACCCCAGACAGATGAATTTTAGGACTGGTATTTCTGTCTTGCATGGTACTGTTCTGAGGCTTAATTAATTAGGATCTTGCAAAGCACTCAGCATTCTTGGGATAAAATGCTTTGTAGGAACCACAGGGCACTGTTATGAGAGCACCAATGTTGCTGCCTTCTCTCTAATGCTCTTCTGTCTGCCTTCCAGGAGCCAAGGGCTCCTGGATACCACAGCGTACCTGCAACTGGTCTGCTCTGAAGGGTGTTGGTTTGCCTACTAACAGCATGAGACTGCAACCATCAAGATTAATTCCTCCTCTGAAATCTCATCTCTTCCCCCTTTCCAGCTATCATGCAGGACCCTGGTAAAACCCACACTGAAGTCTCCTGTGATCAGTGTCATCTTGCACCACCTCCCCTCCCCAGACTTGCCTGGGTTTGGAGTATTGTGTCCACATGCCATCCTCCGCAGACATCACACTCTTTGCAGCGACAGCAGTTGACCTATCCAGGCCACCCCAAGAACTGCTGCAACCTCCTGGCCATGCAAGTAGGTCTCTCTGAAGCAGAGAGCGGGTCATATCCAGCCCATGCTCCTCACTCTTACAGTGCCAGGAGGCAGCAAAGGTCTGCCCGGGGGTCCAGACCCAGCTGGGGTTGCTCTGAGGCTGACTTATGGCTGCTTTGAAGTTTTTTGCACCCGTTCAGCCAAGCAGATCCTGTTTATAGTAAGAGCAGTGCTGGTCTGCCCTAACGTCCTCAAAACACCAGGCCTTTGCCTGCAGCCTCTTAGCTCTGCAGGGGCCAGCATCAGAGCAGTGAAATAGGATCCTGATCAGAGCTACAATCCTGGTCCTTTAGAGGGCTAGATCCACATAACCCTGCCACAAGAGCCTGGACTGTGGCAAGAATAGGCTATCTATCTGTGAAGTCCCTCTTAAAATAGCACCTCTCAGGGACAGGTGCCCTCTACAGGCATTCGCTGCCTGGCCTCCTAGCAGGCAGTATGTTCTGCAGAGCATCAACATCGTGGGCACTAGGTGCTCCAATTATGACAGGTCTACAAATCCTGCATCCACAGCTGAATTCCCCTATTTGTCTGGCTGAGAGCTGCTCTGGTTCTGTGAAGATCATTCAGACCATTCCCATGCCTCCCTCCCCACTCCTTTGCATGAAATGCTTGCAGTGCTGTTGCTCTCCATGCCTCCCTGCAGTCCTAGGCAGCTGGCAGGGCTCCCCAGCATTGCTCAGGGCTCCTGGAGAAAACCACACAGGGGCCCTGTGGCCTAAACAAAGGTAAGATTTCCGCAGCCCGCACTTGCTCTGCCAAGCCTCTATTACCTCCTCTGCTGAATTACAGTCAGGCTGGCCCAGGAATGATGTATTACCTTTGGTTTATTGCTGCTGCTGTCTTGGTTTCCTGTGGCTTAACACCTCTGGAGCAGAGTCAACAGAACGGAAATGTACCCTGCCTCAGTTGCTGCAGAGCGCTCAATCTAACAGGTATTTCCTTATCAGCTCCCTCAGCTCTGATGGCTGTAGGAGCAATGGACTAAACCATTCCCTTGCCTGCCCAACCTCCCGCCGACCCCCACCTGACAGCCCTTGGGAGCGCATGAGCTGGGGAGCAAAGTGATTACATCTGCCTCTTGAGCTTAATCCTGTGGCTCTGCTGCATGCTTTCTCCTGTACAAATGATGCTGTCCTTTGAACAGCACCCAGCCTTGAGTTTCTTCACCTCATTTACAAACGACGCTGAATTGAAATCCACACTTTTGGGGGTAGCCTGCGTTTCAGCCTGCCTTTTCTTGCAGCTAGAAAAACTGAAGTACAGTAAAACGATCTACCAGCCACATAGGAGCGCAGGGAGCATTCATGTATTGTGAGACACATCCCAAGCCTCAAAAAGAGGGAGATGCTGCCAGTAAGACTCCATTTCACCACCAGACAGGGCAACTGAGGCAAGGAGCAGCTGGAAGGTTTTGTAAGTCAGTGGGAAGGCCCACCAGGACCCATCCTGAGGAAGGAGGGATGAACAAACACTACATCTGTCACAGAGCCAGTTTTTAGAGTACACATCTTAGATTCACCCAGATGAGGCTGGCAAGACATGAAGGGACATTGTATCTGTTCAACAGCATCACGCCAGGAGGGTGTGACTCAGGCTGGACCAGCCAGCAAGGAAGCAACCCACTTCACATGTGGGTTTTGCAGCCTGGCTTGCTGCTGCTTCTCTGCTCAAAGGACCATGGTTTGCCACAAGGAGGACCAGCCCCATCCAATTCCAGATCCAGCAGCGCCCATTTGATTTGGATCAAACACCCAGGCACAGCCCCTGGCAGGGCAGACAAATACCTTCTTCTAAAGCCATCTGTGTCCCTATAAGAAAGTATGGACCTTAGCTTTTAAACTGCTAATTTTCATCAAGCAAGTCAGAAAAATTTCCTGATAGTACAGGTGATGGGTAAGAAAGACCTTGGATCCAGGCAGGCCTTGGGATCAAGGCAGATCCACTGACTTTATCCTCCCAGGCAGCATTTTCACTTTGAGGTATTCTATTCAATCCTGGATCTGCCCACAAGGTCCTAAAGGGTATTTTTGTGCAGAGGCACTGGCATGTGGTAGGAACAAACATGCAGGCTGGTGGGAGTGTGGGGATGGACCAGGATCTCTGCAGCTGGCACTGCCACGGAGAAAAGGACGAGGATGCCTCCTTCATGATCCCTTCTGACCCATAGACACCTCTGACAAAACCAATAGCTAGCAAAGCTGCCCTGCCTGCAACCTGTAGTCTCACATGACAGTGGGGTGTTTCACAAGGCTTTTGCAACAGGTTTAACCAAATGACTGTGTTGAAAGACGTGTGAAAGGAGGCAAGAATGGGGGAAGCAACTGTGGCAAGCCTCCTAGGCAATGGTCTTGCACTCTACTCTTCCCCTTACAGTTCAGCTCTTCTCCACATCTTGACCATGCTGTGTAGGTCCAGCTTCTGCATTCGTCCTCTGCAAGGTCAAGTCCTTCCCTCCGGCTTGTATCTTTCAGGCAATCAGAGTGAAGAAAAGTAAACACCAAAGACAAAGGCTGTGATTACAGAGCCACTGAATTTGCCAGGCATGTGGAGGGTTAGGGGAGATAAATGTTGCTAAACCAGAGTTTCCAGGCAGCACAGGTTTCCCAGTAAACAGGATTTACACCTCCTTTCCCATGTTTGCTAATAATGTTAAGTCATATTAGGGAACAGGAGGAAGCAAGGGAGAAAATCACTGGTAAAAGAAAGGTGCAAAGGGGACTGGTTTCGTACGTGCAAAAGCCAGTCTGTTTTCCAGCATCTCAGATGACGTTTTCAAATGATCACATTAGTGTATCTCATGTTTCTTGCCCTTGGTAGCAACTCAATACTGGCCCCATCACACTCACAGGCAAGCGCATTCTGAAACCTGTGTGGGACCCCATGTGAACCCATTAGTTCTACATTTGTAACACCTCCAGGATGCTCCCATGACCTTTCAGCTAACTTCTGGGATGTGCTAACACACCTGAGGGAAACTGGGTGAACGTGCCCTCCACGTGTCCTTGCTCAGTGGGAGATACACCTCTTCTCATCCTGGTGGAGAGCTGCCTTGGCTTCTCTTTGTAGGAGCTAAATCACAATTTATTGTACGGTGTTACATCACAGCCTCATTTCCAGGGTACAGAAAAGACAACTGCACCCAGAAATTAATATATAATTTCTGTTGGAGGGGTGATAAGAGTGATAAAGCCTGGATTGCATTAATATTTGAAGTACATGCAAACTGGGTAATAAGGAGATTTAAGCATCAAGCGTCATTTTAAGATTTTAATGAAGCTAAGCCATGTTTTTCAAGCTGCTTTCTCGGCTAATGGTTAACAAGAAAACAGCATGTGCCTACTGGCACTGGAGTAAAGGACCAAGACAAGTTTAGCGGAACAATGCATGTTGTGTCTGCTGCAAGGTACCTGACCAGGCAGTATCATTTACAAATGCATATGTAAATAATATCACAGGGCAAAGAAAGCTGCCTGTGAGGGAACTGGTGTGCAGCTTCCTCGGGCAGTGGAGCGGCAGCCCCTCCTCGTACCCACATGTGCAGCACTTCCCTCAGCCTCTCTGCACCAGCTCTCCTGTTCCTTACACCCTTTGCATGAGTCTGTTGGACTCACTGGTGTGGCACAAAATGATCCATAGTGGTTTTTTGTTTTGTTCCATTAGTTTTCTCCCATTTTGCAACCTAAGCTGCCTCCTGGGGGGCTCTGCCAAGCGTGAGGAGGGCAGTGTGACTGGGGAAGGGTGGGTTAGTGATTCATGCCCTGTGACTGCGGGTCCACAGGCTGTGCCAGAGCAGCCTGGGAAGGGCTCTCTGATGTCTCCTACACCTCCTGCCAGCCAGGTTTCATTCCCAATGCTCTTAGGGCACTGGGTCCTCCACGCAGAGCAGCGGTAGCTGTGTACCGTGTTTTTCTCTTGCCCAAGAGTACAGCATGTCACATAACTGAATAATTTCTTCCTGGCTGAGCCTCATCAACGACCCTGTGTCACACTAGCCTGATTAGATCTACTAACCAGGAAGGGGAAACAGAAGGCGATTTGGGCAGGCATGGCAGCACAGGAGCAGGATCAGCCCCTCGGCTCCCCGCAGCCCACCGCCATCCCCGGCCGCAGCCCCAGCTCTGGCGCGCCTGCCGGGCACTGACGTCACTCGGCCGGTGGCGACAACAGCGCCGCAGCCAGCGGCCACCACCGAGCCACAGGTCACGTGCGGGGCGCGGGTAAAGCGACACTCCGACCTGCACCCCGCACCCATCTCATCCGGGCAGCGCGAGCGAGCGGAGCCTTCCCGGCCCCGGGGCGGGGGCAAGGCTGCCCCTCCGGCCCTTCCCGGGGCCAACGGGAGGCGACGGGGCGCCCCGCGGACCCACGAGCCCGCCCCGAGTGCCCCCCGCGAACGGGCCCGCGGAGGGGCTGCGGTCCCCGGCCGGGCGGGCTCCCACCGCACGCGGCTCACGGCGTTCCCGCGGCCGGGCGGGCGAGGGCGGCGGTGCCGGGCCACACCCCCGACCCCGCCTGGCCACGCCCCCCGAGGGGGAGCGCGGGGCCCGCGGCTCGTGACGTGCCCGCCCCCTCCTCGTTCCCCTCCCTCCGTGCCGGGCCCCGCCCCCGCTGTCTGACGTCACCACGCGCCGCGCAGTGCGCAGCAGCAGGCGGCGGCGGCGGCGGCGTGCGGCGGGCAGTGACTGCGGTACCGGGGGGTGTCCCTGGGGGTGGGCGTCCCTGAAGGGGGAGCGTTCCTGCGTGGGGGGCGGCCTTGAGGGGCCGGCAGAGCCGGGTGTGGGGCTGGAAGCCCTGCGGGGGTGCGTGAGGGGCTGGGTGCAGGGGTGGCAGCCCCCCCGGGGGCGTGCGGAGGGGCTGTGGGAGCTGGTGTGGGGCCGGCAGCAGCCCGTGCCCCAGCGTGTGTCGGGGCTGCCCCTGCTGTGCGGTGAGGGCTGGTGATCGCGGAGGGCCCCGTGCCGGTGGGAGGGAGCCCGGGAGCTGGGGGAAGAGGGACTGGGGCATGGGCGTGGGGCTCTTGTTACGGGGAGCGTGCTGGTCCGGGTTGCTGTTCTGAGGACGAGGAGGAGGACATCTCGGAGTGAAGAAGGGGAGCTGTCCCACCGCTGTGTGGTGGCTGCCCTGGTGGCAGGGGTCCCCGAGGCATCGGCCCGGGTAGATGCGGTGGCGTGGGGGAGTGGGTTGCCACTGAAGTGCCCCAGTCAGGCCTGGGCCGTGGTGCTGCTGGCCTTGGGGTGGCTCTCCCGGTCTGCTAGCTCTAACGATGCGTTTGTTATCAGAAAGTCGCTTTGACCTCTTTCAGGCTTTCATCGTGTGGAGCAAGGTGCCTGTGAGGTGCTGTGGGGCTTTACAGTCTAGCCCCATGCATCAGAGAGAAAGATCAGTGCTGCCGGGCTGCAGTTGTTTATGCAGTATGGGGGAAGAGGAAGGCTTCTGTGCTGAGAGCAGAAGGGCTTGTTTAATACTAATGGGCTTATTTAGTGTAGAGCAAGAGGTATGCCAGCACCCTCTGAGTAAAAATTATAACACTGCATCGCGTGTTTAAAAGCCATTGTGGTTGTCCTGGATTTATATTTCCTGTTCCTGTAGCTGTTGGAGACCTCATTTGGATAATTAAATGTCATGGTGAATTAAATGTCATGGTGAAATAGGAGAAAAAGGAGAGCACTTGCCTCCTTTCCCCTCCCACAGGGAACTGGTAGACCCTTCTGATAACACCCTCTCAGTCCAGGGCAGCTGCAAGATTTGTCCCAGTCATCCCAGACTCGTGTTTATTTCTGTCTGAAGGTTGGGGAGGGGGGTGGGGGGGGCAGGGGGGATGTGAGTGTGTGCAGGGAATAAAACTGCTTTTTGCTTTTGGTGCTTTCACCTTTACTGTGAGATCTGTCTGAGTAGGTTCAACCTGACTGTCCAAAGAGAGTAAGTTTTGGTAAGGTAGTAAGTGTGGGTGAGTTAAAATGACTGTAAAGAGAGGTGCCTCCTCCTTTGTGCTGTGGTAAATGTAGTGACAAGAGATAAGGTGCAGGAAGTGCTTCTGTGCCAGAAAATGGGTGTTTTTCTTTCAACTGCATCAGTTGCTTTAATAAAAAGATGGACTCTTCCTAGAAAAATAGATTGATAAGAATACTATTACTGTATCAGATTGATTGAGATGGAGCCAGAAAATGCTGAGACTTTTGTCATTTTGACATTTTGGTGATCGTATTTCAGTGCTTTTTCAGGGTAGTCAGGAATTGACGTGTGTGTTGGATAATAATCCTCTGCACTGGACAGAATAGTGTTTTACCAAGTACTGAAGCTTCTTCAGCACTAAGTCTCTTACACTCTGCCTCTTACTCATGTGCTATAGAGGCCGTCTTTGTTAAAATACTGATTTTTCATTCCCCTAACTGTTTGAGAGCAGTAACTGGTAACCTGCAGAGGCTGGTGGGTGTCCTCACTGCAGAGGCTGAAGAGAATGTGCTGTAAACGAGTGGCTCTGACAGGGTGGGGGGCTCCGACATGGGCTGAGCAGACCCTGCAAGGTGGTACCCTGGTGTCAGTTAGAGGAGAGGGCGCTGGTGTTTTGCTGCCATGTGTCCCTCCAGGTCCATATCTAAAACTGGCAGTGGCTTGTTGCTCAAAAAAACAGGTGTTGCTGTAAGCATAAGCAGCGATGTTCATACTTGGCGTTTTGCTGGGATGCTGGAGGGTGACCTAGAGGGCTGTGGCTATGGTAACTGTTTTCAGGGTAGTTCTGTGCATGATCAGATTAATATGTTACTTAGTTTTTTCTAGGAGGGCAGAGCAAGCTTGTGTAACTCTGGATTTTCAACAGACAGGTCTCCGTTTCTCCTGTTACCTGTTTGTGATCTCCTTGTAAGCTGTAGGCTTAGATGGGGGTGGTGAAAACTTCTAGTGGGAGTTGAAGACTTGAATGAGCAGGGTTTGAATGCCTGCCTTCAATATTGATGTTTTCTACTCTCTGCGCTCTCAGTTGTGTATTGTGTCTTTCTCAGCTTCCTGTTTCTGAACTGAAACTATATGGCTCAATAAGTAGAAAATAGCACACTGTCATTTTTGGGAATAGGGGAAGATAGCAAGAAGCCCAAGTCATTCGAACGGATGGTCAGTATTGCCAGGTCTGGCATCCTGCCAGCTGCATCTTGACTTCCCACAAGGCAGCCTGGATGCTTCTGAGGCTGCTCACCCCGGGAGAGGTTGCCTTCTTCAGACTTTGGGATGGAGTGCTTGGTCTCACACCGTGCTGTGGGGCAGGCACGTGTTGTGCTGGCCTCCGCAGCCATATCTTAGGGAGCATTTCCCAGCTGGGACCCGGTTACATGTGTATTCCTGCTGCCTTTGCCACCGCACTGCTTTCTTGGAGATGGAGCTGTGCTGTACCGTCTGCCCACAGCCCACCAGGGTCCCGGGAGCCTTTGGGGAATGCACCTATTTGGAAACCTCTGATCTGTTGTATTCCTTACACCAGGCACCGCCACCACTAAACAAAAGCTGCTGTTTCTTTCACTTGCATATCAGAAAGATGTATTTCCACACTAGTGTTACAATGTATTGTTGAGGTCTTATGAGCTATTGAGGGCAATGCCCTGAACTGTAATAGTATTTCAGACTCTGACAGAGTAAGGCAGAGGCTTTCTTGGTTTCATTACAACTGGTATCAGAGATACTTGCTTGTGCTCTGTGACAGGCAGCCAAGAGGACGTTTGCCTATGTCCTACAGCAGAGCATCATGTTACAGCTGCATGTAGGATGTGGAAAAGCAGAAGTGAGAAAACATGAGGAAAAAAAGTTGTCTCATTCTGCTTTCCAGCCTGTCACAAAAATCTGAGTAATGAGATCTTAGCTGTAGAAAATGCATGTATTTGTGTCTGCATACACTGACTTTACTGTGTCTTAGAAGCTGTATGCTGCCCTTCAGTGGGTTTCCCACTTGAGATTAGTAGAAAATCATCATGCAGTCCGGGTAGTATCTTACACTAATGGATTTAGCGGATCAGAGCTGGGGAGGTTATTGTGAAAGATTACTGCTGTTTCATTGCTGGGATGCTGCCAGAACACCATCTGAATAACACATGTGAATGTATTATCTGTGCTTATTAATTGTCTTCCCATGCATACTGTTTGTTTCACATTCTGTCCTCAGTTGGACCAACAGAGCTTCTTTATTTTAACTATTATTTGCAGGGTCTAGTTTAACTTGACAATCAGATGGTTTCATTGATTATTTTTTTTGTTTTGGTATTTGCATCTTGAAACTGTCTTGATGCATACTCTTAAAAGTAAAATATATTTATGTATGTGTGGAGATATCTAATGTGGCACTTCATACAAATACTTCAACAAGAGCAGCACATGCAAAAGCATTCAAAACCTGAAATCAAGATGTTAATGCCCATATCTGCAGTGATTTCTGTGTAAAAGGGCTTTGGTTTTTTGCACTGTTTGCCACAAGCGCTTTGTAACGGGGCAGAGTCACCTGGTGTGTCAGCAACAAGCGTGTTGGCTTGTAACAGTGGAGGGGCTGTGTTGTGGTACTTGCCAGCATTGTAGTTGTTAGTCTCTGGTGTTAAAGCGCATGTCCTTAAAACCTTTCAGCAGATGTCTGAAAAATGTGAATTTTTTTCCCCTTAAGGTGCAGTTCATGTAATAACAGTAGCAGAGCGTTGGATTTGAATATTATTTCTTTCTCACTAACACTTTTATTGTGGGAACTACACAGCTGTTTCAGCTTCATACTTTTCTTCTGCCGTGCAGAACATGTAGGTGGACAGTGAACAGCATACTGCAAGCAGGAAAACTAGGCAGTAAGTTGCGAGTAGTATTTCTGAAGAGGTTTTGTATATTCGTAACAAGTGATGAGACATTGAAGCTTGTCTGCAGAAGGAAAATCCCAGCATTCAAACCTGTGTGGGCGTGAGGCTGTATTGTTAGAGTCCTGTGGAGACAGCGGCAAGAATGGATCCTGTGACTGCAAAGCCCTACAAAGGACATTGCATCTGAGGCAAATACTGTCAATGTGACTACAGGTCCTTTAGAGCTGATCAAAACCCTGGGTTTTGAAACCAAAATTGCCTGGAAACATGCATATCAATCATGGTTTTGCCAAGAAGGCAGGACAGATGATGGGACTGGAGGGGTGGGACAGCTTGTAGGGACACAAGTGTCAGCCTCGCATGTTCAGGTGTGCTCTCCGTTTGCACAGGCTGGCGGACTTCAGACCTCTGGAGGGTACTGGGAGGAGTGAATACCTGGCTCAGGAACTCAGAAGGTTAAATGTTTGTTCATCCAAACCAGTGCTGCTCACTCGATGGAGCTGCCTGATGTTGTGGGTTCAGCCACTCATAACAGCAGCTGAGTTTTTTGTGGTCTGGCAGCTCTTGAACAAAGGTGAGGAAATAGACCTCTTCCTAATGACTGGAGTATCCTGTAGCCCCAGACACCCCTTAAGGAAATGGGTTTGAACGAAGTAATGTTTTCCTTTGACAGCACAAAGCTGAGCTTTTCACTTCTGCCTAGACCTGCATTTGGGGAAGTAAACCAGTTTTGAGCAGCTTTTATCAGAAAAGATGGGTGCAGATCTTGTGCAGCTCCCTTTCAGTCGTTACTCTGGGTTGATGATGTTGTTGATGACCACTCTGGTGAAGTGGGTGGGAAAACCTGGGAGGAAGCTTTTCCTGGAAGTGAGCTGAGCAAGAATGGAATCTCTTGTAATTCATTCTTAATGTACCTTTCATGCAGTCACTAAATGGAATTTGCAAAGAAGCCAGTAAGAGGGAAACACAGAACCAGGGCCACTTAAAAAGCCACTTGTGCTCTCTTTCATTTGGATACTGTTCATATGAAATGCAATTTAAATGCTAGGCTGGTTGCCAGGAGCTGGATTGTTGATGTTAAATGTACTTTCCATTAGAGCTCTGTATTGGAAAACAGCTTCTTAGCGCTGCAGGCATTGGAAGGGGTGGGTTACATCAGGGTGTCCTGGTTGCCCTTCTCAGGATCTGTGCCTCTCACCATGCCCTCCATCTGTGCAAAGGCCAGCTGAATCACTATCTGACATGCGCAAAATGTGATTCCTCCTGACCAGAGCAATGTATGAGGTGTAGTACTTGTTCAGCTGTCCTTAAAGCAAACAACTTCTTGCTGTTAAATTCCTAAAATCTGTTAATTGTTGGGGGTGGGGTTGGGGTGTGGGTGTGTGTAGATTGTCTAGGTGTTCCAGACCGCGAGTCTGCTTTGGGTTTTTTAGTTTATTAATGCCCCATTTGTTTCAGAGGACTATTTCTTGCACTGTTCCCTATGCAACAGAAGGTATTTAACCCAGTTTCAGTACCCAGATTAGATTGTCATCTCCCCCTCACATACACAGCTTTTTATTTTAATTGATTCACTTGCACAGGAGATTGCATTTGAAAGATTTGACTTGCAGGCAGCTGTCTGTAGGGCTTGGTATTTTTTTGCAGGTGGATTAGCAGCTGTGAACACCTACTGTGGAAAAATGCAGGTGGTTGTTCTCTGCATGCGCTTTTCAATTTTGCCAAGATAACAGGTCAGTGCCAACAGGTAGAAGCAGATTCATACTGGTCTCCAGTCACTTTGAAGGCCAGAATTATGCTGACCTCGGAAGAGATGCTTGAGAGCATGAGCCTTATAAGTGGCTTTTTGAAGGAGAGGAAAAGGGTGAAACTGGGTCTTGGCAGGGTGTGAAGGCTCTTTGTTTGGGAACCCCTCAAGAGCATTCCTTCTATTGTGCGAAATTTCCCTTGTTCTTTTCATTCTTGGTTGTTTTCCTGCATCATGTTATCTTCTGACCAAAAAGCCTACCTGTTCAGGCCCTCATGCTGTGCTCTGCAGGGCTGCTCTTGTGAAGTAAGATGGTGGTGGCATACCTACATGAGGCTACCAATTATTTTTTTTCCCCTAGTTCGGGGCAGAGTGGGGGTGAGGGATCCTTCCCAGTGATTCCTAAGCATAGATGGGATAAAGGTAGATCTCACTTGCTTCATAATCCATCATGTAAAAAGATTTGTAAAAAGAGGTAAATGGGCATCAGCTTGTGGATGATGAGGCTTTCCCAGGTTGAAACTTAAGGCTGTTTTCAGAGACTTGTGGAAGAGACTGTGTTTCGGTACTTCGGTGAACAGTGTGTGTGAGAAGGATGGTCCTAGCTGTACATGTGCAGCACTCTACATGAGCTATTCCCACTCAGAAGGATCTTGTAGTTACAGTTAGTACTTGAACGGCTTGAGTTCTGTTTTGGCTTGATGTAAGGCAAGACCTGTCCTGGGAGTGGGCTAGGAAAGGGACATGCAGATGACTGCAGTAGCACTGTGCAGCAGAGCTTCACGCAGCCTGCTTGCTCCCTCTCAGACAAATGGTAAAATTAAAGGCACAGCAATGGGTGGCAAGAATGACCAAGGAATAGAACAGGCTTTGTAGAAGCGGAGAGTCCTCAGCATGGGAGGTTTGCCTGAAGAAAAAAACATAATAAATTCAAGAGTGTGCTGGAAGAGGAGGGTCAGGAGCAGTGACTGACTAGTTCTGTGTGAGGCAGTAAGTTTAAAGCAGTCAGAAAGAAGTAGGTATTTTCAAAGCTTAGTAATTAAATTTGTTTCTCTAACATGTATTGATTGCCAAAATGGACAGGTTAAATACAAAGTGTAGTGTATACAAAGCATCATAGGTCTGTACTTGCCCCTTTTGCTAAGCTGTACTCAAGGAGGTTACAGATGTAGAGGGACTTCCTGGTGGTTCTTGTGTATTGATGTCTGTGTGTGTCTATATATATACAGGCACATATAGTGCCATATGTATTTTCTGTAGGGAATACATATGAAAAAAGAGAAGACAGAGAGGGGACCTTATCAATGTTTACAAATATCTTAAGGGCAAGTGTCAAGAGGATGGGACCAGGCTCTTTCCCGTGGTGCCCAGTGACGGGACAAGGGGCAGCGGGCACAAGCTGCAGCACAGGAAGTTCCATCAGAATGTGAGGAAAAACATCTTTGAAGGTGACAGGGCACTGGAACAGGGTGCCCAGAGAGGCTGTGGGGTCTCCCTCTCTGCAGATGTTCAAAATCTGCCTGGGCACGAGTGTGCAACCTGCTCTAGACAAACCTGCTTTAGCAGGGGGTTGGACTGGATGGTCTCCAGAGGCCCCTTCCAACCCTGACCACTCTGCGATTCTCTAAGATAAGTTGTGTGCATACTCCAGTGATTTATTTTTTGCATACGTTATGGGAGACAGTGCAGCCTTTGGAGATATGGTAAGCTGCTTATTTAGAAATAAAATCTTTCTGTTAGAGTAGGGGAAATGGTGTTTGCTCAGCAGTGTGGAACAAAGGAGTTTGAAGATAGCTTAAGGAAACCTAATGATATATTAATGAACTTACCTTGTAGCAAAAGTACTAAGGTGGGGGGGACGACGACAAGGGTGTGCGACAGGAACGGGAGAGGAATAAGAAGATGTTTTGTCATTTTCTTCAGGTGGCCTAGTAATTTCTCAGTTGTTAACCAGCAACAGATAGGGCAAATGCTTAGTGACAGTCCAGGAAATCTCTTTGCTGGGTTGCTAAATGAAGTTTCGCATTGGGTGGGACTGCGCAGTGCTGTAATGGCTCATCCTGATGGACCTACTGCAGTGCCGTGTAAAACAAAGGGCTTTACTGATGCGTTGGCTTTTTTGAGCTTTGTCTCGGAGAGGTGCTCATTGGGAAACCCACAGATATGAGTCCTGATACAAACTCATAGGAGTTGGTCTTGGTTGCGGCTTACGTGGAATCACTAGTTGGGGTGAGAACCCACAGCAAAGCTTGCCAATACATTTGATTAGGAGCTCAAGTATGTCTGAAAAGTACTTGCTTAATGATTCAGAGCTCTGCCTTGCAAATAGATACCCTGGTGAGCAGGTAGGGCTAGTAAGCATGTAAAATCATGTATGAGATCATGAGAATGAAGAAAATCTAAATATTGTCACAGAGTTCAAAAAGGGGGAAGGGTTTATGCGTGGCAGTAACTGATAGTGGAAGTGGGGGACAAGGAAAAACTCTTCATGAGAATGTAATTGGGGACAAAGGCAACTGTGAAAAGGCTGAGCTTCACAGCTGAGGTGGGGCTGGGAGGGTGTGCCTACTGGTAGTACTTAGGACCTCTGGGGGGCCTAGTTTCCACAACCACCTCCTGGGTTTGCTGAATGCATTGATAAATTCTTCAGGAGTTTTCTCTTCACATTCCTCAAATCTCCAATACATTTGCTGCTGAATCTGTTCTTGCTGGATGCGGTCTTCTTGCCTAATCTCAGTTGTGTCACTTTACCCTCAACTTTGAGGGGAAAAGTAATTTTTGCCTGGGTGGAATATGCCCTTCTTAGTCTCTTTCTTCATCTTTTCCACGGTTCTCTTGTTCTTCTGTGATCTCTGCCTAGGCATGTCTGGATTTTAGTAGACTCTCCAGTTTTCTCAGTCCCCCTGCTGCATTAACAGGCAGAAGCTCAGTTACTAGCTCCACTCCCAACCTGCTTCCTCTTCAGAAACTGTTTTGACTCTGGCTAACACGGAGCTGTTAGACAAAAAGCACTGGTATTTCTTTCCTGTTCCCTATGCCACCATTTTGGTGTTTGCTCAAGTCACTGTCAGACTGGGATTTTTAAACCCTTCTGGTTTCTCACTTTCCTGTGGAGCTGCTGATGTGCAGTTTTCTTTACTCATCCCACACAGTTGTTCATTTTAGCCAGGTGCTCATCTTACCACATTCTTTCTGTGGTTTGTGAGTTTTACCAGGTACAGCCTTGTACAGCTGACATCCATCTCAGACCTTTCTGTAGAGATGTTTTTCTGCCTGTGTGGTTCCACCAGCAGTTGTACCAGCTTTCAAAGGGCTGTTAGTATGGTCCCATGGTGGGTGCTTGTACAGAAACTAGGCAGCCACAGGATGGTGGACAGTCTCCCTGCTTGAGTACCGAAGGGAACAGGAAAGGGAATGACCAGCTCTGACAGTGGAGGATGGCCCCCAGGGTTCCCAGAACAAGTCCTTGTGGCAAGGGAGTAGTGTGATGACCCTGAGTTTGTTATCCACTGCCTGAATCTGAGTTCACAGCCAACTGAAGAATTGCAACATCTTTTAACAGCACTAAACACTAAAATGGCAACAGCACTAAAATGGCAATGATACTGAATGGAGGTAAAAGAACTGATGCATATCAAAGAATGGAAAGGAAGACTGGACTTCACTGAACTTCACTGGAAACAATGAGCTGAGCTGACCACCCTCTTAGGTAGGGGACCTTTGGAAAACCAGAGTAATGAATGTGACTCTTTGGAGCTTGGCAATGATCACCAAAGCAAGCTGAGCCATGGGGGTTCTTAAGAAAAGGCTTATGAACAGAAAACATGATCTGTGCTTTGCTGCCTTTGAATGCCTTGTGTGTATGTGTGTATATATATATATATATATATATATATACACACATATAGGTATCTAGGATGCCAACTTATAGCCTGGAGCAGACCTGGAGGGGCTCAGAGAAGAAGGGGGAGCTGGGTGGAGAGGCTGGCTCCTGCCTGAGGAGCAGACAGTGGGCTGGGGCTCTTTGGCCTGGGACAGGAGGCTCGCACATTCTTCCTCCCTGGTTTGGTGAATCCCTAAATTCAGGAGGGTGACCATTGCTTCCTGCCTCCAGCAGTCACTCCAGTGGGACAGGAGGCAGTTTTCCACAAGGCATGCAGCAGAGCTTTGGATCTCCTCACACTAGAATTGGGCGCTGCAGCTGTACACCAGCTCAGGGAGGCCTAACAAACTTGTGAGGGAGTTCACAAGTGTCTGCTGGTTGCCTTGGCCCTATCTGGCTGGGGCACCAAATGGTTACCCTGACATGGGCAATGGTGTGTAGGTACACACACACATTCACTCTGGCCTTGTTCTTCCCTTGGAACTTGCTTTTGGCTGCTATTTTGGGATGGTTTCCTGAGTTTGATGAACATTAGTGATCCATTATATCCAGATTCTGTAGTTTGTTGCATTGAAGTGAGTTGTAGGGCTTGCTGCCTACCTTTCACTGGCTCTCTGAAGGGAGAATTTCCTTGCTACAGACTTGGTAGAGGCGTTGCAATGCAGTAGAGTAGTTATAAAGAGCTGCAAGTTAAATGTATGTTGTGCTTGTCTTTTAAAATGAGCAATTAAGCAGTCTGGCTAGCCTGGCCATGCAAAAAAAAAAAATAAATCCTGCTGTTGCTTAAACTGTTAAAACTCTTGTTAAAGACATTCAGAAATATGATTTAAAAGGCAACAGCACTGTCTTAGCAGTTAACTGGGACTGTGCCTGGCTTGCACAGCAAGAGAAGCATTAGAATGAATTCAGGTGAATGACAACTGCAGGCAGGCAAGGCCTGGGAAGACTCATCCTGCTGTGACTGAAGGACTTCTCAGTGTTGTCATGGGAGGGACATCAGCCCTGTTCCCTTGGAGTGCACCTCTGAAGTTGTTTCCAGTTGGCAGTGCTCTCCTGGGCATCATATGGGATCAGGCTGGCTGTTACTGCGGGAGTGGGACAGGGCTGTGTGCAGGGGAGAGCCCTGTGGTGCCTGTACAGGAGCGAGCATTGAGCTAGTGATGTTCAGGCAGGATTAATGTGTAAATAAGCAGAGAGCCTAGGGATCCTTCCTTGGGGAGGGACAGTCAGCACTCTCTGAGGTGATGAAATAGCAAGCCATAAACAAACAAAGCTCGCTTCAGACCTGTCAGGGACTGCAGCAGCTAAACATAGCCCTGGAGGCTTGACTAACTTGGCTTCTGCCTGGCAGATGACTGCTCTGGGCTCACTATAGGGTTACAAAGGTGAAATTCTTTCATCCGTGTCATGCCAGAGCTCAGTCTGGATGTGCTAATGGTCTCCTCTCGACTCAAAATCTCTGCATCCCCAAGAGCGGGGGCACAGTACTGAGCATCCAGGTCAGTCTAGCCCAGCTGCTTGCCATTTCCAATACCATCCAAAGAGGAGCCTGCTTGCCAGCCTCTCCTCCATGCCAGCAGCAGGGAGTCTCAGTGGAGACAAATTATGCTCCAGGTGTTTCTCCCTGAAGCCTGTGGTGTGTGGGAGGAGGTCTGCAGCAAAGGGTAAATGGTAATTCTGCACCCTGCAATGGTAAAAGGAAACAGCAGAGTACAGCTACTTCAGTCAGGATGATTCCTGAACACATGGTATTAAGGGCACTTCTGCTTCTCAAACAGGGAGAAGCTTCAGAAACCTAATATAATAAATAGCTTGCTTAGTCATGCTGCTTAGAGGTTAATTAAAGGTGCATTATTGTGACAGTCCTGTCTTTTGATGGCTGTACCACGAGTAATACATTACATAGGTTTTATGAACATCAGCTCTCTGAGGTATCTTTAATGTTGCTTTTTGAATGAGATTGAGCCCAAGATCCTGATTGCTTGTGGCTGCTTAATGATTCAGTTGCATATTACTGGAAGAATACATGATGTCCTGGGTTACAGTGTCATCAGGAAATTATTCATATATGGTCTTGCTCCAGAGTGCTGGTCTAGATGCTTGTAATGATTAGCAGAAGTATAGTGGACATTTGTGTTCACTCTTTCTTCTGTTGAGGCTATCAAACATGTCTGGAACAGGCTGCATTTCTGCATGTTTTTCTTTTTTATTATTGACAGAAACATGAACTAATCACTGCTACTCTCTCTTAAAAGCAATTTAATCATGAGTAGAAGCAGAAGATTTTGCGTTGCAGTTGCAAGACTGTTAAATTTCTTAGGGCAAATAGCCGACGCATGACTGGAAAGCAGCAAATCACTTTGCTGCTGAGCTAAACACGTGTCACTTTAAAGAAGCAACTTTGGTTCAGTCTCTGCGCCTGTGATAGGGTTAGAATAAGCTCACTACTTGACCAGGTATTTTGAAGTTTATGTCTCACACTTAATGTAGGGCCCCCTGGAGAGCAGTCTGAAATGGGAATTATATGGTCATGGATGAAGCAGGCAAAAGCAAACCACTTCTGTTTGTTTTCCTTGTTTTCTGCAGGACAGATTCTGCATCCTACATGAACTACGAAAATCCTCCACCCTACCCTGGCCCGGGCCCAACTGCCCCTTACCCACCCTATGCACAGCAACCAGGTGGTCCTCCTGGCCCATACCCAGGCTATCCTCCTGGACCTACTGGGCCGTACCAGCCAGGCCAGCCAGGTTATCAAGGTTATCCCCAGTATGGATGGCAAAATGCACCTCCGCCTCCAGGACCAGTGTATGCAGATGGACCTAAAAACACAGGTATGCCTAGCAGCTGTGGTGCAATGTAACTGTGACCCTTTCTGGCTTGCAAATACATGAGTATATGTTGATCTTGAAGTCATATGGTTACCAGCACCCAGCCCTAATGGGGCTGGGGGAGGTGGAGACTTCTTTGAAGTAGCAATTCTGTTCATAGCCTGTTTTCCTGCTTTATTTTGCTGTTGTGTCTCTTAAGAGTTCTCTGGCTGTTGGAAGATAACTGCTGAACATCCTTAATGCTGATCACTCAAGGGAATCCTTATGCTGAGATCGTTATACATGCTTTTTTGCTGGCTTTAGATTTGCTACAACTCTAATTCTGCCTGTCTTTTGGTTGATAAGTTTCAACTGAAGGCTGCACGGTTAAAGCTAGTAATATTCAAATGTACAGTTCCTACCAAATTTATGTGCAGCAGTTTTCTTGAGCCCATGAATATCTGTCTAAGTGATCTGATAGTGCCATTGGAATAATTCCCGGGTTTTACTGTTTTCTGAAGCTATTATATTCTGTGGAAAAACACAAGTTTCTGGGAAAGGGAAGGAGGATGCTGTAACTTGGCTTGGCAGCTAGCTAGTCCATTTGTGTGCTGCATCCCCTCAGTATGGTACATTGGTTTACTCTGGCACCCATAGCTCTCATGGGGCTCATTACAGTGCTTGGGACAGGCTCCAATTGGCGGAGGAGGGCTGATAAGGTGATTAAGGGACCAGAGCATCTTTATATGAGGAGAAGCTGAGAGAGGTGGAAGTGTTCAGCATGGAGAAGGCTCAGGGGGTCTATCCATATGTATAAATGCCTGATGGATTGGAATAAAGAGGAGGCAACTGGACTCTTTTCAGTAATGTCCAATGACAGGACTGGAGGAGCACAAACTGAAACATGGGAGGTTCCTTCTGAACACAGGATGACACTTTTCTACTGTTAGGGTGATCAAACAATGGCACAGGTTGCAAACAGAGATTGTGAAGTCTCCATCTGTGGAGATACTCAAAACTTGACTGGACAATGGTCCTGGGCAGCCTGCTGTAGTTGACCCTGCTTGAGCAGGGGATCTGATCTCCAGAGGTCCCTTCCAGCCTCAGCAACTCTGAGGTCCTGGCAAGGTTGGGTGTGGTCCTTTTCCCCATTGGAAAGAGGAGGATTTATCTTGGGGTTTTACCTTGCTGGTAAGGACGCTTGCCTAGAGACCACGTTTATTCTTGTCAGTGTTTCACAGGCTTTGGTTGTAAAATCTCTGTTCATACATCGTGGGGGTGTAGCCACCCTCTCACCATCAGCATGGGGATGCACGCTGTCATGCCAACTCCAGTGCCTTCTTTCAGTCTTATTCAGCGATAAAGATGCTCATCCAGGCTGGGAAGCCAGAAACTATCATCGCCTCTCTTCCTCTATTGCAGTGAGCATCACTAACAGACCTGAACTGCTGAGAAGAGTCTTTAAGTACCTATAGCTTCTGACTGCATTGGAGTGGCAGAGAATGTGGCAAGAGCTACCGAAGGGGATGTTCTGTGGGAGGGAATGTGGGAAGCACTTCTGTAGAGGTGCCGTCCAGGCACTATGCTTTAGGTGGGAGCTGCTCTCAGGAAGGAAAGGAGACTTGGGGTTTGTATGTGCTGGGTCTGGCACGGTCATGGGCAGATTAACCTGGGGTGGGAAGACATGAGGCTAACGTGTACTTCAGATCCAAACCTAAGTCAGTGCTTTACAGCTATGCAAGGCACTAGCACTTTAGATACTACTGCTGTAAAGTGGGTATCAAAGCTGTATCACTTGGAAAATTGACAGGGCCCAGACAATTCCCTGGAGGCCTTTGCCACTATGTGAAGCTGTCTTTGGCCATTGCACATTAAGCTCATTGTCCACTTACTGTTGTTGCCGTGGCTTGGGACAGTGTTTGCTTGCACTTAGGGCCTGCTCAGGACTGAGATCTGTACACATCTGCTGCATTTTGAGATAACTGCCAGTTGTGCCCCTCTACTACTTCATGTTACTCAGCAGCGTGCTGTGACAAAGGTCTTTTCAAAGTGCTCATTTTTTGGGAAGCTGGAACTTGAGAAGTTCCCAGCAAGAGTTTTTGACTGCAGTGAATCCAAAGGAAACTTGACATAGGTGGCTCGACAGGCTGGACTATGGAGAGGACGTTTTCAAGAACTGGGGTTTTTTTGGTATTCTTGGCTAAAATGGACTACTGGACCAATGTATATAAAAGCATCCCTGGATTTATAGGTGATGTAAGATGTCAGGAATATTCTGGTGTCAGTCTGGTCAGAAGACCCCAATATAAGCAGCAAACAATTGGTGTGAGTGAATAAGAACCTGAATGGGTACAAGTCAAGAGTTCCACTTCCCCCGTAGAAGAGTGAAAACCTCAAGGGGGTCTGCCTTTGAGAAGAAGGCAGCAGCATGGTGATGCTTCTCATCCGCATGGACTTGAAGTGTAATCAGGGTTTTCCCTGGGAAACACATGTAGTTTTGGTGTGGCTAACAGGCATTTCTCAGTACTGGGGGGGTGGAGGCGGGGAGCAGAATTCCTGGTCTCCCATGCAGAATATCTTGTAGCCACGGAAAGGGATATGCAGAAGCTGAAGAGAGAGTGGGTCTGCTGCTTTGGACAGACTGGCTTTGAGCCAGATCTGCTGTCTTGGAGGCTTAAAGGATCTCATATCAGACTGGATCAGGGAACTGATGACAGTGAATGCCCTCTGCTCAGATCAGGTCTCTGCTCTGCTCGCAAATCTGCGAACCAGCACAAAAGAGTAGGCTGGAAAATCAGAAAGGACAAGTGCCTAAGTCTTTCACTGAGATCCCAGGCTTACACTGCAGGAGGCAGTTTTGTTGTTAAATCTAAGCAAACACAATTGCAGTTCTGCAGAAGCAGCACCTAACCCACAAACCAAAATCTTCTGGTAAGTCTTCAAACTGCCTTCCTGTAGCCATGTGTGGTCCCTGAAACCACCTTGGGAGTCTCCGATTTGCATTGCTTTTGCTGAAGTGGATGTAACACACAAACCCATTTATTAATGTGTGTAAAATGAAGTAGGGGTATAACTTGGTGTTTGTCTGCAAAAGCTTTTCCTTTTTCTTTATTCTCCTTGTGTTAAACACCCTTTTTGGTCCTTGCTCCTTTTTGTCCAGTCTGTCAAACTAGAACCTGATCTTTGTTCTGTGATGCTTTAACGGAAGTCTTGTGAGAGCTTTCAATGAGACTTTGTTTAATGATGACCTCCAGGGGTGTCTGACAGAATGGTTGTCCCTAAAAAAGCTTATTTTTAAAAAACCTGTTATGCTATATATATGCTGTGTGGGTGAACCTCATATAAAAAAATGATGTCTAAATTTAATCAAGTCCTTACAGTCTGCCTAGCTGGTCTGGCATGATTTAATGTGGCTTGTCAGTTCTTGTGGTGTTTTCAAGCAGTTATCTGGTAAGAGCTACTGTGTGGGTGCTTTCTTTTCAAGCAGATGTTTTTCTCTCCTAGATGACTTAGCTTAATCTAATGAATTAAGCTGCTCCAAGTAATGCATTAGTATTAGTATTTCTGAACAAATGTGTCCACATTGAAAACTAAGAAATTTGCTGTACTTAAAATAACTTAAAGCATTAAATTTAATGTGTAGGCAAACTGCAGAGTTGGCTCTTCTGTTGTGGATTGTAGGTGGTATGCTTATGTATGGAGGTAATTATGCATCATATTTTGGTCTTGAGTGGATCACACAGATGGAAATAATTACTGTTGAGCTCTCAAAATCTGATGGTAAAGTAGCATTTCATGGTGACAGTGTTTTTTTAATCTAACAATCTGTGGCCTGTCTGGAGTAGCAATGGACATAGCCTGTCCAGCTGGCCCCTGGAGAAGAAAAAAAACTCGTATGGCTCACTTTCTGTATTAAAAATAAAGCTGCATCTGAGATGTAACAGGAAAACAGCTTAAAGTTAACACTGGTTTTGTCATGCACACTGCAGAAGAGCTTGTGAACCACTGAACCTTGTTTCAGAAGCTGCTGTTGAAGGCTCTTCAGGCTGAGCAGCACTGATGTGAGTTATGCCACTTGTGTGTGGCATGCATGCTGTAGCCATGCTTCTTCCCAGCCACAGTACCTGTTCCTCTGCGTCCTCAGGAGGTGGGAGCTGTAAGCCCAGACTGGAGAGTTTGGTGCCTTTTGTTGGGGTCAGGCTTGGCAAAGGCAGGTAACACCTGGGCTGGAAAGAGAAAGTTATTACTGTTAAGCAAGCAGTGGCTCTACCAGAAATAGGTGAGAGAGGGAGGATATTGTCATCTTTTCAATATGACATTGAATAGGGGGACATATATAAAGGCTTGTTGGAGGAAGGTGCAGTTCAGAGCAATGCTGAACAAGGAGGACAAGTATGTTCTGCTCTAGACTGTCTTGTGTAGCACTAGTTAGCTATGACGACTGTCTGAATTGCAGAAATCAGCTTGCAGTTCATGCGTTAAGACTTAGTGGTGTTGGCCATATGACTTCCACGTATTACAGCACTGTAGAAGAGGGAGAGTGCAGCTGATAATGGCAGCTGTTGGTCCTTTGTCCCTTCTCCTAGAGTAGATGGAGTCTAGTGTGTGCAAGCTTGCACCCCCTTAGAGTCATGCTAGCTACCACAACACTGTTGGGCATGAAAGGCCTTGAAGCATATATTTCTTCTCCAGGTGGAGGAGCAGTGAGCCAGAGAGGCTAGGTGACTTGCTGAGGTGGCACAGAAGACCTCATGGCCATGGTTTTGGGGTTTTGGTTTGGTTTTTTGATACCTGGGTTTTGGGCTTGCACAGGCTACTGGTAGGAAAGTCTCCAAAGAAAGAACATTTCTTGCATCTTGCAAGGGCTAATAACTGACTTGTTCAAGTTGTTTATTTCTAATGAACAACAGCCTTTACCTTTAGAGCTGGTCATTTATGTGCTGAGTCTGAGGGTTGTTATCCCTAAGGGTATCTGATTCAGCTTCTAGCTCTGTGAACTGACGTGCCAATTTCTATCTGCACCTTCCCTACTGTAAAAACTGAGGGCTGTCTTTGTGTCTTGTCCATACGAAGTCTGTCCAGATGTGAGTTCCTGAAATACTGTAGGTCTGCCATTTGATCTCACACCACGCTTTGGGTAACTAGAGGGAAGTCACCTGCACCAGGACAAAGCTGGGAAACGCACACCAATAGGAGTATGGTGCCTGCATGGAGCACAGTGTAAGGAGCTGGGCCTTCTTGAGCAGCAGGGTCTTGCCTAGGAGGAAGAAAATACCTTATTCCAGAAAATACTTAATTTCCTCACCAGTATTTTCGTTGTAGGATAATTCGTTATCAACTGGCATAAGGAAACCACAGGATCTGCTGACTGGTCAGCAAGTACTTTCTTGTCTATGTAAATTAGAGGTGAAATGGAATACTGTTGATAATGTTGTGCTTTAAAAAGTGGAATGAGCCAAAGTACAAAGTGACATACTAATTTTGAAAGCCCTAGCTGACGTTAGCAATTTGCTCAATTTAATTCCCACCCCCACCGCCCCCGCCTCCCTGGCCCCGTTGATACATGACAATGTAATGGATGAGGCTATTCCATGCTGCGCCAAAGGGAACCAGTCTCTGTCAGCAGCCTTCCTTTCAACCCAAGGCAAACAAAGCTCAGTATTGCATTTGACCTATTGTATGCACAGGGTGGAAATCTTATTTCTGGAAGTTGATTACTTGCAGCAAAGCCGGCTCTGATAAGAGGAACAGTCACAGTGATGCTGCCTGCCTCCTAATGTTTGGCCAGCTGCAAGAACAAACAGGTCACCTAGATATGGTCATTACCTTCTGCTAGAGGGGTGGATTTTTCCTCTTTCTGGGTCTGAGTGTGGAAAGGAGGGGATCCTAATCTCTCTGGTTAGGCTCTCTTGTACCTTTCAGTGGTTACCCTCTTGCTTCTGAAACCATGCGGTGCTGAGCCTTCTCCAGCAGAGGTATATTTGGAGGGCATCAGGTAGCAATTCCTGTTTCCCTCTGTTTGTTGACCCTTTCCAAGCAGTCTGTCCAAGGATTTAGTTTAACTGTTACTGCACGTACCTTCAGGACCTGCAATTCCAGACGGCTGGTGTCCTGCCAGAAAAGAAAAACAGACTTCACGTGGTAGTTTTCCTTTTACCTGCTTCTCATACTGTAGTGTGCATTAAAACCTGGTGTTCTTTCTCCTCCAAGATTGCTGTATCATACCTCCCTCTGTCCCTAGCTCCTGTCAGCTGACTGCACAAACAGTGGGGGCTGTTTGCTGGCAAACAGTACTCTCCTGGGGCTGATATCTGGCCTCACCTTTGCTGCTTTTTACTCCTAAGGAGGGGATAATCTGAGAAAAGCCTGATGCAAAGAAAAGGGTTTCCAAAATCAGGTCCTGTATCTGAAAACAACATGCTTCAGACGAAGTGGCTAAATGAGGCTAAGACTGGTTCCATAGCGGGCTGAAATTAAATGAGGCTGCTGTTCTGGACAGTCCTCGTCAGCTGGACACCTAGCCTGGGTGTCTAAAGCCTTTTTCCTGCGCTGCAAGCGCTACATAGATTGTGGTTCTTGAGCCCCAGGGGGCTCAAGGAGAGGCTTGCTACCCTGAGTGACTAGTCAATGTGGCAATGTCCCTTTGCTTTAAAACTGGAATTTGTCCCTTCTGTGTTACGCACAACACCCTTGTAAAACTCTTATAAGACCGAGTTTTTGCTGTGTAAATCCTTCCAAGCCAGGTCTTATTTAAATCCAGCACTGATGCTGATTTTCAATGAAAACAGACTCAGGCCTGAGGAATGTGCTGTTCTTAGCCCTGTAGTTGACTTGGTGGAAAATGCCTCCTTGATTTAACAGTAAAGTAAGATTTCACTGATTAAAAAAAAAATTAATATTGGAGGAAGTTCTCAAATTCTGTAGTTTTGGGAGATGTCTCTGCATCTGTTGCAGTCTAGAAGAAAACTGAAGGGTGTGAAGTCTGTACTTTTGAGCTGAGGGGAAGCTGGTTTCTTACATGGCGTCTCCTGTACACTTTCTAACCTGTGTAACAGGGTTTATAGTGCTTTGGAGAGCTGACTGATACCTGTTGACATCCTGCAGACACTTCAGTACTTGCTACATAAGGCATGCTTTTCTCCTATGACAAGTGCCTGTAGCCCTGCTTTTTAGAGATGTTGAACTCCATAAATGACGTGTGCCCAGGTGAGGAAACTCACCTCTTTCCCAGCCCTGAGCTCAGCTGCAAGAAAGTCTGCACGGTTTATGATCAGACATAACCCATGCTTGGAGCATATACGGTGTCTAAGTGGGGAACAACTTTACCCTTATATGAAATGTGGCTATTGCAGCATTGGCTCTGGCTCACTTGGCATGCCTGTGTGGCAATTTCCCTGAAATACATTGCCTGTTCAGCTCCCTGAAAGCTGAAACAGCTCTCAAGGGTGACCATGAGAGCTTCTCAGACTTGCAGGAACTGAAAGGCAGGAATTTTCCTAACCTGGTGGATATAGTCATGCAGCTATGGAAGAGGGCAGGTCTGATACCAGTGTGGGTGGTTCTAAATCAGTCACTTCTGCTTGAGTCCAGGCTGAAATCTGGGCTGGGTCAGCAGCAACTGTCTGGTGGCAAAGGGCATTCGCACATTGTACGCACTGGCAGCTTCCTTGTTACATGATTTTTTTGCTCAGGTGGCTCTAGGAAGTACAGCTGTTTACATTTGGAGCTGAGGATTGTGAAATTTAGAATCATAGAATTATTTGGGTTGGAAAAGACCTTTAAGAGCAATTCAGCTGTTAACTTTCTCTGAGAGTTTTGCAGCTTTGGAAAGTATTTTTGCTTGGAAGTAGGCTATTGTATTTCCATCTGGCTCTGACTGCTATGTGTTTCAGGAGCATGCTAAGGTATTTCCTGAAATACAAATACGGTGTCAGTAGAGACTGTGTGTACAGTGAAAGCCTCTGGGCAGGAAGGAGCTGGGGGACCAGGGAATGTGATGTGACAGGTTTGAGGCTGTTAAGCATGAGCAAATATCCTCAGAGAGGAAAAAGAGTAATTAAATGCCTTTTGTGGCAAGGGAGTTAGATCTCATCTGTGCCCAGGCTTTGCCCTGGAGATCCTCTTGGGGAGGAGGCCTGGGGCAGAGAGGAGTTGTGTTGGCAGCTAGTATGAAAGTTTTAGTTGAAGTCCTGGGGTCCATGTTCCCGAGTCATGTAATCTCTTCTTCTGCACTTGCTGCCTGCATGGGATTTACTCCTGGACACGTGGCTGTGTGAGAGGTCAGGGCTGGGCTTCGCTTCGTCTTGCGTTGCTGGGTCTGCAGACCTAGGCACTAAAGAGTGGCTCAGGAAACAGTGATTTCTAGTTGCTGTCACCTCTGCATTCCTTGGCTGCGACTAACACCCTTGTGCTGACTTTTGCTGTTCTGGCCTCCATCCTGAATGGAAAGGCTTTCAATGGGCTTGGGTAAGAATGTTTTCAAGGTAGAACCAGATGCACAGACTGACTTGAATTAGCAATCTGCTGTAGGCAGCGCTTAACCTTGTAAGAAATTATTATTCAAATGGTGTTGCGCAATTTTAAGCAAGACTTCTTGCTTGCTGGCTGGACAAGCAAGAGCAAAGCTCTTGGTGCAGAAGTGGCTTGTGATAAAACCCGTTTCATTCACATGTGGGAAAAGGCTTACTGGTCCCTTTTTTGCTGTGTGCTTCTTCCCAGACAAGAAGATTGTGGTATTAATATTTCTGGTCTGAACAGTTGTTACTATGGTAAACAGATGTTCAAGCAGGTATCATGGGAAGTTTTTGATCTGAAGTAGCAGTGGTTGGTAAACTGCTTGCTGCTGCTTCCTCTTGTGTGTTGCAGGCCTTGGCTAACAGCTTGTAGCAGCTAGGAGTGTAACTTGTTCGCATTCAGAGTGGGTCTGTGTGCTAGCACACAGCTGGAGCTAAAGAAGTAGTAAACTTCAAGACTTGCTGCTTTTCTCATGCTCCTAGCCCTCTGGCTTTAGGAAGAGGAAAGCCCCTGCAGCTGGCTGGTGCTAGACTGGGCTGACCCTGGTGGTGTGTGCACCTTGCTTCTCCCCAGGCAGCTGACTTCTTGACTGAGCCTGCCCCTTGGCTTGCCTGAAGTGAGCTGTCTGCCTGGAATACCTCGACAAGGGCCATGGCCCCCAGTGACGTGCAGCAAGACTTCTGGGAGGACTTGAAGAGCTCTTGGGTGCTTTCACAGCCTGCTTTCCAGTGGGGGCTCCCCATGTGGGTAAGTCCGTACCTTAACAATGATATCCGTGCCTGGGCCCTGGGACATGATGGGCTGGTTCTGTCATCAAAGCCAGTGCCCTTGTACTGCAGTCCTTGCAGACCCAGTAAAGTGCTGTGATAAGGAGCACTACAGCCTAAGGTCATGATTTTAGTTTATACCAAATGGGGTGAAAAGTACTGCACTGCTTATGCCTTTCCCTCATGGAGCTAATGATTAACATATCAATTAGGTATGAGAAAAAACAAGATGTGTATGCTTAAGATAAAGGCAGACTGTACATGAAATAACAAGGCATTGTAGTATTTTTTTAAAAACAAAGTGGGAGTTATTTGCACTGGATTGTGCAGGCTGGTACTGTGTGATTACAAGGAGTGCTACCATGTTCAGGGTAAGCATGATTCATTGTGATCTGCCTCCTTTAAGGCTGATTAGAAGACGGGAGGGTCTGCTAAGCTTACACTCTCTCCCATCCTGTTTTAGAAAAAACAATGGAAACATCAAAACGAGCCTAAAACCAAGTGCTGCATAGTGCCTCTGAGGGAAATTACCTTTGTTTTTCTGCTCTATCAGACCACCAGTCCCAAAGTGTGTGGGCTTCTGCTCATAGTGGCAAGGACCCTGGCATGCCATAGGAGATCTTTGGCGTGAATGACCTTGGACAAAAGAGAAGCACAAAGCAGCTAATGAAGTCCCCCATAAGGCTCTCCACAGCAAAGTGGGTGCCTTCTGGCTTGGAGGCATTCAGGCTTGTGACAAGAAGTGTAAAAAACAAGCCGTTCCCTTAGTATTTTGAGTTGAGTTTTGTTGGCAAAGCTATTCCAGTAGAGAACCTGATCTTTGTTAATGAAAAAATGCTGGTTTTTTAGTGAATTGGGAAGACATTGGTGGCTTGCATCAGTAATGTGCTGTGCAAGGCTTTCTATGAAAACGATTTTAAGAGGTTTGAGTAAGGTGCTTAGGGTTTTGTTACGTCGTCCCTTACTGTGCTGTTTACAGGGGAACCTTTGCATTTAAAGTAGCGCTAATGCATAGACTGGGAAGAGTGAATAAAGGTGCTACTACGTACTTTGAATTTCCTTGGGTACTTCAGTCACTGTGTTTGTGTTAGTATTTTGAAGCTGGTGTTTGGTTGCACAGTGTCCAAAATGAGAAGATTGGTATAGGATGTCTCTAGCTGAATGGGAGGCTTGGCCGGGAATAGTTTATGTAACTTTCCTTTGAACTGTTCTTTACCCTGTGCACTTTGGTAGCTGTAAGTGAATTCTTGACCGGCCTTCACCTGTTCTGCTGTTGTTCTCTCCTGTATAAGCCCCACACCCAAATGACCAGAAAAAGCTTTTCAGCATTAATGCTGTATGGCTGTTTCTCTGGCAATTTGTCTGGTGACAGTGACAGAGATACAACTTTCCGAAGCATTGATGAAGCTTCAAAGAAAGTGATCATTAAACTCAAACTGTAAAGGAAGAGGTGGTTGTTTTTATTTAGAGTATTGCCCAGATACTCTCTTAGTCTGGAAACTTCCAGTGGCAACTGTATTTCCTCTCAGACTGCGGCAGCAAACACCAGCTCCTGTGGGCTGGCGGTGGCAAGAGAGCTGCCCTCTGGAGTGAGACTCTTGCTTTTGCTGGGAGAGGAACTGTGCAGTGGAAGGCAATGACTTCTCAAATGTGTATTTCAAATGGTTGTCTTTGGGGCTTGCCTTGAACTGGGAAGGTGAATGGGTTTGGTAAAGTACCATAACCCCCTGCATGGCGAAAAACACAGGTTTTTTCTCAGAGAGTTTCTGCAGAAAGGTACTTGTGCCACAATGTGATGCTGGTTTAAATGACTTCCAGCTTTTAGCAGAAGAGAGTAAAAGGACACTGTCCCTTTCCAGTGCTGTTTCACTGTTCCTAACAGAAAGGCACGCCTTCCAAAACCCATGGTGAGTCCCAGAAAGGTCTTGATGTGGCTGCTGTCCCTTCTTCTGTCCCAGTCTTGCCCTGAATTGTTTAGCCCCCAGTTGTGCCTGTGTATCAGCCAGGTCAGTGCAGACCTTTCTAGCACAAGCTGCCAGCAGCAGTGCCATGCAGGCAGCTGAGGGTGCTGGCTGGCAGGGGAGGGGTGATGCCCACTGCTGCTGTGACCCACTTGTGCTGAGACACAGCATCCAATGCAAGCCAGCTGAGTGGCTGTGGAGTGAAAGTGCCGATCTCCCACTGTACAGGCCCAAATTTGGAAAAGCAGTTTTGTTTAATATTTCAGCAAGTGTTTCATAATAGCACTTTATACATGCTTTGAACGTGCTTTGTCAGTGTGTCCTCAGCACTTGGCTGTAGTTTGAAACTTCTAATGGATTAATCATAAATACCTCAGGCAAACTCTTCATGTATGCCTGGAGTCATGGACAGTTTATTATAAATTACACAGGGCAGCATCCTTCTCAAGTCTGCTTTGGGGTGTGGAAGGTTACACGAACCCATCCTCAAGTGGAGTATGCACTTAGACTCAATTTCACTGACTTCTTTGCAAGTTGCTGACTAACTAGCAAAATGCTTTACTGGTTTGCATGCTATGATGGAGGACTTGTCAATAGTGTATCATTTGATGGGTTGTATCTTCTGTAGGCTCAAGTATTGCTCCTTGGTGGCTTTGCGCTGAGCTACTAAAAAGCAACATTGCTTTAACTCTAGCAGTAAAAGGTAGTGGTGGTAGAGCTCTTCCCTGGCTGGCGCCTTGGCTGCGGCTACAGATACAGCCACCTTCAACCAGGTTGAAGATGGGCTTGACCGGAGTAGCTGAAACTAATAACTGCCCTCCAGCCCATGGTTTATGTTGCAGGGACATGGCCTCATCTGGTCAGCAGATGCATGCTGGAGGCTGGCCAGAGCAGCTGGCTAGCAAGGTCTACCTGTGCTCTGTTTGAAGTGCCATACCTTAGTGCTCAGAGAAGGTACCCACTATCAGGCCAGGTACTGTCAGACTAAGAGCTCAGTCCATCTCAGCTGCTCCAGCAAGAGAGCTGAGGGTATGCGAGGCACCCCCAAAGGAGCATAACCTTATCCACCAGAGCTATCCACCAGATTTAGGAGTGTCATATGCTGCAGAGCTTTTTCTGGGGCAGGGAAGGGTGTCAGGTTCCCCTGGGTTTCGCTCAGTCTGAAGCTGCAAGGACTTTGCTCTGGAGCGAGTTCTGTGGTATCTGTTCTTGCTGGTGTTTTCCAGAGGTCAGAGTCGCCCTGCTGCCTCCAGACCACCAGGAACCAGTGCCTGCCAAAACATCCTCCCAGCCCCCTTCTGCTGTGCAGATCTGGTTGTCTCAGGGCATTGTGGCCCCCTCAGTTCTGGGTATGGCAATGCCCTGGCAGCAGCAATCCAGCTCTCCATGGCTTCGAAGCAGGACAGCTTGGCACCTGGCAGCCACTTAGAAACAAGAGCTGCCTCAAGGCTCCAGCACAGGGAGCTGGTTTGGAAGTTTCCTGAGCAGCCATGGGCAAAGCACTCTGGGCTGTTCACTCTGAGGGATGGCAGGAGCTGGTGAGCATCCTCTCCCAGGTGAACGTGGGCAGGAGAGCATGGCTGGTACCCCACTCTGGTGAGGAGCCCTTGGCGATCTCTGGCTGTTTTATGTGCACTCTGCCCTGCCAAATAACTGCATGTCATCATCTTATACAGGACTCTTGGAGCATTTAGTATGTGTTTTGCCTTCATTTGTTATAACAGGACCTTCTCAGAGGAAACAAAGCCACCAAAGACCTGTTTATTCAGAGCTCCTGGATCCACCAGGGAGAAAAAGCCCTAAGGTTTTTCCCAGCCTGAAACACGACAGTGCCTCCTTCAGTCCTTGCAAGCTGAACTTGTTCTGTACAGCTCTGTCCTGCCGCTCTCCTTCCTGAACGGCTCAGCTGTATGACTGGGTTTGCAAAAAGGCATCGTGTGGTGCCAGGGCTCACTTCTCACTAGGGCTTGATGTGTTGAGCCAGAAAGAAGGGCAGCTCTGTGTGCTGCTGGGAAGAATGCTGCCTAGCTGAGGAGGGTAAATGGATCAAGTGTCGGGGTGTCCAGCTGTTCCCAGCAGTGCCAGTTGAGGAAGGAAAGTAAAACAGTGCGGGCAGCTCTGCTAAGCCAGCTTCTCCCCTGGATGGCAGGGCACGGTTGTCTCCTTTCCTGCTTCTGAGCAGTCAGTGGCTGCTATAGCCCAGTGCTCCAGGGACCTGACCAGCTGCTTGATGACAGCTTGCACTGCACGGTGGTGTACAGGAACAAGCAGACTTGGGTCACCTCACCAGGGAGAGCAGGCAGTGAATAAAGAGGTACAGACATAATGCTGTATGAGGCCAAACACAAGTCTTTTATGCTTTTGAACGTGAAGGCTTTGTAAGTCTTCCATGCATGGTTTTGAGTGCAAGTTTGGGGCTGTGGGCAGGTAACAGGGAAGGGCCTGACCAAAGTCCTGTCAGGCTTGGGACAGGTTCCCCCTTTGGATGGGATGGGTCTGTGGTCCACTCTTTCAAAGGGATGAAACAGACTCTTGGGTTGCAGAAGGCGGCCAGGGTTCTGGGCTTACAAGTCATTCACCTTGTTCTGCACTCCTTGCTGGTATGGCAGAGCTGCAGCCTCCCCCACTGCTGCAGCACTGACAACAGCCCACAGGGGCCCCACCGGCCGCTTTCCAGCCCTCATTAATTTGGGATAATTATCAGATGTCATTAGCAGGGGCGTGCGCCTGCCAGTGCCCCCCAGCCTTGGCACCAGCACCTGCAGCTTTGTTCCCTCTTTTTTTTTTGTTATTTTTTCTGGGGGGTGGGGTGGGGGAATGCCCCCCCCCCCCCCCCCCCCTCAGCCCAGGAAGGTTTTGGTGTCTTGATAGAGCTCGGAGCAGGCATGCCTCAGAGAGGAGGGAATTGCCTTCTCCAAACCACTCCCAGGATGATGTTTGCCTGACATCGTGCTGGAGAAGGTGCTGAGCCCTGCTCTGTGCATGGGAGCCAGGTTTCCATCGGATCCAGGTCTGCTCCTACCTGGAGGTGCCTGCTTTAGCTCTGCAGGGGCAGGCCAGGCCAGCAGCTCCTGGGAGAGGAGAGCATGGGAAACCTCTCCTGCTCCAGCACAGCCTGTCACAGCACTGCAGCATGCTGCCACCTCCTTCTGGGGCTGTCTGGAGAAGAGATGTGCTTCAACCCTGACGTTCCTGGAGCAAGGGCACTACACGTGTGACTGCGTGCTCACAGGCAGCTGCAAGGCCTTGGAGGGAAGGATGGATAGCTGTCCTTTGCTAGCGCCATGCAGTGGCTCCTCTGGAGCTGGGCTGTGCCTGCAGAGCAGATGCCTCCTCTCGTTATACCTGTTGGTGAGAGGGATGCTGCATGAGGCTGGGCTACAGGCTGTACCTGAGGGCAGATATTTGCAGGGGGTTACTGGGTTATTTCTCTCTCTGCCCTACCCTGATGGTGGCAGGATTTTGGTATCATGTAAACCAGAGCACATTATCTTCCACTCATCACTCTTGAGAGAATTGAAGCAGTGAAGGAGGGCAACGACACACTTTTCTGAGCACAAAGCAAGCCCATGGGAGGACCAGGTTGATGACGTGAGCCGTCTCCTGCCTGTCAACACCACATGTTCAGCCACTTGACTTAAAGCACTAGCTGCCTGCCTGGGTCAAACTCTTGTGTGAGGGCCCATTTCCCACGCAGACCATAACACAGACCCTAGAAAACATTAAGGAGGGTCACCTGCCTGCCTTCAAAAGTGCTGCACTCCTCAGCATGATAGCCCAGGCTCAGTGAGGAGGAACCAAAGTAAACTGCTCATCTGTCCCTGACGGGTTTCAGGGGCTGGCAGAAAGAGCAGGCAGCACACTGGCCTCGGGCAGGAGACCCTGCTGGGAGAGCTCCATCCAAACCTGGGGCTCCCTCCTGTGCTTTCAGACAGCAGGCAATGTGCACTAAATCCCAACAGCCTGCTGGGGGCCTCTGGGCAGCTCAGGAGGGGCAGAGCCTAAATGGTTTCTGTGCAGGAGGTGATACCCCAAGCACTTGGGGGTGTGATCCAGGCATCCACCCCTCGGCAGGTGAAGTGCCTGAGGACTGCCACCTCCTAGACTGGTAAGAGCTGGCTGTGTCTCTGGTGCTGAGCAGACAGAGCTGGAAGTCCCCTAGCATGCAAGATGGACACAAAGCTGGAGCAAGGACTGATTCCTGCCCTGACTTCCCAGGGAAGGAGGCAGTTATGTGTGTGATACGGCTAAAGCAGTGTCAGGGAACAGCTAGTTATTAAAGCAAGCTGACTTAGTGGTGCCAGTCTAAACAGACAACAGCCAGACAAACTGCAAGTGCATTTGTAGCTACGGAAGCTGTCATCTCCTGGAAAACTCTGCCCTGGGTGTCTATCCAGCCTCTCCTGCCTGTGGCCCAGCCAGACCTAGCAGCAGGCAGGTTCTTGTCATCTTCACTATGCTAAAACTGTGGTTTTTGATTGTGCATGGAAGTGCCAAAGCAAGAAACCTACCCACTTGTTTTCCAAGTCAGCTTGCTGCTGATTTGGAGCCTGGTGGATGTGGGTACTGTCAGTGTTCCTTGATCTCAGCTGAAGGCTGTGAGAGAAGGACGCTCTGAAGGCGATGCATCCCAGCTCTGCCACAGCCGCCTCCTGCCCACTCTCCTCACAGCGGCCAGGTGGCTTTATAATCAGGTAGGCCCATCAGCCGTAGCTGATCCCTGCTGTTTCCATGGGGCCTGCTGCCTGGGAAGAGCAAGCTCTTCCTAGCACTGAGAAGTGCTGGCTGGTGCAAAAGCATCCTCTGTCCAGTGCCCAAAATGCAGAGCAAGCTTTCTCCAGCCTTGAGGGCAGGAGGGACACTGCTCTGCCACTGAACTCCTCCCCACGGCCATTCAGCCATTTGCACACAAGTAGCTGAATCTTACCTTGAGACCACCTCCTGCCCCCCAGACCTTTGTCCTGCTGTAGGTGGCAAGGCTTTGCACCAGACTTAACCACAGGACACTGCTGAGCATATCGGCAAAGCTGCTGGTGGCTCTGTGAGAACACATTTAAGAAAGGGCAGAAAATGCCAGAGACAGAAGAGGGGACAAAAGAGAACCAGCAGAGGGCTGGAGGAGCAGGAGGCATTTTGGGTGTTCACTGCAACCCGTGGAGGACTATGGAGCCAGGTGGGTGTTTCTAGGACACGTGTTAGAGGAGCCTTTCCCGGCAGGGACCCTACACTGGAGCCCAGGGGCTGTGCCTGTGTTGGAGCTCAGGCCAGCAACAGCCCCCAGCAGCACCTGGTCTGGTGCAGGGCAGCTGCTCCCACTGGTCATGGCAGTGTGCCGAGAGCCTTGAGCTGCCTTCTCCATCACCAGGTACCTAACGATCCCTCCAAAGATTAATGGTGCCCAAGCACAGATTGCGTGGCAGGGCACCATGGGCTCTGCCAAGGCTGCAGGAAGGCTGGCATGCACCATCGCACAGCTCGGCTCTCCCAGGAGGGGCAGCAGAGGGGAGGAGCTGCTGTGCACAGGCCACAGCACCCGCTCTCCATCCCTATGTGCAGTGAGGTGGAGGAGGCAGGAGGGAGACTGGTGGGTTAGTGTTTGTCTTTGTTCCCCACTACCCAAATCTGTTTTAATCGGTGACAAATTAGTTTAGTTTTTCCCAAGTTGAGCCCATTTTTGTCAGTGATGGTATTAGGTGAGCAATCTTCCCATCTATGAGATTTCTTACCCTCTTTTTCCCATCTTGCCCTGCTGAGGAGGGGCAGGGAGTGAGTGGCTGGGTGGAAGTTTGGCCCCTTAGCCACATCTGACCCACCACCCTCCTCACGTACTCCTTCCCCAGCACCCCAGGTGCCATGCAGGGTCCTCTCCAGCACTGCTGCCTGGGCTGGGTACCTCCCAGGACAGGCAGCTGTGTTGGGCCTGGAAGGGCACTGGCTTCAGCTGGGGCACGGTGGGCACCATGCTGCAGGGACCTCCCAGTGGCTGGGGGCTGTGGCAGGGAGGGTTAGGCACAGTGCTCACCAGAGGGCAGCTCGCTGGGAGCAGACGCCTTACAGGCTGAGCTCATTTTCTTACTCAGTAACTGTATGTGACATGGCAGAAGTCTGGTTCTGGCTGACGTGTACTGGCTGCTTGTGTCAAGATTGTAAGGTTGCACAGTCCCACCAGTCTGGGCCCAGCTGCGGAAGGAAGCAGGTCCCCTGGGGGACCCTTTGCATCTGAGGGGTACTGCAGCAATGGGAGGGGTCAGCGGGTCCTTGCAGGATGCTGCTGTGGTGATGAAATTGTGGCTGGAGGGGCTGCAGCACCCAGCATGAGGAGCTCAGCACCTCCCCTCCTGCAGGTGCTTCCTAGTGCACCAGCTTCTCTCCAGCAAGCGTGGGCTGCCCAAACTGAGGACTGGGGTGCGGAGGGGCACTCCAGCTGTACTGAGGCAGCAGATGTGGCTGTGGGCATTGCTGTGCTGCTCTCTGACTGACCGAGCTCTCCTGTCCCCACAGTGTATGTCGTGGAGGAGCGGCGGAGGGATGACACGGGGGAGAGTGCCTGCCTGACGGCATGCTGGACTGCACTCTGCTGCTGCTGCCTCTGGGACATGCTGACCTGACTCTACTGCAGCTGCCTCCCATACCTCTCACTGAGTGCTATGCAGGCTCCCCACTCCTGTCTCGACTTCCTTCTGTTACTGTAATCAACACTCTGCTTTGCACAGCCAAGAGTTCCTGTCTGTCAGTCCTAGCGCCTTGTTGGGGTGGGGGGTGTGCTCCTTTATTTTAGTAAAGGAAAAATCCCTTTTTAACATTTCTAAGACTTTTGTTGTAACTTTGAAGAATGTGCTAGTGGTGTATTTCAGCCAAAGGCATTCTGATGAAATGTATATTTATCAGTTGAAATTTTCCTAGTCCTAGAAATGGAGACATACGCAATAATTAAAGCCAACAGTTGATTTTCTTTGCTAGGTCCTGACTGTTTCAATAAATCTGTCCCATAGAGGGTGTGCTTCCCTCGTCGCTGTCTGTTCTCAGCCTCCCACAAGCCTGGACTCTGTGGCAGCAATGATGGACTTGGTTTTAAGCAACTTTGCTGCATAAGTTTGTGCCTCAACCCCGGGCTGGGGCTGGTATTGTTTGGCCTTGCTGTTACCAGCATCTGGGGGATTTTCTGCCAGCAACCTGGTGCACAAGTTGTGGAAGTGAAGTGAAATGAGCAGGGGTGGAGCACCCATGTCTGCCACCACTCACTCTCTTGTCCCACATGGGGCAGCTCAGTTGGTTTTTCATCCCCCTGCTTACTCACAGGTGGACATGCAAGTCCCCTTCTGGGACCAGGGGCCTCTCCAGCAGTTCCTGGGATGGCAGAGTTGGGGGGGAGGGGGGGGCCACATGCTGAGCTGCTGCATGTGCACAGCCACAGCTTTTGTGGAAGGACTGATACCACTCAGGGATTTTGAGCAGTGATCCATCATCCAGCTGCTGCAGTGTATGAGCTTGCAGGGCAGTAAATTAATGAGTAAGAAGAAACAAGGCCACAGATTAATTTAGTGTCAAGTTACAACTGAAGCTGTTTCATAGCACAGCCTACCCAAAAAAGGGATAAAAAGCTTTAATCTGCATAGAAGTGGAGAAACCTGCTGCTGGTCAGCAGCTGCCCAGTGCCCTGGTTAGCTGCTGTTCTCCCTGCCTCATGATCAAAACCAGTCCTGGTGGACTGACACACATTGGCATCGTTTATTGCCCAAAGATCACCAAGGGAATCTTGGACCTTTTTGCAGCAGGGTGCTCGCTACTCCTCAGTTTCCAGCCTCCCTGAAAGGCACCAGAATGAAGAGTGGCCCAAGCTCAGCTAAATGAGGGTTGTGCTCATTGGGACCCTAAGGCTGTGCCTCTGCTGCAGCACCTCTGCTTCCCTGCTCCTGCAGGGGCCTGGGTCTGGCATCCAGGCCTGGTGGACCGAAGGTAGGGAGAGGGCTTGGCTGCAAACCACATGGCAGTGCCACAGCTGCCATGCTGTGAGGCTTCCTTAGGCCTCACAAGGCACCTTGCTGGGTTCCTATGCACTTTTTTGTCTGGGAGTTTCCCCGAGTGAGCACATGCCTCCTGTGGTGCAGCCTGGCCCCTCTGTGCCCCTCTACTTGGGTCTCAGAAACTCAGTTTTGTGGCTCGTCTGAGGCATTACGATCTGTTTTCGGTTATTTAGGTTAGTTAATGAGGGCCCCTGGCAGCAGCCTGGCCCCAGGAGCCTTCAAGCCCCTTGCTTGAAGCCCTGTAAGTTCCATTTCAGAAAAGCACGAAAGCCAGGAGTAGGGAAGGAGACCAGGCTGGTGCACTGTGAGCACAAAGCACAGGGTGGCACTGGCCCTCCATGAGCTCACTGCTGCACTGGGGCTCTGCCAGGCCCATCTGTACAAGGAGGGAACCAGGGCCCATCACCACCTGTCACAGACCTGGAAGTGCCTGTGACTCCCAGCCCTGCTCCACCCCGCCTGCCTCTTTTCCCCCACCACAGTTTTGCCAGCCCCACTCCAGCAGAACAAGGCAGCAAACCTTCCCCAGTGCTGAGTGGTGCAACTTCTTTCCAGAAGGCAAGGTCTATGGCTGCTTTAAAGTGAAAAAGGATTCCCTGAAGGGCACTCACCCCAAATCGTACCGCTGCCTCCTTTTTCTGTCAGATTCCTAAGGGGAGAGCAGCTGCTGCAAGGGAGCAGGCAGAGGAAATGAGCTAAGGCTTTGCAGCAGAGTTTTATTGGAACTGCCACAGAACAGAGCTTGTGCAGCCAGGCGGCAGCAAGCAGCACGCAGGCAGAGCTGCCCATAAACCACCCAGCAGGCACAGGCGCAGGCTACTGTGCCCTCCGGGCCATCAGCATTTCGCGAATGTTATCTTCTGCTTCCTTTACACTCCGCTCCAGGTACGACTTCTTCTGCTGCAAGACAGAAAGCAAGAGGAGAGTTAAGGTCCATCTTGGCAATGGCAGCACGTGCCAGAGTGCTGGGGCCAAGAGCTTCCCAGGGCGGCGCTGCAGGCAGCCAGCTGCCGAGAGCACACACAACTCTACAGGCTTCCTGAAGCAAGGACAGCCATTATTCATTTCCAGAGGCATCCTGGAAGCATTAATATTTAGCCTGGGCAACGTTTACATAGACTGAATTTTGTTCCCTCTGAAACCTCCTCAGAGCTACTGGGGCTGTTGCAACAGCAGAGCTGCAAAAAGTGCGACATATTAACCATAGGAAGGAAGGAAATAATATCAGATCCTGCAATACGTGGAGCCCAGAGAGGAATTAATTTGCTGAGGCCTCGTCATAGACACAACAGCAAAATCCTTTCACACTTTGGTAAAAAAGGCTCTCTTTACCAGCTGGACCACTTTTCTAAACCCAGACCCTCCTTTCTATCAGAAATTCCCTGGCATCATCACCAAATACATGTGTTTCCTTAATCATCTTTAATTACGCTAGGCTTGGCAGGGAAGCAGCCCAAAGCTGTGCATCCCAAGATAGGAATTCAGCATGCAGCGTTTTTTCCTGCTAGTCTGGGTGCTCCTAGGTGACTGGAAAAACCAGCACTTGGCTCTTTTGACTATTTTTTCTGGGTTTCCAAACAACAGACACAACAGTCTCTGGTAGACACCAGGCTGGCAGAAGGCGTTGCTGTGTGAATGCAGGCAGCCCTTGCTGCTGGGTGCAGACCTCCTTTGGCGGCAGCAGGGAGAGCACCAGGGAGAGCACTGTCCAAATGCATTTCATTATGGGTTGGGGGGGACCCTCAGGGAGGCTCCCCAGAGCTCTCCATATGGAGAGCCCTTGGGGGCAGATGCGAGGCTCCATGGGTAGTACCTGTTACATGCTAGTTTGGGGATTGTTGTAGTTACAAGGTCCTCTTCTCAGCAAAGCCTGCTGCGGACAGCTGCAGCACACTGCTCCCACACCGAGCACCTTCCCAGGCCTGGGGAGCTCTATAGAGCTTGCTTTCCAGGCCAAGCTAGGTTCCAATAAGCATTGGCAGGTTTGTTATTTAAATTACAGGAGTCTGGGCCTCATCCTAAAGCATCCTATCCTTTTTAGACTCCACCAAAGGCCACCTCAGCCACAGGCAGAGGTGCCCAGTATGCCACAAATGACCTCTGAAGCCCATCAAAACCAAGGACAATTAAAGGGGGACAGCAGAGGTCCTCAGTATTGCTCAGCCATGCAGGGGAGCTGGAGGAAAGAGTAAAAAACAGACTGCTCTGGGGTCCTCCCCCAGCTGCTAGCTGGTTGGAGCACAGCAGCACCCACGGGCACAGGCTGCAGTAAAAGCATGCACTGGCCTCCACCAAGCAGCACCTTCCTGCTATGGGGAGCAGGCTGATGGGGCTTGTACATGAGCCAGAGGACACAGCCACTGCCAGCTGTCTACAGGCAAGAACTGTGAAGCTGATGCTCCCCTGACAGCCTCTCCCCGACTCCTGCAAGCCCACAGGGAGCTGCAACCACTAACCCTGAAGGAAAATTCATTAGCACATGGTACAGTCCTGCTGCCATCACTTCCCATCAGCCCCCTTGCAGCAGACCTGTGCTGACGCTTCTGTACACTCAGCTGAAATGCCCATGCCCTGAGGACATCTCTTCCAGCCCTGTTTCTAGATATCAAAGGGCTTTTATTTAAACAGTAAAGGTTGTTAGCAACAGCTAGGGCCGTGGGTACAGTAAAGAGTTCCTTGTGCCTCTCATGCAGTCCCCAAGCACATGGATCCCTCTTGCTTACAAGAGCTGCTTTTGAGGAAACCACTGGGAGAGGAGGTGCAGCGTGGGTTCCCGCTGCCAACAACTTGCTGACGCACAAGCAGGACTTCTGCCACTGCTGTGCTGCACTCACACTGCCTGGACAGACACTGAGGGATTTCACATCTAAGGAACTGAATGCAAAGGCTGCAAGGGGAGACAGGTCCTAGAAAACCTGCGTGGGTCCAAGCTCCACCACGTTCTACCGATTTAGAGAAGGATGGCATCAGCAGAGCTGGCTTTATATATTCATTTACTACTAAAACTTTTTTTTTTTTAATGCAATTAGTCTATGAAACAGTTCTGGCTTTCTGTCCTCCCCACTCCCTCTGGTGCCCATCAAGCAGCAAGAGACATTTCCAGAAGCAGCTCTGGAAGGTTGGCCCCAGCAGTGACCTCAGGAGAGCCAAGCAGCCCTGCCACCACACAGGGAAGCCTCCATGTGCAGCCAGGAGCTGGCAGGCAACAAACAATGGCTCTGTTCTCCTAACACAGTGGGATTTCAAATGTCCCCTGTTAGGAAGCCACGCTGGTGATCATTTGGCCCTGACAGTGCAGGAGCATTCATGGCTGTACAGCCCACACAGATCCCCGCCACCCATTCCTGCGCAGTGGTATTATCTACCCTCCCCAGGGGAGCAGGGGTGCTGGAGCTACACGGTTCATGGCAAAGGGACATGGTTTAATGCCATTTCTTTACTTAAGCATCACCTGCAGTCCCAGGCAGGTAAGGATTCATGGAATTTTTATCTCCCTCTCCTTGGTTATGTAGTTTTTGGGGCCAGAGGATCTGGGCTAGCCCTGACACTTTTACTCCTTCCTCCCAAAAGTAGCCTCCAGGGAGACTCCTCCCTGGGCTCAGGGTGATCCTTGAGCATCGAGGGAAACCCTGGACCCACAGCTGGGGGGCTGCAAACTTCCCGAGCTCTCCCGCAGGCCAGCAGCAGGCAGTGCCAGAGCCAGCACAGCAGCTGGCTCCCACTCTAACTAACTGCCTGAATCAAGGGGGAGCAAGGAGCACACAGTCACGGCATTTTCCAAGACGCATGGCAGAAGCAAGGGGTTCCTTCCTGAGGAGCTGTGGCCTGGTTTCTGCTTTAGTAATCACAGGAGAAAAAAGCAGGAGCTTGCATGCAAACCCCTCCTCACCGCAATTACTGGGGTCTAGACAGGAAACTGTCTCTCCCTGGTTCACCTTCCCAGGGAGCAGTGCTGTGAGCAAGCTGGCTGACATATGCACTGCCTAGTTGCATCAGCTCTCTGAGAGCCCAGAGACCGCCTGACAGCACAGCTCTTAAGTCACCCTGGAGGCTGTTCCGGTCCAGCCAGATCTGCCAGGCTGCTGGTACCTGCTCCCTGTGGGAGGAACACTACCGAAGCCTCCCAAACCCCACCTCCAAGCTTTCCTGAACTGCACGCTTTCATTTGCATTTGATGTTGATTTGCAGCCCTAGTTAACCCTATATTCTGGGCTAGGCCATGGCTTCTAGGTTTTAGCTCATCATCCAATAAGTTGCACATATTTTCCTGCAAAGGTGTGTTCACCACTGCAAGTGTTAGTTTAATTCTCTGTTGCCTGTGCCAAAGCAAGTACAGCTAGCAGTAAATTTACAGTACAGTGCCAGAACTGTACTGCTGGTTTTGGTCCTTCATGAAATCAAAGGCTGCTGCTCTCTGCAGCCTCTAATATTATTTTTACACCAGTAGCTCCAGTGCTGGCCAGTCAAAAGACAGGACATGGCAGCACACTGGCCCTGCACGGCAAGCCACTTGACTTCAGAGGCTCCACAACCTATGAGCTGCAGATTCAGAGCTCCTACCTGCTCCCCACACCAGCGGTGCTGTACACTGCCCCCACCCACCCACCCACCCCTGGGTGCCTCCATTCAGACAAGGTGGTTACCCAAACCAGTGAGAGACACCACTGCCTGAGTCATGGAGTCTCAGGGTAGGACTGAGAAAGATTTGCTCTGGGAAGGCGATGGGGTGAAGTTGACACACACCACTCAGCTCCCAGAAAAGTACAAACTCATGGCTTACAAACAGAGCCATGCTCTGCAGTGAAGCCAGGCAGTGCCTTGAGGTGCTGGCATCTCCCCAAGCAGTTACGCAAAGAGCGTGGCAAGGCAGTAAAGGAGGAAACACAGACAGGCACAGCAGGAAGAGGCTGGTTTGTCAGCTGATGGCTCTGGCTGCAGCAAGGGGCTGATTCTCCCTCCTGGTTCACCGCTGCCACATCAACTTGCTAGAAATTTATCTACCACACTGCAAAATACACCTCGAGTGTTATTGAAACTTACTTAAGAGGCACAGCTTCTGAAGGCCCGCTCAGCAAGGGCACTGTGCACACGCACCCCCACCAGCCTCCGCTGCCCTGTGGCTTTCAGAGGTTTCAGAAATGCAGCTTTGTTCCCATGACCCACACACAGCAACTCCCACGTGGAGGAATGACCTGAGGTTGCAGGTCCCATCAGCACGGGAGGAGCGAGAAGCCTCTCCACCGCAGCAGCAAGGAAGGGGAGCCCGAGGCTGCCAGCATGTGGGGAGGTAGAGGATTTGCAGCTACGGATTTCCAGTCAGGCAGCACACTGCACACCAGCTGCCCTGCCCCAGCACAGGACAAGGTCTTGCACACTCACTTGTCCCCACCACAGTTCTCACCCAACCCCTTATTTGCAGTGACAGCTCTTCAGTTCCCCCTCCTGCCCTGCTCTGTCCCCACGCAGGAGGGGTACTGCCTCCTGCACTGAGACATGAGACCAGCACATGGCTACCGCGACAGGCTAGCAAGGTCTGGGCCACATGCAGAACAGCTGATAGGGTGCAAAACTGCAGAAGATGCCCCCAAAAAGCCAGCACAGTCAATGCCTCTCAGCCTGTAGTTTTGTAATTCCTTTAAGCTAATACCGTTGCCAACAACAGTCACCTTCCCTAGCCAGGAAGGGCTGCAACAGCAAAACAAACCACAGCCCTGATGATCCATCTGAAAACTAGCGCAAAAGGAAGTGTTCTCACCCAAATCTGCTTTCTGGAAGTAGGTTTGCCATGTTAAAGGTTTGCCAGATGGAGGGTGAGAAGAGATGGCCATGAACTCTTCTTCAGGCAGCAGAGCCAATCCCACCAGCTGGACCTCCTAGCACCTACCAGCAGATGTGAGGCTCTCCTGCACCTGACCACAGATGGGCACCATCAGCCTGGCCTTTACTCTTCCCTTCCAGCTCCCAGGAGCTTTCTCCACTTTCAAGCCTTCCTGCAGCCCTCCTAAATCAGGTATGTGGGGTGAGGTGAGGAGCTAACCTGTGGGGGTTTCAGTACAGCTATGTAGAGTAAAAGAGCAGTCTCCCATGCGATCAGAGATGCAGCCAAAAACAGGACTGGCGGCTCATGCAGCCCCATCCAACAGGCAATGCAGGCCAATCTCCCAGGAATCCTTCCCAGGAGGAAGAGCAGCTGTGCAGCTGACAGCCCTGTGGAAGGAGCCGCATGGGCTGGCAGGAAGGACACTGCCAGCCCCAATCCTGCCCACAAGGAGGGCAGGGCAGCTGCCTTGCACAGCCCACAGACCCAGCAAGGACAGCAGGCTGCAGTGCCCACTGCCAACACACTCCACTCTCCAGCAGCAGCTCTGGGCAGCTGCTGCCAGCTCCAGTTGCCTCTTCACATCACCTGCGTACAAAGCACAAGCTCTTGGAAGTAGCAGCTTGACTGGCCCCAGCCAGAGGCTATGTACAGCAGCGTCCATAAGCCATCCCTCACTGTTCATGGCTCTTCCTTGCATTTTGCTTGCTGTCACGGCCAACACTTGCTCTCTGACCAGCTCCACACTATTTGCTTTTGGCACCAGCTGTGGAAATACTAGATTTAATGCAAATATAATTACAGTTCACACCCCAAAGAAGAAAAGGACTTGTGGTTAACAGAGGTGGCCCATGGCCTTTTGACACGGTGGGAAATCACCTCCTGCTTGAGCCTCCCACCTCTGTTCCCACTGCATCACGCTGCTACTGAGTACTCCACTGGAGAAGCAGATGACGCACCCAGACCTTACATTCCTAGCAGATTAAAGAGCCAGCATTCACAGATTCCACAGCAAGAAAAAAAACGTATTAATCAGCTCCTCTCAGATGGGCTTTTGATGATCAAAGCAACATATTTCCCCCAGTACTGTGATTCATATGCCTCTGCCTTCAGAGAGAGCTGGTCAGCCACTGGCCAGACCTGTATGTCTGCAGAGCCTTGTTTAGAGCTGGTAGTTTGGCACAGTGTTTCACAGTGTGCATGCTGAATTCCAAAAGCCAAAACAGCACTTCTGCTCTCAAGGAAATCTATACACAGCAGCCACAGTTTATTCATGCTGCATATTATTCCTCATGCTCACAGGCGAATTTCTTGTTTTAAGTATTGGTTTCTCATTCAAAGTCTACTACTTTCACTCCTCAAATTCCACTAATTTCCTCACCTCAGCAAGAGAAAAAGAGCTTCAAGCCCTGACCCATGAACATAAATATATTTAAACCCATACAAAAACACTTCCATGGAAATTTAAGGATCTGGTATTGGAAGACACCTTCTCATCTCAGGTTTGTGGGTTTTTTGGTTTGTTTTTTTTTAAACTATTTTTTTACAAACTTGTTTTACATCCAACTTGTGAGGATGAAAGAAGCTGGTAGGTTCCTTCCCAGAGGATATATCCTGCCCCATGGCTCGCAGCATGCATGGCTACCAGCTGCTGGCATCTCCCTCTCACACTTAAGCAGCTTCCATTGAGGAATGCTGCAGAGTCTTCAGGCATGATGCAGTACCTCAAATAGGAGGATACAACTCATCTTGTGACACCATCTCCATAAATCTGCTAGCCGAGAGCTTCTGCATCTCCCAAAGTTAACCCAGGGCATTTTTGGCATTCCTCATGGGCTCTGTGTGCACACTCTTGGGAAAGTGATCAGCAGATCCTGGGATAGAGCTAGGAACACATACTTGTCTGGGGAAGGATCTTCCCCTAGAGGAAAGCAAGCTGTGCTGCCTGCATGCTGGGGGCCAGGCAGCAGCAGCAGTGTGAGCTGCCCTCACTCTTGAGGCCACTGCTGCTGTTAGGGTGGTTGAAATTGCCCAAATCTCCCTTGCCTGAGGACAGCACATTGAGCCATTATCACATGCACTGTGGGCAAGGCAAACGTTTTGGTCAGCATGATATTACGGAAGATGATGCGCCTAGGACATGCACTCTGTTTAACAGGACTTCACTTGGAATCCATAAATGGGAAGGAGGTGGACCTGCTGAACAACACCCAACTGCTTCTGCTTCAGGAAAAACTGAAATAGCGGGCATCAGCCATGGGGCGAGGTGGCTCTGCAGGCAGTCCTACACCCTGATGTGTCCACCCAGCACTGGTCCTCACCCAGTGCAACACTGTGGCACATACACACATTGGGAATTACCATGCTACAGCAACCACCAAATATTTAGATACACTTCAAGACTTTCCAAGCAGAGTTACTGCTCTCAGGAAGCTGCCTAGAGTTTGCTCAAGAGTGAATAGGAAGTTTTGCTCAAGTGTAATAGGAAGGGAGCCCAGCTGGTTTCTGACGACAGCTGCTGACAGAAGCACGATGATGCGATTTACCTAAGAGAAGTGATGATTCAGATCCCTGGGTTTTCCCTTAGCCTCTCTTTCCACAAGGTAACGGGGACCCTCTGACACTTCAAAACCATCTGGATTAGAGTGGAGAAGAGAAGACATCAAGCATACAAGTGCACCTGCCAACTCAGCAGGATCTTTAGAAGAACCTGCCTAAAGAACTGCTAGTGCAAATCTACCTTCCTCATGTATTGATCTTAGCTACAGCAAAACCAGCAGGGCTTCCCTCATCACTATTGTAGCACCTTTAAACCCTGAGGAACATACACTGAAAAAGCTAATTTGGAAAAACACCTGCTGCTTTCCACACTTGGGTACCAAGGGACACCACCTTCAAGAGAAGAAGGGGCAACATAAGGGGCAGAAAAACCCACCCGCAGAGCAGCCTTTCTGTCCCCAAGCCCCAGGCCCACTGGGAGCACACTGCACAGAACCTGTCTCAGCCACAGGACAGCATTTTCACTAGAGGCGGAGACAGTTGCTCTCTGTGACCAGGAAATGACGCATTGTTCCAGTGAACTCCTGCACCCTAGCCTGATGGTAACTAGTACAAATGGAAGCCAACTGGGAACCTTCAGTAGGTGGCAGCAGAAATATATTATCAACCTAGAGGATTCCTTTAAGGACACCCCTTATTGGCAAAATTACTCATTTAGAGCAGTTTTCAGAAGTACACTGCTTCAGGTCAGACACTGCACTGGAACCAGGCTTATGACAGCAGAGTCAGGTCAAACACCAAGAACTTTGGGAGGTGGAAACTCACTCATATTCTGAAAATCCCCATGTTTTGCTTTGGCAGAAGTGTCCCTCACCTCTTGCAAAATGTAGTAAGTTCCCTAATTTGGTGTTTTGGTTTCTGTGGTCCTGCAGAGTCAGTATGGCTCATTGGAACACCTCCTAGCAATATGACTTTTGCAAAATCATACCACACCTTTCATCTCTTGCAGTTCCGGCCAAACAAGGCCATTTTAAAAGAAAAATTACTTCCATAAATTTCAAACATTGAACAAATCAGCAACAAAAAGATGATGTAAACTCCCAACTAACCAGCATCCCCCCCTAATTCAGACATGCTTGAACTCTGCTGCCTTGCAGGCAGAAAGCAGCCACATCCCCGCCAGGAACACATTTACAGTTCAGAGGAGTGACCCGGGCAGTGGGCCAAGGGAAGTTGTGACTCCCCGCATACCTGGTGAGCAAGGTGTGGCTTTATAAAGCTGACTCAGGGCTGGGTCAGGTCTCCCACATGCAGGAGCATGCTTTCCAAATAATTATTTCCTGTTCTCTCTAGGTGAGATGGAGGAGATGGGGGCAGGATGGCGGTTTATCGGGCACAGATAATCCACCTCCCTGGAGCTGCTTGGCATAAAGGACAATGAGGAGCAACGGCATGGGCCTGGTGACTAAGGCAAGGACAGCAGCACTGGTTTTATGACTAACTATTACTCAAGCAAGGAGGAATTTGGAGAGGGACCCGCATCCAGCTCAGCTCATTGCTTTGGATACTTCTGCAGCCATAAGCACAAAGGAGAGCTTTGACAATGAATCAGACCCTGGTTTAAAATGGCAAAGACAGACTTCTCTACCAACTTTGTGTTAAAATGATTTCAGTGTAATCATAAAAGCAGCTTAATGCTAATCAGAAGAAACAAGCAACGTTTTCAGACCCAGATGACTAAATGTAGGCTCCTGGATGGACAAAACCATTCAGACGCAGCAGCAGAAGTGGCTTTTTATTAATGCATAATGTCCTTCACTTTCCCCTGAATTACAAAGGAATGCGAGCATACTGGCAAAGTTTGCTTGAAAAGCTTTTTCCATTAGTTTTTTTGGTTGTTGTTGGTTGGTTGCAGGGGGTTTGCGGGGTAGGGGGTGTCTGTTGGTTTGTGGTTGGTTTGTTTGGTTTTTTAATTGGAGCACCACCCCCCTACCCCAAAAAGTCTAGAACAAGTGCTGGCATACATTAATTTTGAAAGCATCTCTATAACTAGTTTGTAAAGGATTTAAAAGGAAGAAATCACCACCTATTTAATTATTCTCCTGCTTTTAAAATCTACAATTATCCACCTAAAAATAAAGGTAGAAACAGTGAAAACAGAGTCATCAAATTCCAGGTCTCCCTCCGTGAAGCCTTTGCCCTCTCAGCTAGTTTGTGTGCTTACTTTGCAGTCTGCAGTGCAGGGAAGACTAACAAAGACTTACTAATTAAGCAGTTGCTTGCAAAAATCTGGGAGTTTGAAAACCTGTTGCAGTGAATGATTGCTCCAAATGAAAGATCCAGCTTTGCAAATGCATACCCATACACATAGACATCATTCCACCAAAATCAGCACCACCCACAATGACTCTTAAAGAAAATGTGGTGAGATGTTAAAGTTTTTATAAGCCTCCCAGATCTAAACCAGTGGAAGACCCTTTCAGAGAGCTGGGAATCCCCTCTTAAATGTGATGATTTCAATCTTTCTACGCCTTAAGATTACAATGTCATGTTTTGCAATCAGTGACTTGTGCACTATTTAACATAGGACAAACTTCTTACACAATTTTCAAAGCAACACAATTTTCAAAGCAGAACACATTCTTATTTGATCTTTATCTAACAAATCTACCATAGGAACCAAACATCAAACGCAGTATTTAAAAAATACAACACCTTTCTTGTGATTACTTAAGAGCATTTGTTCCTTCTTAAAGCTGCAAGGTCCTAGTTGCACATGATCAACTTTCATATGTCTAGGATAAGAGATAATTAGACAAACAGCATAAAATACATATCAAGTTAGGCTGTAAGAATACAGTCCTTTTGCTATCCTCAGTTTTAACAAATGACAATAAGACAGACCACTAGGTTTTAAACATAAAGAAATAAGTTAACTCAGTGACTCATCACAGCCTTGAAAGCAAGTAATAAGGCCTGTTATTCATGTCACCATCAGCATAGTCAGTTTAGGAGACAAAAAGAATTAGAGCAGCGTTAGCTACGTCCCACTTCCTCCAGTATTTACTTTACATTTGTATGGCCCCTGTCCAATGTCAGAGGACTTCCCACGAAGACTGATTTTTGTCCTGACAGCGTTACTTTTATGACCATTAGACTCTCAGCCTTCTCACTATTTTATTATTTTAAAGCCTATTTTTCTCATTGCTCAGACTATTTTTCATTACAAAAATCAGGGATGACAATGCAGATTCTCCTCCTTGTAAGACAACCAGATCTATGGGGGGGGGGGGGGGGGGGAAGTTAGCTTCAGCTACTGCCTTCTTCAAAACAAGCATCTCTGTGGAGGGCAGCCCATCACTGACAGCTCTGCCCATGCAGGCTGTGCTCTACTCTCCTACGGGAGTGCCTGTGGATGCTCCTGAGCTGACAGCAAGCTTAGGCAGGCAGCTGGACCACCTATATCCTCCAAAGCCAAGATAAGCCCCAGCTTTGCAGCCTGAAAAGCAGGAGCAAGCCCTGAGTGAAAACACGGACTCAGGTCTGGATGACAGAAGCCAACAAAGTCAAGATAAAACACATTTCCCAGGAATGTCACCAAGCCCAAATGTCCGTGCTCAGAAGGACCTGCCCAGACACCTGCAGGAGCCTCAGACACTCAAAGCCATGCAAGATGAAGACTACCACCTGGCCCGGTCCTCACAGGGGGCCTGATGAGGCTCTACAGCTCACTTTCACACCAATCTGTAATTTGTGGAGCTCCCACAGCTCTCTCCTAAAAGGTCCATGCAAGCCCAAATGTTAACCCTACATGTTAACTTCACTTCCATACTCCATCTGTCCCCACATCAGGTGTCCAGCCCCCCTCTAAAGCAAGCAGAGGGAGACCACCTCTAGGAACAAGCGACCCTCTGGAAGCACTGTCTTTCTCTTGACTGCGGAGAACACCTGGACTCCTGACTTGTAGATGGCCAGGGAGAGTTAATGAAAATCCAAGGTGTGATTCAGGGACAAGAGAAGAGAGGTATCACCACTCTGAACTCCCAAACACCAGATACTGTAAAGCTGGGCAGGGAAGAGAGAGAAAGTGAAATAAAGAGCACACACAAAAAAGCCCAAAAACCAACCCTAAACCACACCACCTTCCAGGACAAGCAGACTACTTCCCAGCATTGCCCCAAACCTGCAAACAATCTGTGCCAGAGGAGTTATGTACATGCTTGCAAACCTTGATTGCATCTGAGCCCCCAGGTTGCACGGATGGCTCTGGCTTGGCTTCTGTATGAACAACAGCAACAGAAGCACACCAGCCTTCCTTGGAGCAGACCAGGCCATAAAGCCAACAGGGCTGAAACCAAGCCAGGGGCTGACCTCGTCTCTGCACACGCTTAGAAACAAAGGGCACCTTCTGTGACAACATGTGTTTAAAATCATGTCCTCAGTAGGTGCATGCATGCCAGCAATGGCATGAGAGAACAGCACACTCATCCCAAGTAAAACCTGCTCCAGGCTAAAACACAGAGGGCTATTCTTAAGGCTTCCCCCCCCAAAGCAAACAGGAACATTCCTTATTTTCCCGTTTATTTAAAAAGCCCACCACACATTCCTGGGCACTGGCCTATCCTGAGCCAACCATAGGATGAGAACTTCTACACTGTAAATCCCCTAAAGAAATGGATCTAAGCTGGGGACGGCCTAACAATTGCTACCTTCTGATGGTCGCTTAGTGGTCTGCAAAGTGCACCGCAAATCTCAAGAGACTAGTTTTCACATCATTAAAGCCACCCTCAGAATTGGCCTCCACACCGATGGTTTCAGTGTAAAAAAATGAAGGGCTGTCCAGAGACCTGCCACAGAAGCACATCAGAGGCACACAGCCACGCCAAGCAGGTCTGTCCAAGCCATACCTGTGCAGAGAACATGAACTCCCAGGCTCCAGCACTTCCCTGCAGCCCCACCTCGCCTGCTTCAATCTTTGTTCCCACAGGGTACACAAACTGTTGTGGCAACCATTACAGACGCCCTGGTTGACTCATAGAGGTGGGCACCACCATTATGCCTCAGGGCTACAGCAAAGCCATTTTAAAGCTCCTAGAGAAAGATTAGAGAAACAGAAGCCACAGCATGAGCAAGTTTCCATCCCTGGCAGCACCAGGGAAGAAATCTGATGTTACCTGTGATGTCTGGTCACTATAAGGCATTGCAATGCAGTCATTTATTACCTTTACCAGGAAGGAGCCCTGCGACAACATCTAAGCCTTTAAACACGGAGCGCAGCAGTGTTTGACAGCAGCGTTCATTTCTGCACCATGAACAAGAGCAAAGAAGTTTTCTGTGTGGGATATTGGATATAATTGGACATGGCATTTTAGGGATCACACGAAGAATTTCTGAATTAGAAATCAAGCACTAAGGTATGGCTTTCCGGATCGTATCTTCTACTCCAATCAGACAGAGAAGAAAACAACCAAGCCTTTATCCCCACAGCAGTAAACTTTCAGTCTCCCATACACGTATGAAAGAATTGTCTAGGAAACAAGCGCATAACAATGTTGTGGTCAGAGTTTAAACCCAAAATCCAGTTCAGCCAGAAAGAAGCAGGTTGCTTTTGCCCTTTTCATGAAGGAGCTAAATTCAGTGGCACACAGTAGACAGAGCTGCCCAGCAGAGCCTCCCCCTTATTTGTTATTTTTAGCAATTTAGTCTGACAACGCCTGACAACTAAACACGCTGAATATAGCGGGAGAGAAGGGGATTATCAGACGTTATCAGAGAAAACACACAGTGATAATCACTTTCTCCACCCCTAATGAAGAATCAATTTTCCATGTCTTTATAACATCATAGAGTTTGTTCTTTTTAAAATGCCACATTTAAAAACAGAATCCATCTAGCCCTACAGTGGAAACGGATAACACTTCCTGAAGCAAAGCATTGTTCCACCCCTCACATATCATGTTTCCTTAAAAACAAGGGAAGAAAAACATTACTTGGTTTTTCTCCTAATACTGCACAAACATTGCTGAGCTAAAAAGAGTTTGTGTTCATCCCTGTAGAATGCTTTCAAAATAGATTTAACATATAACCACTTGTACCATGACACACAACAAGAATTTGATAGTATCTGGACTGGAAAGATCTGATTGCTACTACTAAGCAGGACGCTTCCCATGCCACTATGTAAGTGAGCCTATGCCATCAATCTCTGCAAGATTCACACAGGTTTTTGTAAGCCTCACTGGCACAGACTTTAAGCAGGCATGTACATTTTGCCAGCAAGCCTGGGCAGTCTACTTGGATTCCAAAGGATTATATACAAGTTGTGAAGTTAAGAATGCTACATATGTACATACTCACATTCATACCTTAGCTTTAAGAAGAAGGGTAAAGCTACCTTGCTTTTTCTGCAGAGTAACTGAGAGGCTACACATTTGCCCCCTCCTACACATCCATACCACTCTGATGTTTTCAGGACACAGTTCCTCTCACTAAGTACACCCAATGTGTATTCCAGCCAAGCCTTATTTTCACAGCCTTGTACAAAGGCAGGTCTGGTTCTCCTTGCTGCTTGCCATGTGATGAGCAGCAGGGAGGATCAAACTAGCAGCATCAAATCAATTTTGTGATGCTACCTTGAAAAAGGCAACACACCACTGCCAACAGCAGAGGAACCCAAGTGAGAGGAGTGAGGGAAAGGGAACAACTGCAATCATGCATTGCAGTGGAGACTACCAGAGGAGGGGGAAAAGAAGCTTTCAAACCAGATGCAAAACCCCTCACTGTTTTCAAAGTTCACTCTGACAGCTGTAAACTTTGGAAACCCAGCTCATATCTCTGAAGCAGGTTAAAGCCCACATTTTCACAAATAGTCAGCACGCAGGAGCTCTCCTTGCTACACAGCTGGATGGATTTACAGAAGAGCTCAGAAGTGAGCCCAGCCCTCTGTGCTGCGCTCCTCTGCAAACAGCAGCAAGCTAGCAGCGAGAGCATTTCTGAAACCCAGGCTTGTATCAAAAACACACATTTCACAATACCTTGGCAACAGCATCCTAAAAGCAAGGCATAACTGTCTCAAGCTTGTGCTACATGAGTAACCAGATCAGCCACACCATACAGATACTGGAGGATTACTCTGACCAGCTTGATCTGGCTATGCAAATTGAGAAATGTGAGTAATTAACAAGGCAGTTAACAATGTAAGCTTTAAAATCCTTCCAGTCTTAATAACGGATGGATGGAAGTTTTAACCTATCTTGGTTTGATATTTATTTTACAATGGTGCAGTGGAAGCACAAGGTCACAAAGTTTCACATTCTTTCCTGCTTCTGTCACAACTTCTCTTCAGGACAGAAAAATCCCCTACTCCTATGATAAGTGCTCTCTGACCTGGACTCAGGTATTTCCCTTGAGATCTCAGCTTCCAGCATTGTCCCTCTAAGAGCTTGTCCTCTTCCATTGCAAATCCCAAGCTTAAGGAAAATCCTTTCTACAAAACTGCCAGCCAGCTGGAAGCAGAGTAGTTAAAAGATGGACCTGAATATTCACTTACAACAAACTGTGGAAAGTTTTGTCAATCTGAGCCCTACTATTCATAGTTACAAAGGAAAACCAACCCATGTGGCAACCACCTCTCCAATCCCACCATATTTTGGGACAGTCACTATTGCTGGGAAATTCAATTCAGTGGTCATAACCAGAGACTCAAGCAACAGGGAGTGATGAAGCAGAAAAACACATTTGCAAAGCAGCCAGAGCTGAGGCTTTGTGTAAGAATGGTAAAGGTTGTAATTTGGGGGGAATTCCATCCATTCTGCTGAACTCAGCAATCAGAAAGTTCAGGAGGTAAGATCATTCCCCACCAGGAACAGGAAGAAACTGAGATGCACAGCTGAAGGACACAGTAGCCAAAAAGCTGACCACAGCCCACTAGACCTGGCAGTAAGGGACCCAATGGGCTGTTTGTAAACAGAGGCAGTCAGCCACATTTCAATCACTTCCAAATGCAGACATGCTGCTATGATGTTCTCCAACCCCAATCACAGGGCTGCCTTTGCACAAAGCCACTGGCATCTGGGATGTCTCCAGAGTAGCCAGGATAGATACAATTGCTTTTATCACCTAATCATAAAAATGACTGTGTCTTGTCTGCATTAACATCACCTTAAATATATAGCATATCCATGAAGTACTTGTTTTCCCTGTGCAGAAAAAGTTCTCATGGCCAGAAAGGCAAAACACCTTAATATCTGGCACAGATACTGCACTCCAGGCAATGCAACACACACTGATGTGCTTGCCCTACTGCTCCCCAAGCAAGCTGAGTCTTAAGAAGGAATTAAAAAAAAAAAAACAACCAAAAAACCCTCTACTTCTGCTTTAGTGTAAATAGGAGACAACAGAGACAGAACTGCACAAGTCTGAGCACTGACTTCCTATTCCTCCTTGTCCCTACTAAGCTGGTCTCCACACTCACTTTCTCCAGCACACTAACAGATGAGATAACCAGCTTGACACAATTCAGTCTTTGCTTCCTTTGTCATTCCCCAAAACCCAAGGAACAGGGTTTTGTATTAGTTACATTTTAGGGACATCAAGAAAAAAAATCTATTAACAGCCTTGGAAAAGTACATTTTGAACTTCTCCAAGAACTGTAAGCCACTAGAAGATAGTCAAGACTCACTAGATAACTTGTTTAAACACTGTGAACTTGTGCTACTTTATATTTCCTAGATATTCTTCTCTGCCTTGAAAACTCCAACCAGATAAACATAAGAACACCATAACGTCAAAACAAAGTCCCATCTCCCCCTAGATCCAGTCCTCAACAGCAGCTACAAGTAGATGCCTAGAACAGAGTGTAAAGACAGGGTAGGCATATAAGGTACTTCCTCCTCATACTTTCCCAGCCTTCAGACATTTTTAGCTCAGGGACTTCCCGAGCAGGATGCCATTTCTACATATTTGGTAATTCTCGATGGAGTTCTCTCGCATGTACTTGTGCAATTGTCCTGAGCCAGTGTAAACTTTTAGTATCCACAGCACTGGTAAAGTTTCACATCACCTATCAGCTGCAAATAATCACACAAACATCCATTTGCTAGTTTTAAACCTTGCTCCTACTAATCTCATTTGAATCCCTCACCCCCAGTTTTCATATCAGGACACAGAGCAAACAATCAATCCCTGCTAGGATTGTAGATCTAGAAAAGAAACCAAGTAACATGAATTACCTGTAGGTTACTTGTAACAGATGCAGTGTTTCACCTAGTTACAATCCTTCAGAATGAAAAGTACCAGATAAAGACAAGGGATGTAGCATCTTGTTGACCTTCAAGGTTCTACTTTCATCATCATTACCTGCCAAAAACTTACCTCTAATTCCTTAATTTTCTCTTCAGCTATTCTCTGTTTTTCTAAGAGCTGATTATGAATCACTCCTTTAGACTGAAGAATAAACCTACAAGTGAAAAAGAAGAGACAAGATAACCACTGGATATTTACATCTGTTGTACACCTAGCCACACACCAAGTTACACTATGGTGACCTCTGCAAAGTATTCATCCTCAACCCATGCATTTTGGACAGAGGCAGAAAAAATTGCTATGATACCTCACACAAACCACCAGGCTGGCCTCAAAGGCTTGCTCACTAAATCTCACGTATGACTTGGGAGGAAGAGAATGGATACGCACATATCACCCTCTATCATTCACCGTCCCTGAATGATTTGAAAGCAATTCTTGCACACAGTTAGCAAGGGGAGTCTGTCATCACATTCCCTTCAAAAGGATCTAAATCAGTTGATGGCATATAGTCAGGGAAGCCTCTCACAAGTAAAAGCAACTCACAACCATTTTAGTGGTCACAACCTAAACAAACCTGCACAACAAACCCAAAGCTCTCTACAGAGAAAGGCTGAGAGAGTTGTCATTGTTCAAACTGGAGAAGAGAAGGCTTCAGGGAGACCTTAACTGCAGCTTTTCAATACATAGAAGGGGCTTCTCAGAAAGATGGAGAGAGACTTTTTACCCAGGACTGTCATGACAGGACAAGGACCACTGGTTTTAAACTGCAAAAGGGCAGGTTAGATTGGACATAAGGAAGAAATGTTTTACAATGAGGGTGGCAAGACACTGGAACAGGTTGCCCAGAGAAGTTGTGGATGCTCTGTCCTTGGAAGTGTTCAAAGTCAGGCTGGACAGGGCTTTGAGCCCATGGAAGATGTGCCCGCCCACAGCGGGGGAGCTGGACTGGATGACCTGTGAAGGTCCCTTCCAAACCAAACCATTCTGTGACTTGGTGATACAAAAACAGGTGCTTCCACCAGAAACACAGAGCCATGACAAACTTGCCTTTACTTGAGCTTTCACAGCTCCCACTGTCCAGGGCTTTGCTTTCTAACACACACTCTCACTGAGCTCTAAACTCCCATGCTTTCTACATTCACAATGTTCTTTTGTGGGGTGGGAAATGGTTATTTTCCATTGAAATTGCAACCCCTGATTTCTACTTCTTCTGTTTTTTTAATTGCCAAAGGGATTTGAAAGATACATCCATAACATCTCAGTCACAGCAATCCAGCTTGCCAGCATGCAAAAAGATTTGCACAGAAGAGCCTCTGAAGGAGCACCAACATCCAAACCAGCTCCCCAGCATGTGGCACTGGGATACGACAAAGAGGTAAAGGACAACTAAGTTCAAATGAATTCTAGGAACCCTCCACGGTTGTTTTTCAGCCTTCCAGACATAAAGAATGTACAAGCCGCAGATTTGGCCCTTCCTTACTTAGAAAGTCCCCCAGGGGATTTAGAAGGAGCCTCCACAGGTCATACCAATGAGGTCAAGGTCTCCCTCCAGCACCAACTAGGGTCAATGTCTTCCTGCCAGGTGACAAGAGCTCATGCTTGAACAGTTAAAATGAGCAGCTCTAATCAAGGCAGAATCAGAGTGCATTCCCTGTCCCCTACAGAAAAGTCTGAAATCAGTTTGTAGTGCCATCTCCCATGACAGATGACATTATTAACAAGTTTGTTCAGTGCCTGGGAAACACAAATGCGGATCTGCCACTTGGCTTGAAACCCAGCATCCTCTGCATCAGCAATGCAACAGCCAAAAGGAAAACTACCTGCCACATGCATTCCTGAAATGCATAGGAGCAGAACTGCAGTTAATTATAACAGGTTTCCAATTAAAACTCTCTTCAGTGCTGCTATTAACTGCACTTAGCAATTGCCTCCTCCTCCTCTTTCCACTTCTCTCCCCGTCCAACTTCACCTCCCCTTTTCTACAGTAACTTCTGCTTTATCTTTCACATTGCATTTTTCTTGAATTTCTCCTTGTTTCTTCCCAGTCTCAGCTCATGCTTATTACTGGTGTCATATTTGTTCTATATCTGCTCCTGTTCTTTACAACACAGCTCACTCATACTTTCTTTGTCCCTCCCCCTCAATCCTCCCTTCCCATTAGATGCACGCACAATCTACTTTTTCATGTTTTCAGGTTGCAGCAGCATTAAAATAAAATATGGGTTTTGCTCAGTCTTGTGAAAATCAAGTCCACGACCACCCTTCTAGGAAAGAGAAGTCATTTACATTGCTATTAGATGCAAAGCCTGGATCCAGCCAGAAAGGAGGCATTTTTCAGGATCACCAGCAACCACATAATTGTGATGCTTTTACCTTGAGCCTACAATACCAGAAGAAACAAACATTAGCCTTCACACACATACACCCTGTAGATTTTGGGGTGAAGACTAAAATTTTGCCTTGCTTCTGCCATTAGTGAAAAATCAAAGCTGCAAAATACCCTCAATAAACAAAGCCATCAGTCCTTTCCCAAGTCACAGCTTCCCTGAGCCTGTGTGTGTATATGAACATTTCCTTAATTATTTCCATTTTTTGTGGGGGCAGCAAAGGAGAAGAGAATGCCTTCCCATTTGCTTCCCAAAACTGTATAGCAAAATTGATCATTTTGGTTTCACTGATGCTCCTGGCCTAAGAAACAAAGTTAAACACCAATACAGCTTGATCAATTTTTCCCGTGCTGCAGCTGAGAAGGTTCCTGCTGCACTGCAGGCACTAAGCAATCCCAGCTGGCTGAGAACCACTATGGGCACTAAAACCTTTGAACAAACAAGCGGCTGACTTCACTTCTATTCTGCAAATGTCAACAGCAGTCATCAGGGAAAATATCTTCCCTCCCACCCTCCTGCAATGCACTGGCAGACATGCGACAGCAAATTAAAATTGGATGAACGAAGTTAGCACTGACAAGACTTATGTGGGCAGCTGGGCATAAACACAACCACCCCAATTTTATTTGCCATCAAGTAGTGGGCTGGAACCTATATGCATTCACACACTGGCTCAGAAGCAGATCAAATGTCCCTGACTTGGCCAGCAGCATCCTTCAGAAGGTCTCCACCAGTACCAGCTTTGAACCACTCATTTTAATTCCCTGCTGCAAGACCATTGAGCCCTCAGCCTAAAGGATGCACAGGCACTGCTGTGTAAGCTGTTAAAAGCCAGTTTTTTGAAAGCTGAAACTATAAATCCACATACACAGTTAATTATTTAAATCTGTGGCTTCACTTTCCAACATAGGGACTCAAAAAACTCATCAGTGTTTTAGCTTCTGGCTTGGAATACACATATTATGGAGATCTTGGCCAAAGATTTTACCTCAAGAAATAATGTGGTTTATGGCAGCACCTGAAAAAAGCAGAAGCTTGTTCTGCTCACCAGGTAAGAGGTGCTGCAGGGCACTTGTAATAAACCAGAGTTTAAATTTAATCAGGATTTCATTCTTCCAATTACCCTAAGTAAAACACCAGCTTGATGGTATTTTTTTTTTCTCACCAAGCTGGAGAAATAGGGCAGTGTCATTCTGCCACCTGGTTTTAGTTAAATGTGGTTATTTTATTTATGAATTTTTAAGCTTGTGAAAGAACCATGAGAGATTCTGAGGACTTGGTTCTTCCCTGAGTGAGACTGTGAATGAGCCTTTCAAACACATGAACTTCATTCACTGCCTGGAGGTACACCACCAGCTGAGAACTGGTCCCACATTAGAGTCACCACATCACAGAGCTGAGAAGCCACTTTCTGTTCTGTGACATTGAGCTTGGCAGATGACAGAACTAACACCAACTCCTTGGTGCAGATCAGCACTGAAGAACTACCTCCACAGACTGCTCTGCTGGAGTCCACCACAGGATACTCCCAGCTCCAAGAGTTAGTACATTAAAACGGGATGGCTTTTAAGTATTGATAGTCCACAAAAGACAAGCAGCAAACCAAATCCTCTTCCTGGTAAGTTCACTTGTGTCCGTCTTCTCCCAATGAAGTGTCACAGCACACACTAATAGATCTGTCAAAAACAACACCTACACTATCAAAAATGACACAATGGTTCAGAAAAATGTTCAGCACCACAGTGGCAATTACAAAGCTTATTAACAATCACCTCCTCAGACAGGAACATTTTCACTGTTGTTAAATAACACCAGAAATATCTGGGTCAGAACAGACAAGTTCACCACATCTCAGCTGGTCACCCATTTCAAAGGGAAAGGCTAGTAAAAACAGAGCAGGATTTGCCCTATTCCAGATACTTAGATATTTTTCCATGTCCATACATAAAGGTCAAAACTCAGAACAAAACAAAGAAAATTAGAAAAAAAGCTACAACAGAGGCAGGGTTCTCAAGGCCAGCAACATTCAGCCAAACCTACGCTGCCAACAAGAGCAGCTCTGTAATAGAGTGAAGTGTTTATGAATTGGCTGTACCTATGTGCTCCAGTCTCCTGGTGACTGCTGGTTCTCAAGTGCAATACAAGGAACAAAAATAGAGCACAAAGGAACTGAAAGAGAAACCTCACTCTAAATATTCCCACTTGTTTCTATTTTCCTCCCTCTGCTAGCTCCACATCAGGACTTTTGTTTCCCTAAGGCAGAGAAAGTGGTTTATACTCTCAAACTTATTGCTTGTTTCCTTCTGAAGGGATCTCTTACCCCTTCTCAATTATACATTTCCAGATATGATGCCCATTTGTTCAGTGTTTATACAGCACTCCCTTATGCCCTGGTCAAAATGGTCTTCAGGCTCTACTCAAGCTGGTCAGCAATGCTGTCAACTTCATAATCTGTCTGCTCCTTTGTGTCAAACGTACACACCCACAAAGTGATGTTTGTACAGTGTAAGTAATTCCATAACTCAGTCTGTTTGCACCAAAATGTACTGTTTACTTGACTTTTAAGACTTAATATTAAATACTGAAAGATCTGCCTCTTAACGCATGAGGTTATGGAGATGTTTGTGCAGCACATGCCACTCTTCATTACGACATACAAGTCATTAAATTTAAAGGAGGAGTACCAGTGATGCTCATAGTTAAGGTTTTCCATTAAGAACTCATATTCAATTACTTGCAACTGCAACCAACTTCAGCCTTTACGTCTGAAACTTTCAGTGGCAGGCATCTGTCCCAGACATGAACACTGTTTCCTTTTCTTGTTCTGGTTAGGAAACATGGTCCAGGTGTTTCTCCTGCACAGCTTGCCAGTGCAAGAGGCTGTTCATAATAAAGTATCAAAACCAAGAGGGAAGGAGCCACACAGCAGGCCATGGGGCTCCCTCCTGCCAGTCTGCAAAGGAACTCTTCCCACTTGGGTCCACACAGATCACTGCAAGAATCTGCATAGGGTACCAGGGGAAGCCTTACCTTTTCTCCTGCCCAGTACTGATATATACTCCTCTGCCTAATTTCAGAGACAGACAATTTTAAAGGTAGGAACATTCCAGTGCTATTTTGCCCGAATACTGATGAATGACAGATCTAAAAAGTCCATTCATCTTGGCTCCCAGTTCACACAAAGGGTCATCATAATTTCAGCTTTACAGCTCCCGTTGCATTTGGGGAACTCTCCAAAAACTTAAGATACTGAAAAGAAAATTATCAACTTTGTACAAAGTCATAACACCATTTTAACATGTTTATTGTATTTCTAAGAAAACTAACATGCTGTGCTATAACACAGCACAGTCCTTTACATAGAATATCCTGCTCCTTGAAACCAAGCGTCTTCATTAGACTACTCCATAAGAAAAGTGGGCTAAGCCCAGTCATGCCCTTATCTATTTAAAGATGTTTTTTAATTCTGAACTTGCACTGCTGTTCAAGCTTTGAGCATACTCAGTAGAGGATTATTGCATTTCAAGTCCTGTTCAAAGCCAATGGAAGAGAGGCTTCCAACAAGCTGATCCCAAGCAATCTAGCTTGATTAAACAGGTGCCAGCTGTGCGCAATTGCAAGCACCCAGTAGTTCCACTCTCCTAGGGTCTGCTTATGCTTCTATAAATGATTCCCTACGCAGTTCATAACAGGCGCTGCTTATATCCCAGCGAATTCCAGTTTTAGTCATCCTAGATGAATTACCCAGTTCCAAACAAGACAAGGAAGCAATATTAAAAAAAAAAAAAAAAAAAGGGAAAAGCATGCCTAATTATAGTTTGTGCTGCCACCCTTCATGTCTAAGGGTTTCACATTTTTCAGTCTGATTTTGAATTTCCCATTCAACAGATCATATGCCTTCACTAGAGCTGTTCAGAAACAGATGGAGTTGAAACTTTTCCTATGTTTGCTTTTATTTTAGTGGTCAATCATCTCACTGGGTCACTCTTGATATAGCTAAACCTAACTATTCCTGCCTCCTCCTGACCAAAGCAGCACATACCTTAAAGCAAAAACAAATCCTGCAGCTTATATTGGGAGGATTATATATGAACACATTCCAAGAGCAGCAATTTATAGTTCATGTGTCATTTTACTACTGCAATCAGAGAGGTGGATACACACCAAGGAGCTGTTTGGGAAGGAGACATCAGTTGAAGCACGCTGGCAGCATCTCGGGTGGGCAGCAGAACCTGTGCAAACTCAGCCTGACATCACTAGAGCACACACAGAGGCCTGGATTAGCAGTACTGGAAGCAGTCCAAATCAAGTCCTATGTAGGCCACAACAAGGGTAACTTTTACTCAGATGATCATTTGTAAGCCATAAACCTATTTACTTTAAGGAGCTAAAGGAAGAGAACAGAAAGTGCCACACTGTTTGCTTCCTCAAACCTCTCCATGGACTGGCCCAGCATGTCCATCCCACCCTGCTGAGGGGCAATAGGGTTTGTTCTACACTTCAGGCCATGTTTACATTGAGTTTTCACTTTTTTTTTTTTTTAATCTGTCAATAGCTACAGCATATTACATTACCTCAAGCCAAGATAGTAACACAGCTTGCAAACAGCAGTTTTTGCATTGCCAGACACTTAACTAGATGGTAGATTTATACCATTGTTCATGCTTGGTTCTTTAAAAAAAGAAAGCTGGAATATACCTCTAAGTGTGTATTAAATATAGCACAACCCAAAATAAAAAAATAGTGCTGTGGTCTGCTTTTAAAGAACACTGATTCTTTTTGAAGGCTCAATTGAAACAGATGGAATTTAAAAAATAATTAAATAAAAAAAAAGAAAGCAAATGCCTCCTCTATACCACACAGGAATTAATAACATTTGAGATTCAAACCATATGGGGAAAACAGTGCAAACATGACTGCAGTTCATGTAGATGAAACCTTTGTGAGTAATTTTTCCTCACTATATCCCTGGTTTAGTAGTTTTACCTTCTAATTTTGCTTTAATGTAATTTTTTAGCATGTATCAATGATGACCTGTAGCTTGTTTAAACACAGGAAACTCCAATGACTACAGCATGCCTACTAGCAGATGCACTTCAAATAATTTTTTTCCAGTCTAGGTTGTACCATATTTGAAAGTTACAAGCAGCAGAAAACAGAAACCATTTTTCCAATAATGGGAAGTCAAAATCCATTTCCAAAGTCTCCTGTATTTTTAAGAATTTCCCACAAATTCCTAATGAAGAACAATAAAAAAAAAAAAAAAACCAAAACAAAAACCCAAAACCCACACACACACACCGCCCCACAACATCAAATGAACACACACCTAGGGAAACACAAACAAACAACCGTTGGGTGTGAACACCTTGGTCAACCAATCCTAAACTAAATAATTTTCTTCTCTAAAAAAGGTTTTTTTATTGCTAAATCTTCTGTGATCAGAAAGGTGAACTTTACAGTAGTAAATGAAGTGACATGGAGATAGCGCTATACTCTGACAAGCAAACTTACGTTTACCCTTCACTAAGAACCTATACAAGGAAAAAAAAATATATAAAATCAGGATACACATATTTTGAAAAGAAAATCCATCCACAGTTGCAAGAAAAATTAAAATAAAATCATGCTTTGTGCCTTGTCCAGGAAAAGAACTCTGAAGTGCTAAGTGAGGAACAAGACTCAACTATGAGCTTGTGGTTGTTCAATAGCAAAGCCTTGGCTTTTGCATATCACAAATCCTGCTACAACAAAGCATCAAAGAAAGCAATATAGCAAACATCACAGAAGTGGATGTAAAGATAACACAGTCAAAAGATTTCAAGCATAAGACTGGTACAGAGGTATTTCTGGATGCTAGAGTTAAATTAGCTAGCACTAAAATGATCACACTGTTGTTTCCTGATCAGTAAGAACAAACTTTAGAATCAGCATTTGTGGACTGAAAAGGCTCGATGGTGCTTTGGAAAATTGCTTCTCATAAAGCCTGATAATTTATTATTTTTTTCTAAACTGGCTGAAATATTCTGTTAATTCAGCAAATAGTTTTGGAGAAAACAAAACTAAAAATTCAAGACAGCTGTTGTAGCATTCCCGAGTTCAGCACTTCGGTTATTGCATCTCTGTATTAAACTTGTGTAAAATAGAGATCTCATCCCACAGAATTGGTTTCCTCTTATTTTACTTCAGTTTTTTAATGTAGGGGTCATGAATTAACCCTCCTGCTTTCACACTTTGAACATGCGGCTAGGTCAGAGGATGCTTGGACCTAGACTTCTCATTTGTATTAAGGCTGTTACAAGTAAAATTTAAATATTTTGTTGACATACACGTATGAGACCAGAAACTGATGCTGGGCACCTCCATCCAACAGCTGCGAACCCTGAGTGTTGGGTACCTCATGTCACACCCTGCCCCGCTGGCTAGATATCCATTGACATCACACCTGGAAGGGCATTCCCAAGCCAGACAAGGATATGACAGGGACTTTCCCAGTACTACTTTAGTCCAGTGATTTGGCCATTCTCCTCTGCCACAGGAAAGCCAAATTTAAGTGCTCAGGCTAAACCAGAGAATCAGCCCTATATTCTGAAAGAAGTGCCCTAGAACTCCATATTTCCCCAGGGACCTGGACCTTTGATTCCAATATTTCCTTTAGGAAATGGGGGGGGGAAGACTCAAAATACATTACTTTAAATCCACTAAATATTGAAATATCGGGAAGTTCCTTGCTGTTTCAGAATATCAGAGTGACATTTTAAGTGCCTGGACAACTTCAGAAATAAGACAGTCATGTTCCATGATTTTTTTGCAAAGTCATCTGGCACAGCAAGCTACAAAAGCAGGAGCAGTTCAAGCTCCCCAAAACATTTAATACTTGTTTCAGCATGTAACCAAAGAGAACTCTGTAGCACTGAAGCAAAAGATGAGTTGCATTTGCAGGAGACCAGATTTCCTCCTTCTGGAGGTAGGGACAAAACAAAGGTACCTTACTACAGCCTTCTCTCCCCACAACAGTCTGACCTCCAAACTGCTGCCCTGCAAGTGCAAGACCTCTTGAAGGCTCTGGCATTTGTATGACAGCACATTGCCTGTGGATGACAACAGATCAGACTGTCTCTCCTAGCAACAACAGCAGTCTGCATGAGTAGTCTGTGTCTGTTCTGACCCGCATCTTCTCAGTTTCGATTTCATCTCCTTTACATTTACCCAGGTAGCTTCTTCCTCTGTGTTAACTAGCAAACAGGCAGGGAAGAAGTCAGGGATAAAGAAAAGACAAATGGAACAGGTTTGTTTGAATGTCATGGTCTTAGTCCTAAAGAGTTAAATGTCTCCAAGCATCAACTAAAAGCTGTATGGTAATCTGCTATGACAATGCCCATGGAGTAGATAAGGGAACTATAACCAAGAGGTTTATTTCAAGTAGGGCTAAGTAAAACATCTATTTTTTAAATTCAACTATTATTCTTATTGTAAGACCCTTTTTTCTGCTGCTTATACATTTGACAAACACTGACTTATCAGATGCATCCACTCTACACCAGTTCTCTGTCCAAAGCTGATTTTTTAAAGAAATACAGCTGTTTCCTGGAACTTGGCAGATCTACACCTTGCCTGCAAGCCATGGAAATCTCTTCTCTGAAGAGATCTTGCATGGAGAAATTATGCAGAGCAGCAGGGCAGGAGAGCTATAACTGGACCAAGATATCCAAGAGATACAAATGAGCAGCCCAGGGCAGCTGGAATAAGATTGAGAACTAAGTGGGGGAAGGGCAGGAGGGAGATGTTTCAGAAATCAGAAGATGGCAAGTTGGAAAAGGAACCTGTGCCCAAGAGAACAAGCTCCCTTTCTTATCTGGAACAGAATCCAGGAGTCCAGACTCCCAGCAGTTTACCACAAAGCTCACTGACTAGCTGTGCTCCTCTCAACCTCCTGATCAGCCAGGAAGAGGATGACAACCAACTGCTGCCCCTTACTTCACTGCTCAAATCAAAGGCACCTGTACAGACTACTACTGCATTATCCCGGCATGCATCTTTTTGATTTTTGCTTTCTGTGACAGTTCTCTGAAAAGATCTTTATAGGCCCACACACACATAACACTGTTGAAGAGCATTGTTCAGGCTGCAACAAAAGAGAGTAGTTCAAAATCAAGAAAAAGCTGAAATGAAAACTAACTGGGTGATGGGAAACCTTATGGCTTATGCACTTGTCATGCCACATAGCCTTTGGTTCCTCACATACCATCTCCCAACAATCTTGTTCAACATACAGCATAAACAGTGGTCAAGTACCAAGCAGTAGACAGAAATTTTGTTTTCTTTGCAGTTCAATGCCTGATTGTACTGACTAGACACACCAGACATTGTGGAAAATAAAATCTTCCCTTTTTCAACAGCTAGACAGAGGAGCTTCAAGTTTACAAACTACATATTGGCCAGAGGCTGACAGCAACACGCTTGTCCCTGGGATTCATTTAAGTATTGCAGCACCTGTCAGCTTCCCAGCAGCTGGACTTCAGCACTGAACTCTGCACCACAAAGCCTTACCCAAGGAGATGGACAACAGAGAAGCCACTCCAATTTCAGAGACCAGACTATACTTAGTAACTGAACCATACAGACTAAACTTTGTATGTCCCTCAGTTCTTTGTGAGTTTTTTGAAATGTCACCGGGAAGCACAATGCAGTTACCATATTCTGCAGTGATCTATACTGGTAGAATTGAACGCCAATCTCATACACACAGAGAGAAAGTAAAAATGCAGGTACAACAGCTGTATGCAGTAGTGATTGATGTCTTCAGGGGTCCGAGGAAAGAGCTTACAGTGATTTATGATGTCTCATTTTCAAACAAAACCAAGAATCACAGTACAAGCAGGAATACTTTTAAGTCCCAGGAATGATCAAGAGTGTTTAATCCTCTCTCAGGTTTCACTTGTGTATGATTCCGAACTGCTCTTAACAAAAAAAAAAAAAAAAAAAAAAAAAGAGTCAAAATGATATTATTACAGCTGTCCCCATAAAATTCTAGAGTCACACAAAGTCATTTTATAGGGACAGCTGTAATAATTACTATAATTGCAGAAAACCTTGAACACAAATTTGTGCTATATTATTTGCTTGATTTTTACGTTCTTATTTTATTTTTCAAGTGTTCTCCCATCTGTTGTAGAAGTAAACTGATGATAAAGCAAAATCAAAGCAAAACTGACTATCTATTTTGGCATGGCATGAAAAGCTGCAGTGCTTTCTTCACTGTGCCTAGCACAAGTGCCGAACATTTTTATTCTGTAAATAAGGATCTCATCCAGGTTATAAGTTAAAAGAATGTAAAGGGAAAGGTCTGAAATATTCAGACAGAATTCTGAAGCTTAAACTTTCAGCATAGTTTTCAAAGCAATATGATGATATCAGTTCACAAATAGCTTAAGCAGAAGTCCAGCACAGTGGTAGTTGTCTCAGGCTACGTAACAGGCCTTTCAAAAGAGTATGAAGTAACAGAACTGAAATGTATTTGGCAAGATGCCACCATTCAGATGATATCTCAGCCTCACGGATACATACAGTACACTGTAATTCATCATCTCATACTATGTGACACTGACATTTCTTGTGTCAAACCAAAAATAGCTATAGCAAAAGTAAATTGAGCCCCACATGTAAAGGCCAGTAAGGCCTCCATACATTATACACACTACAATGTTTAAAAATAAAAAAAAGGACCAAGCTGAGGAATGAAAAATGGACTTTCACATCTACCAGTGCAGGGAAAGCCTGTCAGGAAGGAAAGAGGCTCAAGACAGGGGTTCAGAGAACAAAAACTGCACAACTCCTTTCCAAGTAGGGCAGAAGCAAGTACCAAACTAGGCAGATTTCCTCCCAGGATGCAGCACATCACCACAGTTAATCAAGCCTTCAAATTCCACAAAGACCTGGAGTATCTTACCCCATGGATGTGTATGTACTAGCCCTCTGCACACACCCCAAACCACCAAAGCTAGAGAAAAACCAGAGAAACTATCAGAAGCTGTATTCTAAGTAGCAGCTTAAATGACATAAAGAAGAAAAATAGAAGGAGGAGGGGGAAAGAAAGTTGAGCGCAGGAATAGGAGCACAAAACTTACTTCAACTAATTTAGCTATCCCAGAAAGCTGTCAGAAGAGCACCAATAATAGGAGTTAACACTGATGCAGACCTCCACCATTTCTGGATAACTGAAACCCACTAGACCTCTAACATTTGCATGCTAGACTATGCAAAGGAAATTGAGACATCAAATATCACTTTGGTGGCTGAACTCCCACATCTGTGCAAGCCAATGAAGCCAACACATGAAAAAATCTGTAATTCTACTTCAAAGAACATGGCTTATATGTCCAGCAGAACCATAATGACCACCTCCTTTGGTGTCCAGTGGAACACAAGATGCTAGGCTGCCCTTGAATTTTAACTCCTCCTCACGGGCTGCTTTAGCCTGCTTTGCTAAAAGCCCAGATTGCAGCAGTAAATTCTCTGCTAAGGCTCAAGGAAGATCCTCATGTCCTTGGTGCATGTTCTCCATGCTAGGCAGTGACACAGATCATAACGGAGCATTACTGCCAACTGGTAAGGAAGCCTTCAGACCCATGGCCAGAACAGGCAGAGCTCACAAAAATATCATGCCGAGCTAAGGTTGGGGGGTGTGGGAAGAGGGAATGAGTAGCATTCAGAAGAGCACTCTTAATCTATATTTGCACAGCAGCTAGTACAACAAAGCCCATTAAGAGTTCAGCTTTTAAATACTATCATAATGCAAATATTTTTCTGATGGCACCTCTGACATCCCTGAGAAGCGAGAGCTGCCTGCCATACCTAAGCCATCCTGTTTGCTCATGGAAAGGTAAGCAAAAGACGACTCCCCAGAAGATTGTCACTCCCACAGCTGCTGCACACAGAGAAAGTGTAAATGGTTTAGGACACAAAGAAGGTAAGCAACTCCTACTCCTACGTGGAAGGCAGAAGCAGAAAGCAGGACAATGCATTTCAGGCAGTGTGGAAACATCATCTGCTACCCACATCTGATTCATGAGCAGGATTACTTTATGATAAAGACCAATACACTCACATTCTTGAGGGAATTCTCCATATAGGAGAATTATTCTATACTTTCAGATTTTAAAAAAGCTTTTAAAAAACCTGTTGACCACAGAATTATCTTCTACTCTTTGTCTGTCTGCTCTGTGACAAAACCAAACAGAAAAAAAACCTTATGAGTCATCTCATGACTACTCCAAACAAAAATATTTGCTACACCTACAGCCCGCCTGGATCAAATCAGTCACCTCTTGCAAGGGACCAAAATCTATCTCCTTGTAAGATACCTGTCACTAGCATCCCCATACAAACCCAGCATTTAATTCACCTACATGGAAAACTTTATTTACTGGGAGCCAAGAAGGGGACTCTGTCACTCTGAACACCTCCATCAGCCTGAAAACCTGCAGCAAAGGGCAAACTGCAAACCACTGCTGGCTTCCCAGTCCTGCCACCTCCCTACAACTCAGTCTGGAGATTGCATGGTCTGATGGATCAGGGCACTTGTAGTCTGACCTAGCTCACTGCTCAGCCCTGCAATCATCCACTTTGACTTGAAGAAGGTGGGGTAAACACAGGGTGCAGAAGAGGTCGATACAATCACCCCTCCTTTTGGCAGCAGTCAGAGCAGATTCAGTGTTTCACAAAACCACATCCCAAGCTGAGCAGAGTCATCACTGTTGTCCAACACACAAGGGAAAAATCAAATCAGAAACACAGAAATCTAGTGTAATATTTATCAAGTAAGCATGTGTTTCAGATTTGAAACCACTTTGTACAGTCTTCCATCAGAGGCTGCTGAAGTCAAATGAAAGTGTGTTGCAGAAGGTAATCAAAACATGTTAGCTCTGGTTTAAGGTGTTTCTTTTGACAGCCATCCAACAGATGGAAGCAGGTCCTTAAGAGTGCACTGGGACTACCCATATGAGCTTTATACTCACTTCCAATGGTTTAAAAAATGCAGGCAATACCTGTTAAATCCATTCCCTGGCATGATATTGCAAAGGTCATTTCTGTAGAACTTTTGTGCAAGCAAAGCCCTGAGCACGTGAACTGTGCACAGGGATTTTTTAAGGAGTCTGATGCAAACTACATTGGAAATTACTGAAGCTGGACTGATTTTCAAGAGCCTTGTCACAAATGCTGTTTGTCTTTAGAAAGCTGCTCTGCTAGTCTAGATTACAAACTTCCCAGAGGTACCAGACGAGACCATCATGGCCAGGAGCACAGCCAGCCAGCATGCAAAACAACACAACGCCAGTAGCATTTGTAACAGTCCTCCTTCACAGCAGCTGGTAGCTAACGCCAAAAGATAAAACCCAGTAAGTCTTGCTGCATTGCCAGGCAGATTGCTGGAATTCAAAATTAAAGCCAACGAAACAAATGAACATGCTGAGAGAAAGCTGGCACTTTCTTTGTAAAGGGAAGAACCTCCTGCCCAGGGCAACAGCCTAGAGGCCTCTTACACACAAAGGCTGGGGTGGGTGGGGGTCTCCCTGTGCACGGGGCCACAGTCACTGCCGCACTCTGCTACAGAAGCCAGGTATGCCTAAGCACGGGGTCAGCCGTGCTTGACACAGCAAGGAAGCCCCGGCCAGAGACCAGGCAGGTACTCACATCCTCCCCACGCCCTCGTACATGCGGGTCTCGTCCACCAGCATCATGACCTCCGTGTCAGTGAGGTGGGCGTGCTTCTTCGTCTTGCTCAGCTGCTCGATCTGGATGTCGGCCAGCTTCACCTTCTGCTGCGTGTCTATCACCTTGGCCTGCAGCTCGGTGAAGGCCTGGGGGGGGGGGAAAGCAGCGGCAGTGAGGGGTGACTGTAACAGGCCACGGCCCGCCGGCCCTGAGCTGCTGAGGCCGGACAGCGGGGCGAGAACTGTCTCTGGGCTGCAGGGAAGGGGGGACACTGGACAGCCACCGCCGAGGACACGAAGAGGACACGCCGCCCGCCACGGAGGGGATTGTACCTTCTTCAGCTCCAGGTCCACGGGTGCCGCCATCTTGCCGCCGCAGAGCGCCTGCGCGGTGTGCTGCTGCGCACGCGCCAGGGCGGGACGGGGGCGCCGTCCCCTCCGCGGCGCCGCGCCAGGGGGTCTCCCCACGCGAGGGGGGCGCCTGGCGGGGCCGCTGGGTCTCCTCGCGTGGCCGGGGCACCCGGTTGCGATGGGCGGGACGAGGCCTCCCCGTGGGCCGGTCCCGCGTCCCAGCGCAGCCACCTCAGCGGGAGGCGGCGCCGCGCGGGGGACGAGGCGAGGCCCGTCTGAGGGGGGTGCGCCCAGGCCGAAGCCGGGGGGAGCCCAGCGGGCTCGGCCGGGCCCGGGGGCGGCTCAGGCTCCTGCGCAGCCCTGAGGCGCCGCTGGCGACCTCCTGAGCTCGGTGGGGCCCAGCCGTGGGGGCGCCCGCCCGGCCCGGTCGCCCGCGCTGGCGGAGCGCTGCCAGGCGTTGGGGGCGCGGGGGACACCCCTGCCGCCTCCCTACCCCCCAGCACCCACAGCAGGGCCCGCTGCTGGCCGCAGGAGAGGGCCCCGGAGTCGGAGCACCAGGACAGCCCAAAAGGCAGTAACGGGTGCTTCAAGCGGGGCCGGAGTGGTGATTGTTAATGTCTGGTGCCTCCCCTCCCAGACCTGCAGGTGTGCTGGGGCTGGGGGGGCTGGGTGCCTCGGGCCCGGTGAAGCACCAAGGGGTGGCCAAAGTGGCGGTGTGCCCACCAGGCAGGGTACCGAGCTGGGCTCAGAGGGGCCTGGGGGCTTTTGACTGCCTGCTGCCCGCAGCACCCTGTGGCCTGCTTCTGCCTGTGGGTGGTTCACCATCAGTCCAGCACAGGAGCTTTCCTTGGAGCTGGTTCACATAGGGGTGAGATCATGATGAGGCCATCAGACACATTTTGGGCAAAAGTAGCAAAACCTGCAGTGGCCAGCATGCTGCTCTGCAGCCAGAGGCAGATGGGGGAACCTGCTGCAACACCCCTATTAGAAGGCAGAATGCAGGATCTGACCTTCAGGGACTCCTGGCTCTTGTTGTCACCTGCTCCCAGAGCACAGCTGTCCCTTTCAGTGCCCTCCCCAGCTCTTCCTAGCCACTGCTGCTGCTCACCCGCTGGCCCCCCAGCGTTGTTACTCACCCAGTGCAGAGCTGGAGCTGGGGGCAGGCTCCACTGCCTGCACCTGTTGCCCACAAGGGCACCTGCAAGCCAGCATGAGGCCTTCCACTGTGTCCCCAGCTCCACAGGTGCCTAGGGAGGTTTGTGTTGCCCTCTGTGCAGTGGCAACAAACCTGTGGGAGATGCCTTACTGTGGCAAAGCCCATCCCAGGCTCGAGGCTTAGTGGGCTGGGCGAGTAGCTGGGCAAAGCCAACAACCCCAGTCAGGAGGAAAATAAGAGAAGTGGAGCTGTGTGCTGGGCTGTTGCCACTGCTTCCAAAGGGAGGCAGTGGGGGTGGTTCAGCCACTTCTGGGGTGCCTCTTTGGCTGCTTCATCTCTGCCCTAGTGCACCGCTGCACCCCTGCCCCACCCAAACCCTGCTGCACGGTGATGGCCAAAGGTGCTAAAGCACAGCTGCCAAAGTGCTGGGGCAGGCAGGGAAGACCTGGTTACTAAATTGACTAATGCAATGACTAATGACTATTGCAATTTTTATTAAATATATATCTGGGATTTTGGAGGTCTCCTAGCTTTGACCCTCATTCTGGAGAAAAGAAGCCACCACAGGGCGCTTCTCCAGGCACATGATCTTTGCCTGCAGCAGGACCAAGTGAGCCCAGGCAGGGGGGTGGGGGACACACTGGTGATAGCATTTAGTGGGCTGGGCACACATTTTGTCACCCATAGACAAGCCAGGCACAGGCGTCAAAGGGATCTGAAGCAAGATGCCAGAGGTAACAGTATGGAGTCAGTGTCAGAGGCAGCAAGTGGGCTTGATGCCATGACAATCAGGAAACACAGTGGCTGGTGAAATGTTTGTGCTCCTGGGTCTGTGCCTGGAGGGGGATGAAAGACCAGGCTGCTGAGCTGGAGCTGCTGGAGGCCACTGCTTGCCTTCACCAGGACCCCCACCAGTACTCAGCTTGGACAGCTGTCACAGACACCCACTCCTGTCTAAGGGGGACAGTGGGGTGGTGGAGACTGCTTTCCTGGCACCCCATTCTTGCAGGCATGGTTAGGCAAACAGCCCAGCTTCCCTGCACGATGCATGGGCATCTTTGGGCAGGGCAGAGTCCCAAGTGCCCCAGCCAGGCTCTGGGTCACCTGCTGTTTCATGGCCACAAGTACAGCCAGACCAGGGATCTGTCCTAGGGGCTTCATCCCTGTCTTAGCCATGAAGAGGACATCCAAAGGACTGTCAGCCTTTCCTAGCCCAGTGGGGCAGAGGGAGCCACCCCACAGATCCAGCTAGCTTCTCACTGCCTACATCTCCAAAATACATTTCCCATCTCTTGAACTGTTAAATTACCACCAGTGGGCAGCCCAGCATGCACTGCCAGCCTGCAGGAGGAGCAAAGTAGATGAGAACACATCTTTGCAGGGGCAGCTGGGCTCCATGCAGATGTCCAGCTTCCTGCAGAAAACCCTTCCAGTGGAGCTATTCCCAGTGCCCACCAGGGTGGCATGGAGCCTTGGTCATGTGGAGCTGCCCACTATGAAAGGCAGAAAGGTGGCAGGGCTGGACCAGGGAGCAGCTCCAGGAAGGGGAACAGCAGGAGCACATCAAGGCAGGGATTACAGCCAGGTGACCTGGAGCAGAAGGGCCTCCTACACAGCAGCTGGAGGCATTATTTGCTTAATAGACTTTGAAAAAGGCCAAAGTTTGGAGTCTCTGATTAAACTGGCACTCCCATAGCATTAAGGTTCAGGTTTGCACAAAACAGAGCCAGTAGTTTGTTTCCCTGCTTCTGGGACTCAGGCCACTGCAGCTGCTGGGGGCTTTTACTCTCCAGATAATAACACACTAGGGTGCCCATTGTCACCCACCTGCTTCCCATCTGCTGTAGCCATGTACTTCAGGCTATCTATCTCAGGAAAGTAGGTATCTTTGAATATCCCAGGAAGCACTGGAAAGCCAAAGTATTGTTGCATTTCCCCCTTCCCACACCCCAGAATTGCTACTGCAAAACTTATCAACTATGCGAGGGGGATGAACTTACATACTCATTTCCTAAGCAACCTCTTCCCCATGAGCATAAAGCTTATTTCATGCTTTACCTGAGCTAAATTAGGCCAAAAAAAAAAGTTCTGCAGACTACTCACTGCCCAGCTTCAATGCACGTTGTAGGAGCAGGAGTGGAAAGCACCAGCTTAGCATTCCCCTTTGAAAACTGAAGTTTGACATCTACTGAAGGAAAAGGGGCTGGAGGAAAGCAGGTTTCCTGCATGGGTAAAAGCCCACCCTTTCTGCTTCAAGGATCTCTTCTAAAACCAGCATCTCACCCTGATCTCAGCTCAGTCACATTTGGACTGATCAGCGGCCAGAGTGGCTTCACCCCACCAGAGGCAGCTCTGCTTGATGAGCAGACACCCAAACATCACATCCCTCCCTGGGCATCAGCTGGCAAAGGTGGAAATCTCCAAAGAAACACAGATGGGGCTGGCCTGGCTGCAGGTTCCTGCAGTACAGATCCTGCCACCAGACCCTTGCACCACACTGGTCTGCTGCACCGCAAGGAAGGCACAAGCCCATCTAGCAACCTCTGCCATGTACTTGGGATCTCTGATACTCTTCGCAGTACCCCACTAGCAAGGGCATGCTGCTACCTACAGTCTTCAAACGTCTGACTCCTTTCCACCTCTGTCATTAAATTAACAACCAAAGTGTTTGTAACAAAGTGTTATTTATTAGAATATTACATTGCACTTAAAAAATAAGGGAGGTCTGACCCTGTCATCTTGACCTACACGAAGGAGGCAGGGCCAGACCTACAATAAATATAAATACTATGTACAGTTTATCTAAAATAAATATATAATTTAAAATGAAAAATATATTGTTAAATAGCTGTTACCCTCCCACCCCTCCTGTGCCTAAGAAAGCCCCGGGCCTGGTTTCCTCGCCTTTCACAGTTTGTTCCTCAGCATCACTACAGCGGATGGAGATGCCCAAGAGCCCCTCTGCTGCAGACTGGCCTGTCCCTCCTGCCTCCATGCAGTCACCTGGCTGGCAAGTGTCTCTGTCAAGCCCCCTCCATCCCATAGTTAGCCACAAAGCTGCTTGCAGTGACACCACTGCCCAACCAGCCCCAAAGCAGGTGCTCTCCTGCTGCTTCAGTGAGCTCTTGCCAGGCTTCAGGCTCCCAGGGACGGCGCTGGTTCCATGGCTCTCATGTCTTCCAGGAGGTAGAAGTGTGTTAGTGCCGACCCCTACAAGACAGCAGCAGGAGAGCTCACAACACAGCCCGGGGCCACTGTCCAGGGAGTGGCTCCTGCATAGCAGGGCCAGCCCAGTGGAAGAGCCCTCAGCAGCCACTCCACCTTGTGGGGCTGGACCCAGAAGGATGGGAGCCAGGAAGCTGGGGGAGCAGCAGCTAAGCATCCCACCCCATGTCCACCACATTTCCCTTCCAGTGACCGCAGCGTTTCCCCCTGGACACATCCTCCCAAATAATCCCCAGGACAGAGGGGACAGTGATGAAAGCCTTGTGCTGAATACCCTTCCCCAAAATTCAGCTCCTATAAACAGCTAAAAATCTCACCCCCAATACTATTACCAACATTACAAAAATTCTTTGAAGGCATTACCTCATCCTCACAAAGAACAAAGATTGTAGGTTTTTGAAAAAAAGAGAAGTAGCTGTAATACGTATGGGCACATCTAACGTCAGGCTTTGGACCAGACCAGAGGAAGTCTGCAAGCTTTCCAGAACCCAGCCACGTGGCCACCCCTGGGGCAGAGCACACCCCATGGCCCAGCCAGAGTAACATCGCATGGGGCTGGCAGCAAGATCCCCCCATGCCCAGCTGCAAGGCATTACATTAGTGCAAGTAATAAGCAGAGTGGGAGTGAAAAGGAAGGGTTTTTTTTTTTATGCATATATAAATAGAGGCAATATCCAAGGAGGGGAAGTGACTCAGAGGGTCACAGAGGGAGCAGAACAAGTGGGGGGAAAAAAAAACAGAAGCAGCTTCCCCACTGCCAAACATCCCAAAAGCATGCAACGACAGGGCAAAGCAGGGACTTAAGATTAGAAAAGAGTTGGTGGTGGTGGCTTGGGGTGTCAGGGGACAAGGGCTTGAGCAGGAAGGGGAAGAGGGCTGGAGCCCTACAAAGAAGTCCAGGCTCTTGGGCCAAATCCAGCAAGCTGCTTCTCCAGACTCAGACTGCCTTCAGCTCCTGCCTGGCTCTGGCATGGGACCCACACAGCAGTCCCAGCCAGCATGAACAAGCAGAGCCCCCAGATGCCCACCTGCCTCACCACTGCCCCATGACCAGCCAAGGGCTCACCTTGCCAGCACCCGGCATCCTCAGTGACTCACAGCGATGCCCAGCTTGATTTTCTCTTCATTTTCTACATTGTAGACACCCCTCTTGTGACACCTGTGAGGCCAAGCAAAGAGATGCTCAGAGCATGGAGAGGTCCCTTCCACCTTCCCCTGCATGGATCCGATGGCTCAGCCCCAGCCCACTCACCTGAGCATCAGCAGGGCTGCGATGATGATGAGACACAGGGAGGACAGGATGACAGCAACAACAGCCAGTGCTGTAGTGTGGTCATATGCACTGGGGGGGTGCTCCACAGGCAGCAAAAGGCCATGGCATCTCTCTCCATGGTATCCTGGCTGGCATCTGGGCAAGAAGAAAAGTCTTAAAGGTCATTGAGTCCCTCACACCCCAATGAAAAGGTGCTGTCTCTTTTCTCAGCCTTAGCCAGCACCCTGCCTATTTCCATTGTTCCCCTTCCCCTGAGCTGGGAGGTCTGAAGTCACCATCACCTCTCTGGTATTGGTCAATTAAGTTTCTCCTTCCCCAAGCACAAAGTGAAGATTCCTAGAAAGGCTGAGCTCCCCCCAGAAGAAAATACCAAAGTCTGTGCTCTTCCCTGTTGTCCCCAGGTGGAGCCAGGCTGCCCAAACCACCTCTGGAAGTGGGAAGTCCCATGCAAGGTAGCAGAGAAGCAGCTGGACATAGCTCAGCACTTCCCTCAAAGCAGGATGTCCCTGCACACTCTGCCAGCCAGAGGTGTGCCATCTCCCTACAGACTCAGGGAGATTACTCACGTAGCAGAAACAACACTCCCCAGCAGAGCTACAAGGCTGCCCCCTCACCCTGTGAGTCAAAGTACACTGATGCAACCAGACAGATATACCAAGCCCACGGGTCACTAGCACTGATTTCCAAGATGGGGTCTCAGCCCAGCCCTCCTGCCTGCCCTGCAACCATGCCATGCACCAGCATACCCTTCCAGTGAGGCTGGGCATAACGCAGAGGTGCAGGACACAGCCTGGCAGCATCCTCATCCCACCCCATGCACCAGGGACCAGCCCAAGGAAGCCACCACCCAGGACGCTCTGCAACACAGGCAACCAGCCATGAAGAGCAGTGACAACCAAGTGACACCAGCCCACATGAGGTGTCATTATTGGAAGGGACTGGGGCTGCTGGTCCTAAAAACCATGATGGCTCTGAGGAGATACCACCCAGGGATGGGCCACCAGGCTGCAGAGCCCCAGCCAGTCCCCACAGACCCCTCCTGCCTTTCCCATGTCCCAGGTCCTATTCCAGCCCCAGGGATCTGGGAAGGGCAGGAGAGACCTGGCTGTCCCAGTCCAAGGTAGGGGGCTGTGGTACCCCAGATCATGCTGGGTCACAGGTCCAAGCCGAACCAACAGAGATCTCCTCTTGCTGGCAGTCCCAAGCCCCCTATGCAAGGGCCCAACTTCATGAACTAAGCGGTTCAAGGAGCCATGTGGATCCTGATCCTTGTGGATTGCACAGCATGAGATCTTGTGGGCACTATAAGCCAGGGAGCTATTACTTTTCCCAGGCTCCAGGCACAGGGTTGGGTGGCTCAGAGGATTGACAGCAAAGAACAAAGCCTCTTATGTATCTGCCAGCTCAACTCTTGCCCACGTCAGCGGGGATCAAATGTGCACCCCTGGGTATTTCCCCTGGTAGCTGTGCTGGATCCAGGTGCCCTGGTAGCAGGCAAACACTTTCTTTTCCACTTGCCTCATCTAGTGCCTGCTCTCTACCTGCATCCCAGAGGGGTGGGGGAGGTGGCATTCACAGCCCTGTCCTTCATCAGGGCCAAGGGACAGCCTGGGCTTTGGCAGACTGTCCCCAAAGCTGCTACCTCCAAACTGCCTTGCTGGTGCCACAGCAGAGATGCTCCTCCTGCCTGCACCAGTATGTCTCAACAGCTGCAGAAGGTCCGAGCTCTCGGCCAAGGCTGGCAGCAGTGAGGGACAGTGGGACACAGGGTTACAGAGTCAGGATGGGCTCTGGCAAACCAGACCCACAGAAGACCTTGGCTGTGAGACCCCAGCCCCTGCTCACCATCTTCCAACCCCCACCACTGCAGGTCTCTGCAACAGCTCTGCCAGAGCTCACTGCACCAGCAGGGGATGCTGGGTCTAAGTCCATGAGAGCTTTTAGTGGGGGATGGACCTTGCTCAAGAAGCACAAGGAAGAGGCCAAGTCAGAGCTGTCCCTGCATGGACATAGAACATGCACTAAAAATATCTCCTCTGCTCTTCCTCTGTCCAGCCCAGAGAATTGAAGGAACCATGACTAAGGCTCCCCTGGCACAGGCACACGCCAGCAACTCACATGCAGGAGGGAGCTCCCAGCTCTCTGATGTATTTGCATTCGCCGTGAATACAGAAATCCTTGTACTTCCGCAGGCACGGGTCTCTCTTCTTCCCCAGGCCTTTGCCTTTTCTTCTTTTATTCCCATTCCCTTTTTTCTTGGGAGTAACCAGGCCCTGAGGCTTTGACAGGAAAGCAACTGGAAGACAATTTGGGATGGAGAAAACAGCAGTCACATCACCTCTGTGTGTCAGCTGAAGAGAAAGCAGAGCAGCAAACCCCAGGCTCAGCCCTGGCACTCCTGCAGCCCTTTGTGCAGTGATCTGCCCCCGAGCAGAGGTTTTTGGTTTGTGGGTTGGTTTTTTTTTTTCAGCTTCTTGCAAATATCATGGCCTTTCTGATTCATAAGAACAATTTTCAAGGAAAGAAAGGAATCGGGGGGGGGCACACACAGAAACAGTGCTTTATGCATCTCGAATGTTGCTATTATATGCACAAGTTTCCACTGAACACAGAAAAGTCTTAATTGCTCCTTTATCTGGCTTTTATTTCCCCGATGAGCGCAGTCTTTTGTAAGACCCCATTCATGGCTCTGATGGACACTCCTTCCTGTGGGTACAAGGATGCCTTGCACACCCAGAGCAGGATTAAGAGAGCAAGCCTGGCTTAATTTTTGGTTTTGCAGAGCCAAAGAGATGGCAAGAGCAGCATTCCCATGAGTTGCAAAGGTAAGTTTTAATTGCAGCGCAGAGCCTGGTGGCTTTTGGCACAAGGCCAGCTCTGCTCCCTGCTAGGTTGCCGAGAACCAGAGCAATGAACTCCTTGCCTGGACATGGACCAAAACCAGCAACATTACTGGAATAGTTTTTAAGATATGCAGATGCCCAAAAAGTCAGCCCACAGCTTGATCTCAGAAGGTGCCGAGATACTAGAGTGCTCACTGCTCTGAGAAGGACCTTTCAGCTCCCCCTGAACCACGGTGCTTGGTAACTCCACTGAGCCCAGGGAAAAATGAACTAAGCCCTGCAGTGCCTGGGGAGAAGAAGGTGGCTGAGCCTAACCTGGCAAGTTGTAGCCTGCCTAATTCCTTCTCAGCCACTTCCTGATGTAACCAGCACCTCTTGTGCTGGAGCACACCAGTTGCACACCTAGCAAAGTTATTTCTCAATTTCCATATCCTTCATGCTGCACCTGGAGACACTGATACTCCAGGAAACTCTGTGGCTTGGAGGAACTCCTGGATCCGGTTGAGGCCCAGGGCTCTGCCCCAGGCTGGCAGCAGAGGTTGTCCCCTCCCCTGTGAGTTATCTTCCAGCCACAGCCAGCAGACACACAGTGCTGCTGACCCTGCTGACCCCCCAAGCCACCTCCACTGTCACCACCCCTCCTCCCCAGGCCTCTGTCCCTTAGGGCAGCCAGAGAAGATCTGGAAGGTCTTGCTGGTAGGAAAACTGTCCAGACCAGGTGGGCAGGGGGATGCTGCTGCTTTCCCCCAGTCAGACACCCAGGGGGCTGTGGCACAGAGGAAGGTGCCTTCAACACAAAAGACAGATTTTTCTGACTGCAGCTCAGCTCAAGGCATCGAAAAAGTACTCAGAGAGGCTGCAGCGTCATTAATCAGATATCCCCCATCCCCTCAGCCTGTCCCACAGATGAGGGCCAGCCCATGCCTGCCAGACTACTTGCTCTAGGACAGGGTCCCCTCCTCAGGGGGATGCACAGAGGAGCAGGCTGCAGCATCTCTCTCCCAGCAGGAGGGGTAACAGTGTTTCCCGGGGGCTGCATCCCCTTGGATGCAAGGGCATCAGACCGGTTTTGCAGGCTTTTTTGTCACAGTCTGATGGCACAGCCAGAAAGCAAAGAATACAGAAAAAAAGGGAGGTTGAACTGTATGGGGCAGAACACGCTCCTCCTGGTTCCAGGATACTGATCTCAGCAGGTCATGTGCAGGGCACAGGTACAAGTCACCCTCCTCAGCCTGTGATGGGCTCCCTGTCCCACCCCCATGACAGTCCCCCGTACACTCTCTCCTCCTGAGGCCAGGGGAGAGGAGGCAAGCATGAATGCCCAGTGAGCCTAACAGAGCAACAGTGTCCCCAACGCCCCCGTAGCAGGGACTGCCGGCTGACTAGCCCTGCCTAGGTATGAGGAGCAGCCGTGTGTAGGCGAGGGGTGAGTCACAGTGATCCCCTTGCCGGCGGCCACCATCTGGAAGGCAGCACAGGCCCACTGGCCCGGGCTACACACCTGCAGGCTGGGACTGCCGTGCCCCCCCAGAAGGGCTCTGCCTTCCATCTGGCCAAGGAGTTGGAGGCCCGGGAACCCTTTGGACCCCCATGACAGAAATTTCAGGGACATAGTCCTTGGCACAAGGCAAGGAGCAACTAAAGCCGTTGCTCTGTGCTAGTGCTCCACGGGCTGGCCCCACTCAGGACGGCTGCCGTGGACACTCGGTACCCGGGGACTGGGGGCTCCCCGGCGGCCCCCTCCGACGCGGAGCCAGAGCTGCTGCCGGGGCACCCCGCGGGGCTGAGCCGATCCCTGCCCCGGTCCTTCTGCACCCCTCCCGGGTCCAGCCGCCCCCAGCCCGCCCCACCGGACAGTACCGGCCCCATGCCCCCGGCCCCGTGACACCACGCTTCGAACCCCCCAGGACCCCCACCCCCGCCCAGCACCCCAACCGTCCCGGCGGCGCCTCCTCCCGCCCGTCCGTACCTCTCGGCAGGTCGCTGAGGTCGTCCCCCGACGCCGCTCCGACGCCCTCCTTCGCTGGGCTGCCGGCGAGCAGCGGGGCCGTGGCCGGGGGCCCCGCCGCCGCCGCCCTTGTGCAGCACCTCGTTGTGCAGCTCGGCACGGCCCAGCCCGCCCGCCGCCACCGAGCACACTGCGGAGAGGGGGCACGATCAGGCGGGGTGGGCTGAGCCTTCCCGGGACCCCCCACGCATGCCTGGGACCGGAGCCGCGTAGCCCACGACCAGAGCCACCCACGCGTGCCCGGGACTCGCGTCCCCACCCATGCCCGGACCCAGGGTCACACCGCCCGAGCTCAGGACCTCCCACACGGGACCGGGGTCGCGCTGCCTGGGACCACCACCGCCCGCCACGTGCCCGGAACCCCCCACGCGTGTCCGGTGCTGGGGGCGCGTTGGTCGTGCCCAGGACCCTCCTCTCCCGTGCCCGTACCTGCCGCCAGCAGCGCGTGGACCAGCACCGCCCGCCCGTCCATGACCCGCGGGCACACGCGTCCCAGCCGCAGCTACCCCGCTCCGCTCCGCGCCCACAGCCGCTCTCCGCCAGCGCGGCCCCGCGGCCGGTAGAAGGCGGCGAGCGGCGGGGCGGGGCTGCCCGGCCGTCCCGCCCCCGGGAAGGGCTTCCCCAGCCGCTGTGGGGGGGGTCCCGCCGGCCGGAGCCCGCCGGGGCAGCGAGGAGTCTGGGACCGGAAGGGGACGACCCCAGGGGGTCCCTGGCTCCGGCGCTGCCGGGGTTGGAGGCTCACCGGCTACCGCCGCACTGGTACTACCCTCTGTCCCCAGCCTCTGTGACCCAGCACCGTGGGGCTGGGCTGCGCCGTGCCGTGGGGAGCCCGGCGGAGAGGATGATCTCTCTAGGGCTGCGCTAAAACTGTGCGGGGGGAAGAGGTGGCCTGGAGAAAGCAAGCTGGAGACTTCATTGTCTGGTCTCAGACAGAGAAAGAAGAAGGGGGATCACGGTGCACACCGTGGCACACTGGCACAGGGCATCCGCCGGCTGTTGGGACTAGTGCCCAAGGTGGCCTGGGAGGTTTGAGGAGGAGCAAGTGCACCCCACAAGAAGAGCATCAGGCAAGTGGCAGGACCTCACAGTTCAGGGTAAAAACCTCCTCCTGGCCTTGGTTGATGGGGTGGCACCCTGACAGGGAACAGTCTTCCAGCCACCTGCTAAACTGTACTGACAACGGGAGAGGTGTGGAGGTGGCAGCCTGAGATGGTGGCAGAGAACCTTTTTGTCGATGAGGCCACCTTTGTACCCTCTAAAGGTTAATGGAGAGCCTGACTGGTTCAGTCACAGCTCCACCTTGCAACACCCTCTTAGTTGGCTGCTGTCCTTGTCTCCTCTGTCCAGCCTGTGGCTGTTGTGTTTGGGGGCTGCCAGCACTTCTCCGTCCCCTTCACTAAGCTGGTGACCACTTGTTGTGTTTGGCCTTGTCTTCAACCCAGATGACTGCCCAGAAAACACTGCTGACACTGGCATCACACAAGCATGGAATCTTGTCCCAGCTCATGTTTGGGCTGCCCCTTGCTGGTTCCTGGAGGTCCTGAACCCCCAGCCTTGCTGCTGGTTTGGGTTCAGCAAGGCCTGATTAAATATTCCTGCCATTGTTGTTAGCATCTCCAAGGAATACTGCTGAAAAATTTGGCAACCCCCCCGACTCACGCCCTCATTCTTGCTCAGACTTGACTTTAGCATTTGTTTGCTGCCACCTCCTCCAGCCATCAGCAGCCTGAAAGACTTTGGTGGCAGAGCAAAGCACGTCAGTGGTGGCCCAGCCAAGGGGGCTCCATCCCTGGGGAGCCCTGCGCAGTGGCTCCCTGGTAGGTCCCTGTGTGGGGAGGGGATTTTCCCCCCTGCCAGTTCCCCACCACATTCCCAAAGCTGGGCATGTGCGGGCAGCATTTGCTGGCTGACCTGGCGCCTTGGGAGTGTAAGGCACTGGCCCACGTCAGCTGCCAGGGAGGTTGCTGGCACAGAGGGCTGGCAGCTGGTGGGTTGGGGGGTTTGCAGGCTGCCATTCCTGCCTGCCTTCCTGCCTCTACCTCCCACTGCCTCCTGCTTGCCTGTCCCGGGACCTCCCCAGCTCTCCTCATCCACAGGTCCTGCTGCCAGACGTCTCCCCATAGTCCCCACCCCAGCCAAGAGCTGCTCCTGGGTATGAACCCTGCCCAGGGCCAGTGGGTTCCAGTGCAACCAGCCTGTGCTGGCCGGGTGTTTGTGTTGCCTGCCACTGTGTTTGCACTGCACACAACCTGGCTGTTTGTATCCACAGAGCCAAGGGAGCCAAGCCCAGTGACAGTGGCAGTGGGTATGCCACACAGGGTGCTGTTCTCCCCTGGCAGTAGTACCTTGCTGGCTGTGCCCAGCCAGGGTAGTGTGGCTGTACCCACATCTTTCCTCCCTGCACGTGCTGCAACATCTGCTCGTCTGCCACAGCCCACGAGGGGCCCTCCGCACACTGGGATGGCTGCAGCCCGGATGCACTCCCAGCCCTTGCCATGAGCCCCAGCAGCAGCAGCCCTGTATTGCCCCACTCTGGATTTCCTCAGCAGTGACACATCCTTCCCCAGTGTACACCCCCACAGCCCATTTCCTAGAAAGAGCTGCCACTGGTCCATACCACCCCTCCTTGCCATGGGCACAGATAACCTGGCACAGGCATCAATGCTGCCACCAGCTATCCATTTGGCTTTGCTGTCCCCTTGCCAAAGCCTTGTGGGGTGCAGGAGAGCTTGGGAACACACTTCTCCCCCAAGAGCACCAGTGCAGCTTTGTCCACGTGGGTCACTAGGAGGCATGTTGGTGCCCTGGTCTCTGGCCCAGGTGGGCTGCCAGAGGTGATGCAGAAGCCAGCTGCACTGGGACCTGTGGGGTTGGCCCCAGTGTTTTGAGATCATTGTTTTGGGCTTAGCTCGCATGTATTGGTTTCTGACCAGTTTAACCTGGTTCACAGCTTTTATAAGGTGTGGGATGAGTGGGGTCCTGCGAGTGTCAGCAGCTCTGGAGGGGAGCCCATGCCTGTGACTGCCGGTGCTGGTGGCCATGACAGCCACAAGCCTGGAGCGGCCAGTGTGGCTCTCCAGATGACAGACACCCACCCACTGCCCAGATCAGAGGGCTGCAACCCTGAAGCTCCCTACCAGGCTTTTGGCTGCAGCATCTTCCCCTCCAGCATGGCCCCTGTGGCTAAGCAAGTCAGCGCTGCTCTGCAGATGGAGGAGATGGGGGGACACCAGCCACCCACTGCTCTTCATCCAGCTCAACCAGCTCCTCAGTACCCCAGCAGGGCTGGAGTGGAGAGAGACAGCCAGGTAGGCACGCCTGCAGTGGCCAAGTTGCTGGGCAATGCTTTGGGAAGCCCAGCCTTCAAAAGCCCAGCTCTGATGGAGCCCACAGCATCTCCCAAGGCTGGTGGTCTCTCAACCTCAGCCCCAAAGCAGGGCTGCTTGCTGCCTTCTGCCCCTTTCAGTGCCCGCACTGCTTCTGCCCAATTAAGGTGACTAGTTTCATGGGAGAGGGCAAGGTGTCAGCAGTGGCTTTGCACAGTCACAGCACTCTTGCTTCTGCTCCTGCTTTTGCTGCTTCTCCAAGGCTCCAACAGCTGCGCTGGGGCTGGGACAATGCTTTGATGCTCCCCAAATCCAGCTGTCGGGCACGTCTCAAGAGGCGGCCAGGTGAGTATGTGAGGGCAGGCTTGGCTGAGGACAATGGGGCCCAACAGAGAGGAGCTGGGACCAGCTGGTGCTGGCGTAGGGCAGGAGTGCGGCTGGGATATCTCCACACACCACACTGCCCCTCTGCAGCTTGGCAGGGGCACAGGGCCATGTGCCATGGGGGTTTGGGGGCAGTGATTGGTCTGCCCATGGGTCAGAGGGTCGCAAAGCTGCTGGGCTGTGGCTGTGATGGCTCTCCCCAGCACCCAGCCCTCTTCTCCCAGGTATAGCTGCCCATCAGTGGGAGCCTGCTTTGCCAGGGCACGCTCCTACTGTACAGCATGCTTAGCCACCCTGCAGCAGTGTGCCCATCCGTGGTGAGAAAGGGAAGCTCTGACTCTGCCTGGCATGAAAACATTTGGCATGGCCTGAGTGTGGCAGACAGCTCAGGACACTTCTATTTTGACTGCAGCAAGTGCTGTTAATGGCAGGGTAACCCCCAGTCCCAGCACCGCATGGGGATGGGTGGGTTGGGAGCAGCCCTGTGGAGAAGGACTGGGGGATATCGGTGGGTGACAGATGGGACGTGAGCCAGCAATGTGCGCTCACAGCCCAGAAAGCCAAGCGTCTCCTGGGCTGCATCACCAGCATTGTGGCCAGCAAGGTGAGAGCAGGGATGTTACCCCTCTGCTCCGTTCTGGCGAGACCTGCCAGAGTGCTGCATCCAGCTCTGGGGCCCCCAGCACAAGACAGACACGGATCTGTCAGAGCGGGGGTGGCAGCGGGAGGTGCAAAGAAATGGCCTGGGGTGTGGAAGAGCTCTGCCGCGGGGACAGGCTGGGGGAGTTGGGGGCATTCAGCCTGGAGGAGGCTCTGGGGAGGCTGTACTGAGGCTTTTCAGTGTATAAAGGGGGCTTATAAGAAAGACAGAGACTTTTTACCAGGGCCTGTCATGACAGAACAAGGGGCGATGGTTTTGAAACTGGATGGGGACAGGGCAAGATTGGACATAAGGAAGAAATGTTTTCTGATGGGGGTGCTGAGACACTGAAACAGGTTGCCCAGAGCAGCTGTGGATGCCCCATCATTGGAAGGGTTCAGGGTCAGGTTGGACGGGGCTCTGAGCAACCTGACCTAGTGGAAGATGTCCCTGCCCACCGCAGCGGGGGTTGGACTGGATAGTCTGTGAAGGTCCTTTCCAACACAAACATTCTGTGATCCCATGACTGGTGAAATCCCCCTGATCAGATCAGAGTGAGTTGTAGGTCAGCAGTAATGGGGATGTGACTGCTGAGGCTGCCCATCTGCCCCTGCTCTGTGAGCCCACTGCAGCCCTCTCTAGATCCCACCAAACACCTCCCTGAGTGTGCCAGCCTCATGCCAAGCTCAGAGCTGGACCCAACTCCCACTCCTACTGCTTGGCATGGGGCATGGAACTACCCTGCCACTGACCCTGCACATCTCCCTGGGCAGATGGATAAAGTTCGAGGAGAAGGTGGAGGATGGTGGGGAGCGGTGGAGTGCACCCCATATCCCAGTCCTCCCCCTGCACAGCCTCTTCCAGCTGAGAACATGCCTGCAGGAGGGGAAAATGCTCCTGGATCTGGAAGCCCCAACTTTCAAGGAAATAATTGGTAAATGGGGAATGGACAGGTCACCTCCTGGGACTGGCCGGTCACCAGAGAGGGACCAGACCACCAGGAAGTTCCTGTATAAAAGCACTGATGCACGATAGCTGCGTGCCTGGCGTGGCTGTCTGCTGCTCCAGCGAAGCAGGCTTTTCCCTGGGCAGCGCCCTACCAGGCAGCAGACTGGGGGGACTTAGGGTGGTCCCCCATCCCTGTTGCAGACAAGGTACTTTCCGGGCAGCCTGAAGAAACAGAGCTGCAGCCTGAGCTGAGGGAGCGCCTGGCAGACCTCCTGCTCCGCCAGCCACGGCATCAGCCCACCAAATCCCTTCTGTGGCTCATCCATGAGCTTATCCTCTCTCCCTGCCGAGGTAGGCATGGTGCCTGGCCATGGGTGGCAACACGGCTGTCCCACTGGGCATCCCTCTGCTGCCACCAGCCTGTGGTGATACCCACACTGGCTGTTCGCTTGCATATGTGTTTTGCTGTTTGTTCCCTTTCATTGCAGGGAAGGCCAAAAGCTGGTCTGAGCCTGGAGCCCAGCTCTCCAAAACACCTCTTAAGGAGCAGGTAAGGCAGGACAGAGCTGGGCTGAGAGCAGTTGTTGCACCTGAACTGCCCAGCTGCTGCATCACTCTCCTTTCAGCTGAGAAACCAATTTAAGAAGAAGGTCCCACCGGGGGCTGAGGTAGCCCATGTTGTTGTTGGTGAAGTTGAATTCCTGGAGAAGCCCTTCACCGCCTTCATCCGCCTCAGACAAGGGGTGGGTCTCGGCTCGCTGGCCGAAGTTGCTCTCCCCAGCAGGTAAACAAAGCATGGCTGATGGCCCTGTACCTCACTTCATTCCTGTCTCTCTGCTCGGCACAAGGCTTTGCTTGGCAAAAGCAAAGGCTACAGCACCCAATGCCACTGCAGTCCCAGAACCCTAGCTCACTGCTTTCCCCCGGCTTTTCCTAGCTCCTCATGAGCATCCTGGGATGGGCTGAGAGTGAAGCATCTGTTGGGCAGCCCTGGGGGGAACATCACCTGGGTTATCCCCACCTGAGCTCTGTGTTCACTTTCCTCCTTAGGAGGGTCTGGATGCTCTCCGTTTACTGCCTGGGAATATGGGGGATCATGGCTGGGAAGGATAGCAGGAAGAGGTTTGCAGCAACCTCTTGCCCTCCTGCTGCCTGCGGGTGCTCTACTGAGCCGTGAAGTAGCCCTTGTGGCACTGCTGGTAACGGAGGAAAGGAGCAGGGCAGGAGGTGTTTCTCCACAGTTGAGGAATGCATCACCTGATGCGGTAAGGGGAAATGGTCAGTGTGCCCCTTGAACCAGGGACTTAGGAAGTGTGTGGAGGAGGCAGGCAGGGATCAGGAGGGACATTGCCACCTCCTGGTCACTGCCCAGAGTACGCGTCCTCCAGGAACTGAGTGGAGCAGGGAGGGCATCCATCCACCTCTTGCTCTCTGCTTGGTGGGAGATGGGTGGCAGGTCCCCTAGGAGCCCCCACGACTCTCGAAGGGCTCACAATAACCCCTTGCCCTGCATTTTCATTCCCCAAAACAGGACAGGAAGGAAAGCTTGTCCCTACCTATCCTTTTGCCTGTGGTGGTGCCATCCCCTTTGCTGGCCACCGTGGGCTGTCCTGTGGGTACAGCCACTGTCTTGGGGCTATCTCCTACCCAGGTCATCTCTAGGATCTTAAGGTTGTCCCATTGCCTTGATGAAGGTGCCTGAGTGAAAGCTACTGTCACCTCCCGACCCCTTGGAGCAGGCTCCAGGAAGACTCCAGCACTGATGCCTTATGTCAGGGCTGCGGCAGGTTCTGTCAAGCCACTTTGAGCCCCACTCATGCTGTCAAGGCGTTTTCCTACCCCCTCTCTGGAGGTTTGTTCAGGGTACGATCACTGGAACCACTCTGCAGACTCAGAGTACCAGGACTATAACTATTTTTGCCAGTTTTGGAAAGGAGTGGAGGGCTCAGTTAAATATTTGGATGGACTGTCCCTCTGGAGACATTATTTTGCAGCACCCTCTGAGGTGTGGGATTTTAGTCATATTTCTGCAAGGACTCTAGGCCCTTTTTCCAGTCTCCTCCCATGTCCCCATAGTCCTATCAAACCTCCTGTCCATGCAGCTGGCAAGCTCTCCTTCCTGATGGTAACACAACTGCATTCTGCCTGTGAGCAACATTCCCATGAGCACGACCCTACAAACGGCACCAGTCAAGACCCTGACACTACAGACAGCCCCATACTAAAGCTCAGCCCCACAAACACCCCAGTCCCAGAGCCTGACCCCATAGACATCCCCAGCTGAGGATGTATCCTTCTCTGCCCCAAGGACTTGTCCCTCCCCACCCCGAGCCCAGGTTTCTGCAGACCCTGTGATCCAGATGGGGGTCCTGGTGTCCCATGGTCTTCTGTGGTGTTTCCATGCAGTGGGCAGCAGGCATGTCTTGCCTTCTGCCCCTGAGCCCCACTTATGGTAGCCACCTAGGCCACCTTAGGAAGGCAGCAGCCCCACAAGCCCGCCTAGCTGCTGTCCCCAGCATCCCTGCAGCATCATGGTCTCCCCTGGAGAAGGAACGTCCCCCAGCAAAGAGAGGGCTTCTCAGGAGATGCACTGTCTTGCCCACAGGTTCCTCTTCATTCTTTTGGGTCCCCAAACCAAAGTGAAAGCCTACCATGAGGTTGGCAGAGCCATGGCCACGCTGCTGATGGATGAGGTGAGCCTGGTGCAGTGCCCATGGATGGAATGGGTCTGAGGTGAGACCTAGGCTGAAGACACCGGAGCTCCTCTCCTCTGCAGGCTGCAGTGAGGGAGGGAGAGTATGGGGCAAGCTGGTGGCTTCCCTTGCCCAGGATGAGAAACAAAGTTTGGGGTGGGTGTGTAGGATGCAGGTGGACTGTTGCACTGAAGTGGATGGGTGTATTTCTCAGTGATGACTGCAGGCTGGGAGGAAAGCTCTGAGTGGCTGAATGCAGGGGCGTGGTGGCTAAACTGCAGCACCTTCCCATAGCTCTTCCAAAGGGTTGCCCAGCAGGCTGAGCACCGAGAGGACCTCATTGCAGGGATGGAGGCATTCTTGGATGAGTTGACTGTGCTTCCTCCCAGGAAATGGGACCCCAGCACCAGAATTCCTCCACCGAGCTGTCTGCCATCTCCATACAGGAGGTAGGCTGGAGGCAGGGCACCCACAGCCTCTGCCAGACCATCTGCAGGGTCCCAGGTAGAGACCTCTGCCTGTGACATTCAAATCTTCATCTCCATGGGGATGAAGCCACCCAGGAATTGACCTTTGCCAGTAAGGTCCTTCCAGCCAAACCCCTCTACTGCTCTAGCCAATGGCCACAGCTCTGGTCCCCACTGCTATTAGTCCTGCTGTTCTACTTGGCAGGGGATGGCAAAACCACTCTGTGCTGGTTTTCGGGCAGAAGCTGCTGGGAATGCTAGGTTTCGCACTTGCATGCAAAACTCATCCTCTGAGCAGGATACCTCCAGCACTCCCCAGCTCCTCCACCAAAACCAGTCCCGCTAGGGCTGGCTGGCTTGGAGGACACCATGGTTGGGTTGGAAGGGACTTTTGAAGGTCATATAGTCCAACCCCCCATCTCTCTTCCTCCTGATCTTTTTCCTCCTCCTCCTTAAACGGGAAAATATGAGGTCCCCTCAGCTCTGCTTGCACCCCTGACCCATGTCCACTCTCCATCCTTCCTGTCCCCTCACAGCATCCCCTAGACACAGCTGGGTCCTGAGGGTTCCAACCCGAAGCCTGTTGTCTCTCTCTGCTCTGCCACAGGACCACCGTGCACCCACCAGACTGGCAGTCTCATAGCAATGGGGACATGGCAGCAGCTGGGGACAGAACTGGCCTGGGGGACCTATGTCCCAGGGAGGAGCTGGAGAGGACAGGCAGGTGTGTGCCTGGAAGGAATGAGGGCGGTGGGAGGTGTAGCGGGATGCCACATTTGGGGCAGGCACTGGCTCTACCCAGCACATGGGGCCACCACATCCAAACCACTCTGGGCTGGTGTCTCCCAGGGCAGGGACCATCCCTTGTCTTGCAGCTGTCTTGAGGGGCCATGGGCGGCTGGGGGGGCTGCTCTGAGATCTCCCTCTGCTGCCCCAGGCTTTTTGGGGGGCTGCTGCAAGACATCCGGAGGAAGGCGCCATGGTATGGCAGTGACTTCACTGATGCACTTCATCCCCAGTGCCTCTCAGCAGTGCTCTACATCTACCTGGCGACTGTCACCAATGCCATCACCTTCGGCGGCATGCTGGGGGACGCGACTGCCAACATGCAGGTCAGTATGGCCATGGGGTTCCCTGCACTAACCCCACTCCGTCCACAGGTTTCCTGGATGCTTACCTCCCACCTGTGCCTGGGGAGCCAGCCTGAGCATCACCTGAATCCTGCATCCTTTCCTGGCCTCTGTGGTCTCTGAGCGCTGACTTAGCACCCTGCAGTGCAGGGAGGTGCAGGCACCTGCCTGCAGCTATGCCACTTTAGGGGACAGGCCTAGGACCCCCCATCCCTGCCACCCCATCCCTGCCTGGTGCCTGACACCCCTCCCCTGAATTTCAGGGGGTGCTGGAGAGCTTCCTGGGTACAGCCTTTGCTGGCTCCATTTTCTGCCTCTTTTCTGGCCAGCCCCTGACCATCCTCAGCAGCACCGGCCCTGTGCTGGTATTCGAGCGCCTCCTCTTCTCCTTCAGCCGGTAAGTGACCTGCCAGGGATGGTTCCTCAGGCCAGTGTCCCCTGGCCAGGGCACAGGCCATCATCATGCCAGATGGATGTTATCATTGAGGCTTTGGGTCACCCTTCCCACCAGGGACCACAGCCTGGACTACCTGGAGTTTCGCCTCTGGATTGGGCTCTGGGTGGCCTTTTTTGGTGTGGTCTTGGTGGCCACCGAGGCCAGCCATCTGGTGCAGTACTTCACCCGTTTCACCGAGGAAGGCTTCTGTGCTCTCATCAGCTTGATATTCATCTATGACTCCCTGAAGAAGATGCTGAGCCTGGCAGATGCCTTCCCCATCAACTGGCAGTACCGGCTGGACAACGTTACCTTCTACAGCTGTGTCTGCAACTTGTCCATCCCTGGTAAGCCCAGGCAGCTGCAGGGCTGGTGAGGAGCAGTTGGCTGACACCATGGGACCCTGCCACCCAGTTAGATGGGGGAAGGTGCTGGAGGAGGCTGCTCAATCCCATACTTGCCTGCCTGACCACATCAGCACCGTCCTCCACTCCCCTCCATGCAGTCAGTCCCTCGGTGCCTGCCTCCTGGCACTGCTAAGGCACTGGGCAGGGCAGCACTGGGAGCAAAGGAGAGACTTAGTCCATCTCCCATGGCTCTGGGATGGGGGGTGCCAGCAGCTGGAGATGGGTACCTGGGTGGGTTTGTGCTGCTGTTTCTAGCCCAGTCTGTAAATCACAGGGTGTTTCCTGGGGCCTGAAGATGTATCCACACTGATCCTGCAAATGGGACCCATACCATGTACCAAAAGCATCAGTGTTGGGCACAGCCTGGGCTGATTGCACCCCTAAGTAGCTGGTGCTTCAGCCAAGTTCTTCACAGGGGCATCCCTTGTTGGTGCTCCCTGGGCATGAGCTGGTGCTGGGGCCTCAGGGGTCCCATGGGGCCCCATCTAGTACCCTGAGCCCTTGGGGAGAGCCTGGGGAGCAACTCCAATGGCAATGCAGTCCCAGTCATCCCTGATGGAGTGTTCCCATGGTGCTGTCACACTGACATCCCGCCCCCCCCTCCATCCCCCTGCAGGTCACAGCTCTGCAAGGAACGACACGCTGACCCCCTTGCCCCTGGCCCACCAGCAGGTATATCCCCTGCTCCCAGGCAGGCAGGTGAGGGAGTGGGGTGTGTGCAAGGTGTCTGTGTATGACCCCTCCTTGCTGCCTGTTCTGTCCCTGCAGCCTCCTGCTGTCCCAGCTGGACTGAGTAGAACCCAGTGCCTGGGTCAAGGCGGGCATCTCCTGGGGACCAGCTGCCAGTATGTGCCCGATGTCACCCTTGTCTCCTTTCTGCTCTTCGGGGGCACTTTCCTCTCCTGCACTGTGCTCAAACACTTCAGGAGCAGCCGCTACTTCCCTGTGGGGGTGAGCATCCTTTGGCCGGCTTGGTGGTGTGGGGATGGCTCCTGGTGCTGTGACGCAGGGGTGCTCCTGGGGCAGCCCCCGACCAGCCCAGGCCAAGCCCTCTCTATTTGCAGGTGCGAAAGCTGGTGAGTGACTTTGCCGTCATCCTGGCCATCCTCACCTCCTGCACTGTTGACACTGCTCTGGGCCTGGAGACCCCCAAGCTCCTCGTCCCCAGTGAGCTGAAGGTGCTGTTGGGGTGGGCATGGTGCTGTCAGGGAGTGTGTCTGTGCCCCTCACAGTGGCCATCCCACCATGCTTCTGCTGTCCTTCCCACTGCCAGGTCCGGCCATATGGGGATGTGGGCTGTGCCCCAGCAAACAAGAAGGGGTTGAGCCGCAGCCGATCCGACGCCCTGTAAATAACCTGGCCCAGTCCCAGACTAACCACATCATGGTACAGCTCATGCTGCAGTGAGAGCCATAGGCTCAAGTATGGGCTTGGGTCCCCGCCCTGGGTGTGGTGTGGAGCTGGCAGCACCTCAGAGCAGCCCGTGCTTGCTGCTGTCTCCTTGGGCTTGCCATCATCAACACCCAGCGCCACCTCTTTCACCCACTCCCACGGACATGTGCCTAGCTCCTGGCTTGTGGTAGCCAGGACAACCCGCTGCTCCACCACAGCTGGGGTGTTATAGGGGTGGGCTGGTGGGTCGCACTGCCCAGGAGCATCCCCAGCATAAAAGAGGATCCTCTTCCTCTCCCCTGGTGGAGCACCCCTGGGTGTCAGCAGGGCTCCAGCTTAGGCACCTGAGGCTAGTCCCATCACCGAGCTGTGCCTCAGACCCCACAGGTGGGTGGCAGCTGCCATGACCCTTCTACTCTCCACAGCCCACAAACCCAGCACGGGGCTGGATCATCTTTCCCTTTGGAGCCAATCCATGGTGGGTCTGCCTGGTGTCCGCGGTGCCTGCCGTCCTTGTCACCATCCTCATTTTCATGGACCAGCAGATCACAGCCATCATCCTTAACCGCAGGGAGTACAAGCTGCAGGTGAGTGGGGGACAGGGGATGGGCAGGACCCAGGTCCTGGCTGCACCCTGTGGGCCAGGGGGCAGTCAGGGGAGGCAGCATGCTGAATTGGCCAGCAAGGTGGGCAGACCTCACTGCCACCCCTCTGATGCTCCCAGGGAGACGGCCTGCCCCCAGCCCTGCTGCCTCTCCTGTTGCAGAAAGGAGCAGGCTTTCACCTGGACCTCCTCTGTGTCTCCCTCCTGATGGCCATTACCTCTGCCACTGGCCTCCCCTGGTATGTCTCGACCACTGTCATCTCCCTGGCGCACATGGAGAGCCTGAGGAAGGAGAGTGCAAGCTCAGCCCCTGGCGAATACCCCAAGTTCCTGGGCATCAGGTACGCAATGAGCCTAGAGCCCACTCTGGGGCACCCCTGCCCATGGCTGTGGAGACAGGGAACAGGGACATGCCTGTACTGGCCAGCAGACCCAGCTTTGGGCTGCTTGTGTCTCCCTGGGGATGCCACTGGTCCCCATGGCCATCAAGGCTGAAAAGAGCAGAGATCCTGGGAGCCGGGAGGGCTGGTGTGGGTTGCAGGTTCCCGAGGGAACCTGGGGCACCCATGACACCTGTGCTGCTGCCTGCAGGGAGCAGAGGCTTACTGGCCTGGCTGTCTTCACTCTGACAGGGGTTTCCATCTTCATGGCACCCATTCTTAAGGTAGGGAGCCTGGCTGCTGGGTCTGACCTCTTTTCAAAGGCAGGGGGTGGCTTAATCCTGCAAGACTGGGGGGGGGGGGGTCCTAACCTGCCATCTCTCATCCCATCAATCCACCACAGGAAGCTTGGCTGGCAGGTAGGGAGCTGTGAGCTATGTGGGGAGGGTCTGGGCAAAGGGTTTGGCTTGAATGCCACAGGACAGCTGGCACACCAGCACACTGTTGCCCCGTGTCAGCTGGCCAGCCTCCCTATAGGCATCAGGGTCCCCTTTGGTCCCCAAACAGGCCCTCCTGCTACCCCACACACTGCTATATGGGGGGCTGAGCCTGGCTGGTGTTGGTTTTCACCTGCTGCTGCTGCCACATTAGGCAAAGCTACCCCCAGTGCACCCTGGCCACACATCGATTATGTGCTAGCAGGTGGGAGGTCCCTTCTCCATCTTTGTCCTCATCTCTGAGGATGTAAAGCCTTGTAAAGCCTTTGGTACGATCCCCCACAACATTCTTACCTCCAAACTGGAAAGATATGGGATTGGTGGATAGACTGTTAGATGGATCAGGAATAGGCTGGATGGCTGCGTCCAAAGAGTTATTAGTTAGCAACTCAATGTCCAAGTGGAAACCAGTAACAAGTGCTTTCCCTCAAGGGTCCCTACTGGGATCAATAGTATTTAATATCTTCATCAACGACGCAGACAATGGCATCCAGTGTACCCTCAGCACATTTGCAGATGACACCAAGCTGAGTGGTGCGGTTCACATGCTTGAGGGAAGTGATGCCACCCGGGGGACCTTGGAGGACATGGGCCCATGTGAACCTCATGAGATTCAACAAGGCCAGGTGCAAGGTCTGGCAGCTGGGTGGGTGCAACCCCCGGTGTATCAATACAGGCTGGGGTGTGAAGGGTTTGGGAGCAGCCCTGTGGAGAAGGGCTGGGGGATATCGGTGGGTGACAGATGGGACGTGAGCCAGCAATGTGCGCTCACAGCCCAGAAAGCCAAGCGTCTCCTGGGCTGCATCACCAGCATTGTGGCCAGCAAGGTGAGAGCGGGGATGTTACCCCTCTGCTCCGTTCTGGCGAGACCTGCCAGAGTGCTGCATCCAGCTCTGGGGCCCCCAGCACAAGACAGACACGGATCTGTCAGAGCGGGGCGGCAGCGGGAGGTGCAAAGAAATGGCCTGGGGTGTGGAAGAGCTCTGCCGCGGGGACAGGCTGGGGGAGTTGGGGGCATTCAGCCTGGAGGAGGCTCTGGGGAGGCTGTACTGAGGCTTTTCGGTGTATAAAGGGGGCTTATAAGAAAGACAGAGACTTTTTACCAGGGCCTGTCATGACAGAACAAGGGGCGATGGTTTTGAAACTGGATGGGGACAGGGCAAGATTGGACATAAGGAAGAAATGTTTTCTGATGGGGGTGCTGAGACACTGAAACAGGTTGCCCAGAGCAGCTGTGGATGCCCCATCATTGGAAGGGTTCAGGGTCAGGTTGGACGGGGCTCTGAGCAACCTGACCTAGTGGAAGATGTCCCTGCCCACCGCAGCGGGGGTTGGACTGGATAGTCTGTGAAGGTCCTTTCCAACACAACCCTTCTGTGATTTCGTGGTGGAGAAACTGGATACTGAACCCAGCTGGTCCTCCCTGTCCCTTCACAGTGGGTGGTAACGTATAGGGCCATGAGGGGTGTCTGCAGGCTTTGGTAGCCTCCCCAGGTCAACTCCTCTTGCCTCCCCAGCCTGAGGATGTCTGGCTCTGTCCTTCATGCAAGGACCCATCTCACCTTTCAACCCTCTATGCCACACCTGCCCCAGGACTTGCAGTTAACTCCCACTTTGGGCGTCTGGATCAATGTTTCCTCTCAAACAGCCCTTGCATGGTCCTGGGGAAGCCCGCCCAGCCCCGCGCAGTCTCTCCTTGTGGAATCTATGGGGAATAGCAAGTGACCCCCATCTCCCTCCTTGCCTGCCCCGGGGCTCAAGAGAAAACCAAACCGTGCTGAGCAACACAGAATGCAGGAGCCAGTTAAGTGTTGCAGAGGAGGTAAAAAGGAAAATGTTCTGGGGTGGCAGGCCGCCCCCAGTGCTTATAGATTCTGAACCATAAGTCGTATCTCCATGTGGCTTGGCATCATGTTCTCCAACTTCAGCCTGGACTGCTCCCACCATGTGCTGGAAAACAGGACAAGGAACTCAATGCATGTTTCCTCTCTTTGAAGACAGTGATGTCCCCACACAAGCAGCATAGCCAGGAGCATGTCTGGGTTTTGAAGCCCTTGAAGCTGTAAGACAAGCAAATAGCCATTAAATTAAACTGGAAATGAAGGGAGCAAATGCTGCGGCCACGTGTGCAGGCTTTTGTAAAGAAAAGGATGTTTAGTGGGGAATCACGCCCTGCTGACCGCTTGCCCTGCTGTTTTGCAGTACATCCCAATGCCAGTGCTGTATGGGGTCTTTCTGCACATGGGGGTGGAAGCACTGAATAGCATTCAGGTGAGCAGGGGCTGTACCAAGGGTGCTGGTGGGGGTTGTTTTGTGGTTATGGGGATTTGCTCAATACCAGCTTTTACTGAGCAGCAGAGACTGGATTTTATCTCTGCACGATGTGGAGCTTGGCAGGGGTCTGTCCCCTGCCAGGCCCAGGACAAGGAGGGGCAGAGAGACCTTTACGGGGCAGAGGAAAGGGAAAGGGAGGTGTCTGGGATTCTGAGGAGCATGAGCAACTTCTGCACTGATGGATCAGATGGTTTGGGAGAGGTGGAGGGACCAGTGGATAACCCAGACTTGCTCTCAAATCCACAGGGATGCCCCTGTCTGGGAGCTGGGATCTGCTGGTCCTTTGGTCCTGGCACTGCTGCCAATGTGCCAGCTCTGTTCCTCTCCTGAGACACCCACGGAGGGGGAAAAAAAATCTCCACTCCAGAAATATCTAGCCCTTTTTTTTCTCTCTAAACAGTACATTTTCCTTGCAATTACCTTGCTCTGAATGACAGACTGGGAAACCCCCTCCTTCCCCTCCCTTTGCTTGGGGAATCCTGGGTTGTGCTCTGGCAAAGGCAGAAGCCATTTCCTGCATGCATGGAGGGGAATCAAAGGGTTGTAATTAACCCTTTAAGACCAGCTTGAGTTCTTTCTAGATGTCTGCCTGGAAAGCAATCCCCTGGCCTGGGGTGATGATGGTACCAGGGCCCCTGGTCTTGCAGACAAAACTCACTTGCCCAGGCGTCATGCTGGTGTCCAGCATGGATGGCAGGAGGGCTGAAATGCAAAGACAATGATGAAAACCCATCCTGCCAGACCCAGTCCCAACAGAGAGGTGGGTGAGAGCTGCCTGAAAGCTGGAGGTGTGTGACACACATGCCATGCTCTTGCTACAGCTCACAGACCGCGTACGGCTGCTCCTGATGCCAGCCAAACACCAGCCGGACCTTGCCTACCTCCGCCATGTGCCCCTGCGCCGGGTGCACCTCTTCACCATCATCCAGCTGCTGTGCCTGGCCCTGCTCTGGGTCCTCAAGTCCACCGTGGCTGCTATTATTTTCCCAGTGATGGTACAACATCCCTTCTAATTGGGTGGCACTGCTTTGGTGCTGGGCTGGGTGCTACCCACATGTGCCCTAGGCATTGCTGGAGCCCCAACGCTCACCTTGGCCAAGGGGTGCAGGAGCCGCCCTGGATGGGGGCACACACCCCTGGCAGGTGGTGGATGTGGGTGCTCAGACCCCCAAGGGCTGGTGGGGACCCTGCAGGGCCACAACATGGCTTTACCACCAGGCTTCACCTCCCAGGCTGGGGCTGGCAGAGCGGTCACTGCTTCACATTATATCGGTATCATCCTCTGGGACAAAGCCCCCAAAAGTGACATGCCACCTACGTGGAATTCACCAGGGGGACAGAGAGGCTGGGACAGGGACCACACTGCCTGTGCCCCAGCCACTGTGTGATGCTGATTCACACTTTGCTCTGGCCCCAGCTGCTGGCGCTGGTGGGGATCCGGAAGGGGTTGGAGCGCATCTTCTCCCTGCATGACCTGAGCTGGCTGGACAGCCTTCTGCCCGAATCAACCAGGAAGGAGGCAAAGAGAGGACAACCCAGGGAGCAGGAGGAAGAAAGCAATGGTGAGGAGGTAGGTGATGTCCTGGGCACTACGCTCTTTTGCAGCTGTCCACGGCGTTTCTGTGGTGTGGGGGCTGAGCTTGGCCCAAGCTAAGACTAAGCCTGGCTAGGGCTGAGCTGCATGGTGGCCGCAGTCGGCAGCACAGTGGCAGCAGGGCTGGGAGCGCCGCCAGTCTCACCCTCCCTTTACTTCTCCCTCCAGTCTGAGTTGATGCATCGCCGGGAACAGGGCCCAACACCTGCAGGAGTTACGATCACAGAGGGGACGATCACAGAGGGGACGTGGGGCAGCACTACAGACCCTCAGCACGGCCCAGCATGGAAGGGGCCCTCGGCCACCAGCCAGGCCAACCCCCGCCACGGGCAGGGGCATCTCACACTCGGACCGGCTGCTCGAGGCTCCGTTTAGCCCATCCCTGAAGACGGACGGGGACATGACAGGCCCGGCCGCGGCCGCGACTCGTGGCAATAAAGGGCGCCGGGCCCCGCGCCGGCAGAGGCCACGTGGCCGCGCCAGTGTCGTCACGGCGGGCGGGGCGGCGCGGGGCGCAGAGTGACGGCGTGCCCAGCCTATGGCGGCCCGCGCTAGCCATCGGAGGGCGGAAAAGGGGGTTGGCAGCCGTTCGCCTTGATGGGCAGCGCCCGGCTCCAATCGCCGCTCGGGACAGGCGGGCGTATGGCGGTCTCTCGCGGTGACGGAGTCCTTCAGAGGGGTTCGGAGGAGAGGCGGGAGCCAGGGAACGGCAGCAGCCAACCGAGCGGCGCCAGGCGCCGTGTGTCGTGAGCGATGTGCCTTTCGACCAATCGGAACTCGTGGAAACCGGATTCGCTTTGACCGACAGCCCGCTCGCTTCATCGGTGCCCGCAGCCCTGGCGAGGTGCATGACTGACGTTCCAGGCGACCAGTCATCTGCCGGGCAGTTCAGGAAGCGGGGCTGAGGGAACCGGGCGGGGCTGCGAGCTCAAACCGCCTCGCCGTGCGCTCTCAGGGCAGCATGCTGGGAGCGCGTGACGCACCGCTGAGTGGCGGGCCCTGCGCCCAATAGCGCGCCGCCGTCGGCTGGGCTCGCCCAATGGGTACGGGCGGAGCGGCGGGTGGGCGGCGCGGAGTCCGCGGCCGGGTAGGGTGTGAGAAGTTAGTGGCGCTGCTGCGGTGCTGTGAGGGGACGGTGGGGCTCTGCGAGCGGCGGCGGCCCCGGATCAGCGCGATGCTCACAGACGGCACCGCCGCCCCCGTCGGCGACGAGGAGATCGACTCGGTCGCTCCCCGCGCGCCGCCCGCTGCCGACCCGCCGGCCGCGGCCGGGCCCTCCCCGCTGGGCTTGCGGGCCGTGCGCCTCTTCGGGGAGGCCGGGCCCGGCGGGCCGGGAGGCCCCGGCGTGCCCGCGGCCGGCGAGGCCGCCCTCGACTTCAAACTGGCGGCCGCCGTGCTGCGGAGCGGGGGCGGTGGCGGCTCCGGCAGCGACGAGGACGAGGTGTCCGAGGTGAGCGATCCCGCCGGCGGGCCCGGCCCGCCCCTCCGCCGCTTCCTGACAGGCCTGGCCGGCGGCCGGGGCCGGCGCCCGCCCTCCCGTTCGCCGCGCTGGGCCCGCCGCTGTCAGCTGAGCGCTCGGCGCCGCCCCGACCGGGCACGGGGGTCGCAGGCCGCACCACACCTCTCTTCCCCCCGCCCCGCGCCGGTCCGGGCCTCCCCGCCGCCATGGGCGTGAGCGGCCGCACCGGAGCCGCGGGGGCGGGGTCCCGGCGGGCCCCGCACTGGCAGGGCGGCCCAGGGCCCTTCTGCTGAGGCCGGGAGGCGGGAGGGGGTCTCGGCACCGACACGCCTCCCGGCGGCCCCCGGGGAAAGAAGGCCGGGCCCCCTGCCCGCGCTCTCCCGGGGCCGACGGGCCCTCTGTTCGCCGCCTCTCTGCGTGAGGGGGGTGGGGGAGACATACCTCTCGTGCTGCTGCCTCCTGACCTCGAGGAGTGCTTCCCACTTGGAACCAGGTTCGCAGAGGGAGGTGAGGTCCTCCGCCCAGCGGAGAACAAAGTAAAGCCTCCGGCCGCTGGTATTGCTGCTGTGGGGTCGGTAGGAAGGAGATGAGATTCCCAAACTGCTAAATTCTTCTCTCGCACACATACATATATACACATGCGTGCGTGCACTTTTATGCAGTAGAACTATTTCTTATCGACAAAATGGAGATGGAGGTGTCTTCCTTTGATCTGCTAAACTTGCAGAGAATTTTAAGGGAAGGGTGTGGGGGAGGAGCTGGAGCCTTGTCCGAATTCAAATACAGTGCTGTTGGGCCTGCAAACTTGGATCTAATACTGCTCCATGTAGCCTAGGGAGAGAAGATAAATGAAGGCTCTTATCTGTCACTGCTGCCCACTCATCTTACACCAATGGGTGAATATTACTTCTTTCGCTGTCTCTTTTAGAAAGAAGACTTGAGATCACAGCTGCCATTGTGGCCCTTATGTAGTCTTCATGGAAAGCAGGAGACAGTGCTAGCACTTGCAAGCTTGTTGTGTTTTCAGTGTTTTGTACTTCTGTGTGCTTCTGCAGGAGGAAGAAGATGGTAGCCAAGGCAATGCATACCGTTTTTTCTTTGGGGGCCAGGACTGGGTATTTTGGTATGTGTCCACGTTTCATCTGAAGAACTGGAGGGAGTGGAGCCTGCATTCGTCCTCCTGTGTCAAAATTTTTAACCTTCCTTTGATGACGTTCTTTTGTCCAGCCCTCCTGGAACCTGAACTGACAAGTCTTAGCAGAGTAAAAAAGTGAATTGACGCAGACCCACATGTGCACTTTGTGGGTTTTTGTGTGGTCACAAAGTGTGTGGGTCAGGCGCTTTGCCTGGGACCACCTAACCTACATTAAAAATTGTATTAACAGCAGGACATTAAACTAAAAATTAAATGATCAGACAGATGAGTGCTTTAGTGTGAAAGTTCCTTGTGAGATCAGTATCCTGAACATCGGATGGTATGAGATTATGTGTTCAAGTATGTACCTGTTTTGGGGAGCTGGAAGGCCTACTGTAGATGGAATAGGGTGCAAGTAATTAATGAGTTTCTGCTCTCTAGGATGTCTTTTATGTCACATTTTGATCTGTCTTTGAAGATACAAAGCAGTAGTTACAGAACCTGGGGAGTGGGCTGTGTCAGAGTGTTTGTGGCTTTTTAGGAGGTGAGCAGAGGTCTGCTTTGAAAGCTTCTCTCTCCTGAACTCACCCCGTTACTTAAAGCATGTGAAGATTGAACAGCAAAGGTATTTACGAAGCACTGTATTGGTCTTTTGACTAATGGCAAGTATTAAGAAAGCTTATTCTAAAGAATGTCTGGGAGGTTGGCATTGAGGTCAAAAAAGTAAAGGTTCCCAGACAGTTGTTAAAGCAAAATTACTTGTGTGAAAAACTTGGGAAAAGCTTTCTTATTTAAAGTATGTAGTAGTAGTAATAATAATGCTAACAATAAAAATTTGGAATTAAAACACTTGGAGATTTCCAGAACACAGTAGAGGAGTTGGGCTAATCTTGAAGCTGAAATTGCCTGGGGAGCTCTGTCTTATGTTTCTGGTTGTGGAGCATAACCTGGGGAAGAAGCATGGGTGGGAAGGCTATGCCTTGCCTCTGTGCTGCCTTACTGCACTATGGGGTATGTCTGGGAGGATCGAGAGTGAATTTTTTTTCCATTTTTTTTTTTTAAATTTGTGTGTATGAGAACTAAAGAAGCACCTGTTGTCAGTGTTTTGTTGTTTTTTAACAACAGTTAAACTCCTGGGATGGAACATTGCAAATCTTGAACAGCACTGCTTTGAAAACCCAGTGACTGTTTGGACTGTGGTCTTGTGTCATGAGTCACTGATTTGGGTGTATGCCTTCAGCTATTACCAGTGAGTGGAATTAGTGAGAAGTAGAAGGAAGAATTAAATAAAGTATTTGCCATGCTGCCTTGATCTGTACTCTTTTCTCTACTTTTGAAATCATAAAAATAGTGGTACAATATTCTGTAGGTTCTGCTGTGTGTCTGCAGCAGTATTTAGGTATCCTTGTATTAGTCTGAGTTTATTATGCTAAAATAATTGGATTAGTCAAAATGGCAAATTAAGTAGAACAGAAAATCATCAGAGAAGCGCAGGACAAAGTGTATGATTAAATATTTATCTACAGAATGAAAAGAGCAGTATATTTTAGCTTAACTTTTTAAAAAATATATTGCATTTCTTACATGAGATCTTCCAGTATTTTACAGTGGGAGTACTGTCCCCATTTTACAGGTGAAGACAGTGAAGAGTACATGCTGCATTTATCCTGTCATGCAGAACTGGGAGTGAAATCAAAGCTTTCTGGTTTCCTAGCTCAGTGCCCACTTAATGGTAATCACCAGGCTGCTTGTTGGAAAAGCAGGGTCTGAAGTTGATCCTGTGTAAATGAGTTATCAGGTCTGCAAGGTGAAATTTAAATGCAGCTGTACAGAATATTTTCTAGAATTACCAGTTAACATTATCACATGCGAATAGAAACAGTTGCAAGCTGAAGCATGCCTTTGGGCATGGAGGGGTGAAGCCAGGAGGCTTTGTGTTGTTTCTGTGTAAAACAGTGTGGAAGCCATGCGTTCAGAGAAATTTTTGCCACTAGTTGCAGTCTGAGAGATGAGGTGTTTTTGACCTTGGTGTAAGTAGTTGCATGGTTGCCTTTTAAACTTGGTGAGGATTTGGACACATGCTGCAACTTTAGAGTGAGATTTTGGTGTAATTTTAAGTATGTTACTACCACTCTTTGTGAATTTTTCTGGCACTTAAAGTGGTGCCAAAGGCATGAGTATTAAATAGCCTCCTCCATACTAGTTGTGAAGCCTGTAGGTCAAGGTGAAGGCATGCTGGCAGGGCAGTGATTAATAGTGCATGTATGTGATGTGCATAGGGTCCTTGGTGGCTGAGGGCTTCTGGCCACAGAGCATGCAATTTCTTAACAAAAACTTGTGGTGGAAAACTGGGCTGTAGAAATAGAGTTGAAGCAAGTGATAAATATGGCAGTGTTAGTGCTCACAGGATTGTGTGGTTTGCTGATCTGTTGTAAATCAAGTAGGAGAAGCCAGCTGTGCTGACAAAAGTACCAGAGGATCCTGGAGCTCAGTTCAGTAAGTGGCTTTTGGTGGTGAGCATATGAATGTAGCAAGTCTCTTGTGTTCTGTAATACCAGGGTTTGGAGGCCTTCAATGGTAACTGGAGCTCACCCACCCCTTGGCTATGGAGTCAGCTCAGCTCTCAGCTTCCCTTTCCAGAGCAGGCTGCCTGCCTCCACCAGCTTGCCTTACTTAAGCCTGTACCTATTGCATAAGCCTCTGGGGATATTTACATAAAGCATAATTAAAAATCAGACATAACCTACCTCCTACAATGAGTAGAATTAATAGTCGAATGGCATGCATTCCAGATCAGTTCAGTACTAGGAGATTTTATCTGAGGCTTAATCTTTTGTTTTTGACCTGCCCCAAATCTGAGGTCTTAATTTTTAAACTGGGTTTTGAATTCAGAGTAAATACTTGGGTAGTTTGTTTTAAATTGGCGATGTTGTCTATTAAAGTTGTTACTGTGTTAGTGAATCTTCTTACCATGGCACTGCTTCTTAAATGGCATATACAATTATCTTTGGCTTCTTAGGCTAATTTAATAATCTAATGCTTATGCATTTTAATTTTCTGTATTATATTTGAAATAATGTTAATAGCAACATTTTCTTGACCATAAGGAATAAAACTCAAAGTTGATGCAAAACCAGGTAAATAATATTAGGCAGAAAAGTCTTTTCTCTGGAAAATTTAAGTTTTAGTTCAGAAGTTGATGTTTTTCTTATTTTGGCTAGCCCTTTTGAAGCTGAAAGTAAGAGAGAGGTGGAGCCAAATGGAAAATTATCTTCAAAAATTATTGACCAATTAGAAAACATTGAAGGATAATGGGTTCACATTTCTAGAAGTATTGAGATGATGCTTAAGGATGCAGAGAGCTGGTTAGTAGGGTGTTTGTTCATTCCCAGCCTGATTAGGCCTCTTATTCTTGTAAAAATCTCGTTAGGTATCTCAGTAACTTTGAAAGCCTAGCCTGTGGTAGCCAAAAACCATCTGTCTAGTTATGGTTAATAGTTACTATTCAAGAACACTTTAAAATGAACTGATTTCTAAAGTTTCTTGCAGAACTCCAGTTTTCCTTCAGTGCAGCTTGACCCAGTTGAGTACATGACCTAAAATAAATGTTAGCAGCCATTTTCTAGTGATAGGTGTAGAAAGTAAAGATGTGAAATATTATTGTATAATTATATAAATATGCAGTGCAACCCCTTGGTAAGGAGAGATTTAACAAATATAGCAGAACATCTATATTTAGTTACAAATTTGCACATAGGTTTTACCAGTCAACTAGTAACAGTTGGGGGAGGGGGGAAGTGTTCCTTTGAGCATTAGTGCAAGGCAAGACTACAGCTGGTGAATCATGAGTTCTTGTTTTTTATTGGGGCTACCCAGCTGCTCTGCTGTGGGCTTGATGTTGGGATGCTCTCCTCCCTCATCTCAGAGGACCCTGAAATACAGCTGTAAGGACAGCTGGATGATGCTGTGGGAACTTTGTCCTGTGCTTAGAGCTTAAACCATCCCTGTGACATTTATTTAAAAGAAGGGTAGGTGTGGAGGTAAGAGGAATATAAAGGTACATCTTTTTCTGTGCATGCATGTGGCCTGGCTTTTTAAAACTGAGAGTAACGACATTATTGAATTGGCATGCCTATTGAAGGAGTTCAGAACTAGGGTATAGACCCTGCAGGTGAGGAGGCTGCATAGCTTTGATCTTAATAGGTCATTTTGAGTTCTTGTAACATATGAAGATTCCTTAGAAGTATTAAGCTGTTGTTGGAGGGTCATAGTGACTTTTGGATTTAAAACAGAGGCAAGTCTGACTTTTATGGCTAAAGGAACCGTTATTAGATTTGTTTCCCACTTAAAACCTCATTAATAGACAGCTGCTGTATTTTTTCCCTCTTGACAACTAGCTTTCCCTTTTTGTTGTGAAGGTGCACAGGTTTCATTTTGCATATTTTTTGAGGAATGCTGAGCAAGTGAAATTTATGGAAATACTTCCTATCACAGGATAATGTCTTCCTTTTACTCTTGCAACTCATTACTTAAGAATATTTTCCTAGGTAACATTGATTATTTTAATGTCTTCATAAAATACTAGAAAATTTTCCTAATTTTTGTGGTGTTCTGCATCTTCTGTTCAAATGTGTATCGAAAACACTTACTACCATAAGATGTAAAAGACTTGGTCCTGCGCTGGATCCTGTGACTTCTTCATTGCTTTTTGTGGGATGAGACCACTCACTCATTTTTGCCTTTTACTTTTAATAGGGAGTCATGCATGTTGTTTTCCGAATTTCTTTTAATCTTTAGCTCTTCCAAAGCGTCTCAGAATCTGAAGGAAAAGTGTCCCTGACTGAGGGGGTTGCTCATTGTTGAGTTACTGTGTTTGTCAGAATGCTGGTGGTAAGTGAGAAGGACTGTGTGTGTGACTGGCTCTTCTGACCAGGGGAGGTTTTGAAAATTACCTAACTGTATACCTGTCCTGCAGGAAAAATTATTCCCTGTTTGTCAAGTGAAAAAATGGATGTTTTACTGGCTAATGTAAGGTGGGCCAGCTGAGGATCACGTCTCTGGTTGTTTAAACATCTCATGGGCATTAAGTTTCAGTTAGGTCCATAACTTATTGTCACTTGCTTTCAGTAAAAAAATAGAGATTACTAATTAATGAAGATTTTCTTCTAGGAGAATTCCCAGCTCTGTTGACCTCTTCCTGCTCCAAAATCATGAATAAAACTAATGGTGTCGCATGGTGGGTGGGTAGTATATCAGTCATATTTCAAATCAAGGGAAAACAGGAGATCAGCTTTTAGGGCTGAGTGGTCTACTTCTGTCCTGTGTTCCTCCATCATGGTGTCTTCAGAGAGTCACCTAGTCAGAGCATGTGTTCATCCACATCATCATAAGGTAACTGAGGGAAGAGGGAGTCTATGAAGTGAATGCTTAACATTTAGGATTTGTTAAGGTAAACTCAATACCTTATATACATGTACATCTTCTGGTTCTTTTTCTAAAATTAAATAATTTAAAGCCCTTTCACTGCTACAACTTGAGTTTTCAGTGGGTCATACTTTAGATGGGGATCTCTGCTGTGTTATTCATTATGATAGCTTCTTTTAAATGGCTAACTGATGGATCAGTAGATTATTGTTTCTGCTGGTTTTGCAGTAGTAGAGTATCCTTAAACCTGTTTATACAGGCCTTGAAAAAATAGTTACCTTTCCACTAGCCTCAGCTCTGAGACTAGCAAAAAGCCCAATATGATTTTCAGTTTGATGTAAGTTTCCAGATAACTTAAAGTCAGTTAGTCACTTTAAATGTGAGGTGCCTTTCTGTCTGAAATGTGTAGTTTGGCCTGGGAACAGATTATTGAATTTTTAGACTGGGCTATGTTCATCATATCCACTTGTATGGTTTTGGTTTGTTTTTTTAATTGCGGTGTCCCTTTGGATTTGCAAGAGATCTTAAAAGGTCATTCCCAAGAAGGTGGCTTAGAATACTTTGTCTTGGATGGGTGTGAGCTTTTGCATCGGCAAACAAATGCATTTATTCATCTTCTGTTTTGAAGTTTCCTTCACTTCAGTTTAATGCTTGGGATTTAATACTTGACCGAAGATCCCAGCCTGAAAGCCCTGGCAAAATTAATGCAGCAATTATATTTTACATTCTAATAAATAAGAATGTTGTTACACCTGCTGTTTCATGGTTTGAGATGAGGAAAGAAGAGGTGCAGGATTATTAGATAGAAAAAATAGGGGGCAGAAGGGAATCTTAAAGCACGTAAAGGAGATAGAGCACTGAAAATTTATAATTTAGAGTGGGTGGAGATAGAATACGTGAAAATAAGGAGTGCTTTGTGTAATTGCTATTTTAGTAAGGTTTGCTGGTCTCCATTCAATGGTTTTCTTCAGTATGAAGACTGTACATACAAAGAACAGGCACTTGATTTACTGGGATTCATGTGAATTTTGGATATACTTAGATTGTCAGTTCCAGTTCTGTAAATGGCAGCTCCTTGCTGCAAAAGATTCTTTTGTACATCAGGAAAACTTGGTCATAGTTATTTTTGTTTACCAGACATTGAATATGTGATGGCTGTAGTCTGGTTTTTAACAGGTTGGTTGTTTTGGTTTGGTTTTTTTTCAGTAGTGACTGAAATAAATAATGCTTTCTTTTCTGCTATACAGAGAAACTTTTTTTATGTTGCCAGCCTCTTGACCCAAGAGGACTCACCCTGTGTGTTCTGTGACTTAGGTTTTTTTGAGGGTTAACTAGGGTTGCAGTTATATCTTGGGTTTACTGTTGTGGAACAGTGTTTTAATAAAAATGAATTGGAGATTTCTTGTTTGTAGAAGAACCATAAATCAAACAGCTCTGTCCAGAGGTGTGTGATAAGGTGTAGTTTTTAGTATTCAAAATTACTTAAATTGGTTATAAGGATATCTAGTGACAGGTGATTGCTTAAGAGAGAAATTAGGTAAGTGGTTAAATTTACTTGAACCATTTGACAGACGCTTGCTCATGAATGCCTGCTTATGCATCTAATGCAAGAAAATTGAAAACCCAGGATTAACAATCTCTGGCATAGAAGAGTAGTCTCATAAAACAATAAACCAGAACTAATGTTTTATCTGCATGTTTCAAATATTAGACATGATTTTGAGAAATGACTAGTGATTTGAGCTGCCAGGCTTGAGAACCTTTGATGGGGCAAGACTGAGCAGAGAGGAGCTGCTGTACAAATGTCAGGCCTCTCTTTCTGCCAGTTGTCTCACCCATCATTTTAGTCGGCTTAAGTTAATGCTGAGATGGGTTTATGTGTGTGCTAACACATCAAGAACATATGGCACAGTTTTATACACAAAAGTCAGACTTCTGGACTGCACTGTGTGGATGAGAGGCATTTTCCTTGTCTCTGGTGTCAAAGCATAGAGTTGTGTCCATCTTTATTTGCATTGTGTCTATAGCAGCATTTGCAAAATGAACCTGCGTTTTGAAATTAACTTACTATGGCCCAGATCCTATAGTTGCTTGTTTCATTATCTGATAACTGCTTAATGTATATTGGAGTAAAGGCTGGCCTTTAGGTAATTCTGCCTCAAGTTAGTCAACTTCCTATTGTAATTGGGACTAAATAGATTTGCACCCCTCCTCTTTCCCACCCTCCCAGTCTAATTTACTGCCTGCAAAATCTATTGTACACAGCTCAGCTACTAACAGGTCTGCTTAAATGTGTGGGGCAGTCAGATCTGTAGCCTTGAAGAGAGCTGATCTGATCTAATGGCTTGCTATTCATAGAAGAATAATATTCTAGTTTATCAAGCCCCTTTGTAAGTCTGTGAAATTCAGTAAAGTGCTGGAAAAGTATTTGCTTCCCCCACTTGCTTCCCCTCCTTCCCCGAACACCACCCCCCCCCCGCGCCCCCCCCCCGTATTTTCTCCCTTTTTGATATGTTAAATCAACCCATGAAAGTGGCTGATAGCTGCCTGACTTGTCACAAGATGAGCAGTGAGCAGAAATTATTGTTAGTAGATTTTTACACTTTCTCTGTTCAAGGTGGTGGTGTCCCCAAGCATTGTGTAACTCCCCTGAGTTGTTAGGATACTTTGTAATCACAAGGTCCACTGGAAGATGATCTCTTGGCAATTCAGTGATCTTAGTGTCTTCTGTTTTCTTGGCCTGAAACTTTTTTTGTTAAAGTCTTCAGAAATTACAGTTCAGGCCTAACAGAGTGGGCGTGGTCTTATGTCGTTAATTATGACTGAATTGTTTAAATTGATTGTATGTTGTTCCTGTGTGTTGACTCTGAAGTACTTCTCTGATATTTTCTTTTTCTGGCTTTGAAGTACCAAGAAGAGGCAGCGTTACTGAAGTCCCACCAAAAGGTTTTGTGAAAACACCTGCATTTGTGTGTGTTTTTTTCTTCCTTTATGCCATCTCTTGAAACTGAAATAGTAATGCCAGGAAGATACTTTAAGTAGGTTCAAAAATGTTTGACTAGCATGGCTGGGGGCAGGGGCAGGAGGGTGTCTTTGTGTGTGTGTGTGTAAAAGTATGCCTTAAGGTAAACCAAAGCCAGGCCTTTTGGTAGTGTGATATCTACACCAGGGATGTAGTGGTGCATCTGTCACAGGACGATCCTAAGTGTCATGTAAGTGATAGTCCTTCACTTCACTTTCTCATTGGAATAATTATTTTTTTAATGGTTTTGAAGTGGACATTTTTTTATATCTGGATTTTAAAGGTGTTTGATGTTAAATTTGAAATAAAAACTAATTTTCATTCTTTGTTTACTGCAGGGGTCTTCAAACTATGGTCTGCGGGCCAGATACGGCCCCCAAGGTCCTCAATCCAGCCCCCAGTATTTACGGAGCCCCCCGCCAGGGGTTGGGGGGGGAAACCAAGCAGCTGTGGATGACTGCCTGCCACTTAATCCGCGCGCTGGCCCCCTGTTTAAAAAGTTTGAGGACCCCTGGTTTAGTTTTATGGTGTCTGACATCCTATCAGTATTCTCCAGTACTTTTAGAGCAGCAATACAAGCATTAATCAGTTATTGGCATTCAATGTAATAAAGGACACGAAACGTAAAGTATCAGAGATTGGGTTTATCAGACAAAACCACGACATCTTCTTGGTGTGATCTTAATAGCGTTGCGCATCTTGTTAATTATGGAGTGAAAATCGTTTAAATATAGATGACCAATTTTAACTTCATAGCCATGAACTTTCAGCCTGATTTACAGGCCTGTATTAGCCTTAAAGGAAGCCAAGGTACCTCTGCGTACGTTCAGTTGTATTTAGCCATATGTCCAAATGGAATTCTACAGAAATAATTATGAAGGGTTACCTAACACAAAAGAGGAAAAAAAAAAGAGTAGTTTGTTTGCTTAATAAATAGAAGTTTAGGAGTCCCAGTCAAGGGGTCACGTACTCATTATTTGTAGACTCTCCAGAAATACAGAGCAAGCAGTATTGTTACTCCTGAAAAGTGTTCATAGCTCAGGGCATATCTGGAAAATGCAAGTTCAATAGGAGGCTTTAACAGCAGCTTTCTCTTTTCTGTGGACGCTTCTTGTAAAGATTGTCCTTCCCAGAAGTACTAGTTGGCACAAATGGAAGGAGAAGGTGGAATGAGCTGTCTGTGCTGCTGCCTATTGCCTGCTGGAGGAGGAGGTGCTGGTATAGCTACGGCAAGAAGCTTTTCCATGGTTTATAGCCTGTGTCAATAACCGGCTATTTGTGAGCAGGTTCTGGCTATTCTGGGAAAAGTGCTTTTTCTGCAGTAGTGCAATGTACGAAAGATCAGTTTAGACTTAATATTAGAAATGTGTTTCTAACCCTGTATGTCATTGCCCATCTTGTAAGAATTGCTAGTGTTAGATGTGATGTTAGTGGTTGCAAAGTCGCCTTTACATACCCCTGACCTGAGGTAAACTCAGTCATGGTACTGACATATAAATACTGATATAGTTGAGTCCAAATAGCTGTGAATATAGCTGCTATGGAGGGAAGAACCAGTGGTGTAACTGGATCTGCAGAGCTGTGAGGCTGCTGCAGTCCTTGGCAGAACTTCAGGAAAGGTCCATCATTCCTGTGCATGAGTGTGAAAATACGATGCTTTAGTGAAGTACGTTGATGTTCTGCATTCAGTGCCCTGTCCTCAGGACCTGTGCAGCTAGCAGCTTTTTTTGGTTTTTGGTTGGGAATTGCTCCTAGTTGCAATTGTTTTGGCAGTTAAAATAATGTCTTGAATCCATGTGTTGCTAATGAGCCTTACCAAGTAAGATGCTTATTAACTGCCTGAAGCAGCTCGCAAAATAATCCAAAAATAGTACAGTGACTGGTTACTCTATCACTTGCTACAGATCTGATTAGCATAGAGCAGAGTGCCTAAGTGCCTAAGTTTTGCCATATGAGCAGTATATTAAGTCTTCCAGGAATGCTAACATGAAATCTGGTTGGTTTGGGGTTTGTTTCTTTTTCTTTTTTTTGTTGTTGTTTCACCTCCCTCCCCAGTTTATTTTTTGTTTAAAAATTAAAATTTGTTTGGTATATTTGGAGTATTTTGAATTATTATTTTTTTTAATTTCTTACTCTGGTTATCAGTGATAAGGTATCCAACTGTTCATCCTCTCTAGCCTTGTCTTCGTGCATGAGAAACTGCATTGATTTACAGAGATGTCAGACATCCTGATTTGAAAATGCATTGAAACTTGTTCAGGGAGACTGGCAATGGTACAGCTATTTTAAGATTTTGCATGTGGATTTTCTGTATTTTCACACTCAAGTTATATTTGTATTATTGATAGGTTATTAAGCTCTTACTAAAAATCAAAACAAAAACCTAAAAATTCATGTGCCGCAATAATGAAAGCAGCTGACTTTTCTTGCTGTAGTATAAGACTAAGATTAAGATAATGTATATGAAGCAAGACTTTTGTGTGAGACTTTAAATGTGTGAGGTCTTTGGAAGTACAGTTGCAAACCTAAAGAAGGGCAGAAAAGGCAGTAAGATGAAAAGAAGACACTGCACTGATACTACCCCATTTGTACCCTAAGTAAAAGCTGTATCTGTACTTCACTTTAAGTAGTGTTTGCATAATCAGTGTTCAAAAGACAGAATTTTAGTTTCCTGTAAGCAAAATACACTTCCTGTTGGGGGAAGAGAGGAATTCCTTGTAAGTTCATAGGGTATTTGTGGATGGTGAATTAACACTGATTTAGGTTCAAAGAGGTGTATTGTCGCAGATACTGGCCTGTAAATATATATGTTAGAGCTTGGGGCGGTGTCAGTCGGGAAGAGAATGGTCCATACCATTACCAAAGTGTCAAAAAATGAAATTTTAAAACTTGCAGTGCAACAGCTTCTGGAAGGTTGATGCAAGGCTGATGTGCTTACTTTTGCTTGGGTGTTGTCTGGCTGTTCCTGAGATCGAAAGTTAAGGCTTGCCAGAAGCCACTTTGAAAGATTTTGCAGTATCTGTTCTTCATAAGTGCAGCTGCTTCAGTGGTAGGTAGCATTTTTACCCCTTTTGGTGTGTCTTCAAAAGTTGTTAATTTCAAAATTCACTTCAAAAGTGGTGTAATTGAATAAGAAAAAAAATACCCCATTAGCATCTAATAAAATTTCTTGTGTGTAGTTCTCAGCTATATATAATAAATAGTCACTTAGGTACACAGTGAGATTTTCTGTTGGTCACCAGATCACACAAACATTGTTGTGATAGGAATAATATTTCTAGCATATTGGTGAGGCAGAGCGTGTTTTGTAGTCTTAGGGGAGAAAATGAAAAACTGAAGTACTTCTGTATATAAGGGTGAATTTTTCCAGAAGTCAGTTTTGCATCAGAGCTTATGCTGTCAGGGCATCCTCAAGCTGGCTAGGTGGACATAACCTGGAATTTGAGTTCTGCAGAAGGGAATCTTTTTGTAGGGGTACATTTTGCTGTGAATTGTAAATAGCTCTTCTTTGTTTGTAGAAAAATGTGTACCACTTGTTCAGGCCAGTAAATTTTCTATGTGTTTAATGTTCAGCTCTTTCTCACAGTGACATTTATCTTATTTTAGGACTGTTGTCTGGACTAATCTAGAAATCTTGCTTCTTAGCTTTAGTATCTGTGCCTTGGCACACAAGACATAATACCTGTAAGCTAGCCAATATCGTGCATATCCACTGAGATATGCATATCCACTCATGTTCTGTGTTCCTAAAAGCCACTCTTTCTCCCTGATGCCAATTGGATTCCATATGTTAGCAGTGCATTTCACTGGGCACCCACAAATTGACTTGGACACCAGGGGACAACATTATAGAACATTTACATATCAAAAAGAGGAAGAAATTAACACAAGTTGGCTCCTGAATAGCAGTGCTGTGTAGCTCTCCAGACTCCTGTTAATGTTGTTCACACAATGAGGCACTTCATAAATTTGCAGATGGCCTGACTCGACTTTTTTTGAAGTGTCAGCTATCCCTTTCTGAAGTTTTTGTGGGGTGTTGTGTGACAGGGCTGAATATGGTGGTAGTTATTCCTGGTGGGAGAAAGATAGGGGGAAGTATTAGGGGGGAAAAGAAAGGAAGATGAGACTGGGGCATGAACTGGGAAGGGCAGTAGTGATTGTATAATGAGCATTTCTCATTTCTATGGCATATTTAGGTCACCAGTAGCGTTGAACAGATAATGTCTAATTATGAAATAGTGGTTTTATCTTAAAAGTATTGCTGAAAATAGAGGAAATTATGCCTGTACTTGGGACAGAATCTGAAGGGGTGTTCTGCTCTAATGAGAGTACGAGTCGGGTATCCTCCTTGTTTACTCTGGCAAGCTGTCATAAAACTACAGTGTGATGTGTTGAGCAATTCCACAAGCTTGTATTTGGAGATCATGTGGGCCACTGGTGGGACAATGTTATTGCTGCTCAGTGGGAATACCTGCTTGCTTAATTGTTCTATGTGTCTGTTCTTGCCTAGAAAACAGTAACTGGGGGTAATACCAAGTGCCAGCATGGAAACAGATACTTTCGTTTTGAATTTAGTCAACTACCATGTTTCTACTCAAAACAAACAAAATCTTTGTGCTACATTAGTTGAAATGACTTTTAAAATAGAACAGAAGAGCATCTCGGGAAACTGTTCAGTCTGTCCCTGGCTCTCATGTAGGTTCATACTAAAGTCATTACTGATAGGGTTTCTTTTAATAACAAGGTAGACAGAATTCTGATGACAGAAGATGCTTTTGTGGCAGTCTGTTGTTATAGCTAACTATCCAAACATGCTTATCACTTTTTCAATATTTAATCTGAGTTGCCCTAGCTATAGTTTAAGATCTTGTTAATTGTAATTTTTACAATAAACCTTTCCATATAGAGTTTTTCTTTTGTGATTTCAACTACCTTTTCAGTGAGTTGACCAGATGATTTTTATAGCTGTCCTATAATCTACATTTTATATATATATATTTAATAACATATTATAATATATATAAAAACCATAATATAACCTACAGTTAAAACATGATTATGATAGTACAGTTAAATTATTTTGGTGGTTTTTCTAGTATTTTAGATTTAGCATAAAACTTCAAAAATGGTAAAATTATTTTTGTAACTTGGCAAACAGGTTGAATCATTTATTTTGGACCAAGAAGATCTTGATAACCCAGTACTTAAAACCACATCGGAGCTATTCTTATCGAGTGCTGCAGAAGGTGCGGACTTGAGAACTGTGGATCCAGAAACACAAGCAAGACTAGAAGCCTTACTGGAGGCAGCAGGTACTTTCCTTGTATATTTTTTTTTCTGAACTTAATTTTCACATAGATCTGGCAACCTGTAAATTTTGATCCTAGTGAAGTATTCACAAGTCTGGAAATTTACCATGATGATGGGGAGCAGAACATGGAAAACAAGCTTATAATTCTTACAGGTGTTGAGGGTTGCTTGGTCTACTCTTTCTGTATGTATAAAGTTAGAAAAGTTAATTTGAATTGAATGGTATTTCATTGATCAAATGAGATTATATGTGTTACCAGAGATTAAAGGGGAGAGAACAGAAGGAAGTAGACTTGCTAAAATGATGTTTTTTCTGCTGCTTTGGTTGATACATAATTATTAATAAATTGGTCCAGAAATTTACAGGTGAATTACTTGTTTCTCTGTTTTGACTTTAGCAAATATATTTTTCCATTCTGTAGGTCTGAGATATGACTGTTGGAAAATACATATTTAATGTTCATGTGCTGGAACCAGACTAGATGAACATAGTGCCATTACATTTGTTACTTTTATAGTGAAGGCTTGACTAATTTCAAGTCTTTCTAAGGTTTGTGACTCAGATGAGGGTTTGGGACGTGAGTATTGGCAATGGATTTGAAAATTACTTCTCAGTTTCAAAATTCCAAGGACAAAAAGATGTAAAAAACCTGCTTTGAAGCAAGTTCTGTTTGATCATTATGGGTGCGTATTCAGACTGCTAGTAGCGTACTGAAATTGCAGTTTTCAAATTTTAGCTTTGAACACACTTAAGAGCTAGATAAAATAGCGTTTACTTGCAGATGTTTAGAGGTAAAGCTATTTACAGTCTTAAAGGAGAACTTCATTCTGGGGAAGCAGGAGGGGCAAAGGACTCAGGCTTTGGGCTGTCTTTGCATTTTGAATTTGAAAAAACCCAACTTACAACATAGCATAGCTTTTGTCAGCAGAAAGTTGCAGCAGCCTAATTAAATGTGGTCTCCTAAAATTATTCTATCCTGATGTAACTCTTGGGGACCAAACTTTGCTATGCAGGGAAGATAAACTATTTCTGGGATACTCTGGACAGTAAGAGAATTTGAATAATCTGATCCCTTTTTAAGCATCTTTAAAATGAAAATGATTTTCAGTTACTGTCATGTACCTGATGACTGGTGTGTCCTGAAACCTATTGCTGGCTTTATAAATTGTCAGTGGAGACTTCTGATGGCTAGTGGTACAAGGGCAGTCAGTCTCTGAGGCATGTACTTACATCTAGGGTTGCAGTGTTCAAAATGATTTCACGGTATTTAACAAGTGTAGCAGGTACCATTGCTTCCTGTAATGCCTGTGAGAATACTTTACATTTCTAAGCAGTAGTTGGCCACTTGTCCCCAGGATTAGATTAAAAACAAATAATCAGAGGTTTCCATACTTAGATTCCTGGAGTGCTTGGAGTAGGAATGTAGAAAATGGGCAGAACAGAAGGAATCTGGAAAGAAGAGCAAATAATAAAAAAAAAGTGTTTTTATTTGAGGGCTTCGTCTCCCTCTAAAAAGACTGGACAAAATTAATGCCACTTGATGAATGAGTGAGATTGAAAGACTGAAATTCAACACTCTTGAGAAATTCCTCGTTAAGCAGTACTAGTCTTTCCCACTGTGAATTTGAACACTAAAAATATCATTAGGCTAACCTAAACGAGACACTGAGAATCTGGTAGTTCATGAATAAAAAGCATAGTCTGAAAGTGTTTGAAAAAGAAGCTAGTGTTTCTTGGTGATGTTCTAATATCTTTGCTGGATTTCTCTGGCTGGTTTGGCTGAAAATACCCTTTCTAAACTTCAGTGAGCTGCTAGGTTTCTGTCATGGCAACAAACAAAGCAGACTAATGTTGAGACTTTGTATTGTTTTGCAGCTTGGCAAAACCAAGTGATTTCTCTTGTTTTAGTCACATTTTAGTCCCCAGCATTAATGATAGCAAGCAAAAATCTTGCAGAAAAAAAAAAAAGCAGCAAAAGGTGGCAGAACTATTGTTTGAACAAGTAGTTTAGCTACGGCATTATCTGATGTCATTTCCAGGGTAGCGTGGCTTTTGTTGTGATGATGCTCTCTCCTGTGGGAGGCTTGAATCCGAACTTCTTACAACCTAGAGGAAAATTGGTTTGCATTTATTGTTTCATATTTCTTAGGGTTTTTCACATGCAGGGTTTGTGGCTGTGTCATTAGGATCTTAATGAGTATGACTTGCAAAACTAGTTTTGCTCATTCTTCATGAATCCTTTAATGCTCAGATCTCCCATGGACATGCTGTTTATTACTTTTGGAAGGTAAGTTCTAGCAACTGCAGCCAGATGGGTTGTTCTTCAGATTACCTTTTTTTCACTGTTGCACTCTTAAAGATTGTGGGAGTTTTGATTTTAAGGAGTTGTCTTGATTTGAGAGCTTGTTAGGCCTGCATATGCAAGTGTAGAGGCCAGAGGTTAGTTGAACTGCTTAAAAATGTTTCTACGTGTTGTATTTACCAGTCATAAATAGTTTTTTTGCAGTTTTTTAGCTTGTTTAATCTGCTTCTAAGAGGACATAAAATACTTTGTGCATTTGGATGTTGAGGGTGATAGCCTTGAGTAGAATTGCCCCCCTTAACTGAACGGGAAGTATACACATATGTGCATACACATGTACATGCGAACAGTGATTAGTTTTTTCATGTTTACTAGAGCCTCTGAAAACCTGGCTGATTACCTTTAGTTTGGACAATGATACTTCCTTCTGTAATCTGTTTAAGCAAAGCACAGGTGGTGTTTTAATGGACAGCTATCTTAATACAATCGCTGACAGCTGTTTAATTTCACAGAAAAACTAGTTTTACATTTTGAAGACAGAGACTTCACTGTTCTATGAACATCATGAATTGTTTTCATCTTCAGAAATTAAAGATAAAATAAAACATGAAGCATGTTCTTTGGGAAGTTATCCTAAACAAACCACGTCTTTTGTATACCTTCCTTCAGTTTGACTCCTAGTAGCAATGAAAGGATTTATAGGTAAAATAACCCATGGAAAGAGAACAATACTGTTTGGAGGTATTTCCATTTTTCAGGATGCAGTTATATTGATTCATAATATTCTGACAGTGGCTTCATGCTCTGTGCTAGAAACACTCAGTTCCACTGTTAAGAGTACTGTTGATTTCTCAAAACAGTATTCTAGTTCTGAAGAATCATGATTGTTCATGGATCTTCAATAAGGTTGCCTATTAAATTTCCTTTTTAGGGATGCTAGTTGACTGCTGCAGGATGAGAGCTCTTTGCTACTATGAATGAATGTTTATACCGTTCAGAGCTGTTGCTCTTCTTGGTTACTCCATGGGTCACTCAACACATGTTCTTAAAAGGGTCAAACTCACGTCCAAAGAATTGGGGAAAGTTTGACAGGTTAAAGTGGTTTCATTTTATGGTCCCGCCTTTTATAGGCGTCAGGAAAGGAAAATGACTTGTTTATGTAGTGCAGTCATCTTTCTGGAGTACAAGTTGTTTCTTAAGAAGGATAGAGAGATGTGTTGGTTGAAGCATGTGGTCAAGTAAACACAGTTTGGTATATTCTGCACCCAAAATGCAGAGTTCCGCAGGAAGTTGTAAAATGTCAAAATGTTAATCCCTGCAGTGAAAATACTCTGTTCATAGTGTTTCAGCGTGGTTTTGCTGGGTTTTTCTGGGAAATGACATAGAATGTTACTGAACTAATTTTTAACTTGAGGAAATAGCTTGAGTGCCTGAATCCTTACCAGCAGACCTTTTGAGCATGTTCCTTCTCAATTTGAATGTTGAAGCACTTTGACTATGAAGCATCACAAAATAGATAACGGAAGGCAGTGGTAAAGAAACTTTGTCTAGCATTGGAGCACTTAGTATTCCTGTTGTGTATCTACACAGGGAAGATTTTTGTTAGCAATGACTTTTTCAGGAGTCCTACTGTTGTTTATGAAGAAGCTTGTGAAGAAAATCAGGGTATTTTGGAGAGAAACTGTGTTCAGCCAAGGGTTTGCTTAATGAAACAGATGTGAGTAGTCAATCCTTATGTTTAAACAGGGAGCAGAGTTGTATACATCAGTCTTTTCTGTTGAAATACAGGATTGAAGGTGACAAGAGACCCTCACATAGATGTTTTGGTGTATTTGAGACTTTAGGGAATTAAATGCAGTATAAATGGTGAAAGAGAAATTTAGTTTTAATAACAAGTGTCTGTTGATACCTGGTGAATTTCAGTAGTTGATTCAGGCATGAAGGCCTGATACTGCTCTTTGTAAAGTTGATAGGATGAGGTGGTGGTGGTGAGTTGGAACAGGGGAAGGCAAAAAGTGGAAGTAATCACTCACTTAGTGGAAGTACAGAACACAGGTCAAAGTATGAATGGGCCCAGATAAAATCTGCCTGCTTTAGGATAAACTGAAAGGATAGAGCAAGATTCAGCAATTGTAAAATTGAATGCTTTCCAGTGTGTGTATGTGTATCTGTATTTACTCACTTGCCAAGCTGTGGACCAAACTTGTTCATAGTTGCTTTTTGGGTTTGGTGGGGTTTTTTGTGTTTGTTTTTGTTGTGGTGTGTGTGTTTTTTTGTTTTTTGTTTTGTTTTTTTTTTTTTAATGATGTGACCCAGACCATTCATTATTCACTAACAGCAAGGGGTTGTTTTTTGGTTCATACGAAGTAAGTTATATTTGTTTCCCCCAGCTTTAGGGGCTTGAATGTGACAAGATAGACCTGTGATCCAGCTGCCAGATTCAAAAGATGCACAGCTTGCTTTCATCCTGTATCAGAGAGGCCCCTTAGGAAGTGTCAGAGACTAGGCTAGATAAATTCTTTGATCACATTGTTTATGATCAATAAGATTCACTTGTAGACCTGATGCCTCTTTTCTTAGGGCTGATGAGTAAGTAACTTGTGATTTAAATGGAGGTGGGCATCTAATCCTTTAGAAACTTAACCTCTGAAGGGTTACCCAGGCTCCACTTCAAACTGTAGTGAGGGCTGGAGAAAACAGCTGATTCATATTTGCCAGTTTAATGGCTGTACTTCTGTGCTCCTGGAATGTAACAAATATGTTTCTAGAACATTATCAGTATTATTGAATAAAAAAGAAAAACAGGATCTTTACTGGGGGGAATCTGAGAGTGTGTTTCTGGAATTTGAGCAAAGATGGAACTTTATTGTTAAAATGTAGCACTATCAAATTTGAATTGTGTTTAGCTGCCTTCAATGTGGCAAAAGTCTTACCTTTGTCCAACCATTTTTGACTGTGGGTTGTTTTTATTTTAAACCAACAAAAGGTTTTCACCCAAATTTGATCTGACCTGAAATACTTGGTGTTGTATGGACACAGTATACTGATAACATAAGACAAAGTTTTCATTAAGAAAGATCAAATAGGCTTCATTCTAGGCATTTATTTGGAGGTCAAAGCTACACTGCTACTAAAATCGCCACTGTCTTGTTAACTGGAAAACTTTTGCCTTTTGAGAAACTGGCACATTACAGTGACTTGCTCATTTTCTTCCTTCACCATCTAAAGATTCAGAGTGGGAAGGAATATATGGTATGTGAAACATACAGATCTGTTGTGCTTTTGAGTAAGTTGGATAAACTGTCTGAATTTTGTGCATGTAATTGAATTATTAATATTCTATTTCTCTGAAGCTTTGCATGATTTAAAGATAGGTTTTTTTTCTAACCTAGTAGACTTTTAGATTAGAAGAAGTCTATTCTAATCCTGCTCTTAGTCAAATTAACTCCCATACTTTGAAAGTGCATTAAATATGCCAGCTTCATATTTTATGGCTGTTTCTCAGTTGGATTTTGCTGTGAAGAACAGTTTTATTGTCATAACACTTAACCGATGCGTTTAAGTATCGGACCACTAAGTTACCTTACCACATCTGAACACTGCTTTTGGAATTCTTTGGCAAAGATGATTCTGAGATTTTAACTCTAGCAGGAATGGGGAGTGAGAAGAGATGAGACAAAAAGTTCCAAGTTTTAATCTGTGAAGTATTAAAATTGTCCAGGGTACTCTTCAATCTCTTTGTCTGCATATTTATATATCTACATATATCTGTCATACATAAGTCTATCAGAGTAACCATAGTTAATCAGCTAGTGCTTCATGACCATACAAGTATTGTGCAATTCTTTTTAACATGGTTTTTTTGAAGTCCTGGATATATTTTTTTATTAACTCTACTTCTCCTTTCTATTTTACTTCAGCCATATTTTATTTTTCATGCAAGTTGGATTCTTCTGCAAGATAAAATCCCCTTTGGTCTCCTGTTCCAATACAGGGATATTCCTTGTTAAAAACTTTTTTCATTTCGGTATTGTTTCCAGGACTTCATGTCATGTTAGTGACTGGAGTAGACTCAGCCAAAGGAGGAAAGCAGGGAGGGTTTGGCCAGGAGAAAAGAAGCAGTGCTTTATTGACAGTCTTATGTAATGCCTGAATTGAGATGGGATTTAGCCCATACCAAGACAAGAACCTACTCTGTGGTTTGGTTGGTTTTGTTTTTTTGGTGTGTGATGGTTTTTGGTTTGTTTTTTTTTAAAAAAAACAAACAAAAAACCATGTATGCTTCCTTCACCTATCAAAGTAAAAATGATTGCGTTCACACTTTGCAGTGGGGTGCAGAAGCTTACACTGGGCTTTGTGCTACTGCTGGCCATTGGCTTAGAGCTGGTTGTGTAGGACTGCAGACTGTGCTAGGGAGCTGGTACCCCTTACAGGGTACAAGGGGTCTGTTGTGGGACAGCTGGTAAGACTCTTGTTTGTTGACAGTACATTGAAGCAAGCTTTTGTTTTGGTTGTCTTGAGATTTGTGCTAGAGTTGGTAAATAAAGATCTTGTATAGCAATATTGTAGGTAAGCTACTTATGTGGGTCTGTGATATTAATTGGGTAACAGAAAAAATACAGAACGCTAGCTTAAACCACAGGTCCCTGAAAGCTAGTATCTCACACAAGTATTGATGTTGACCCAAATGTCTTACCAGCCAAAGAATATATCTTATTTTAGCGTGTTAAAATATTTTTTTCTGTGTTCTGTTTAATTTGTGTGCATGCTTTCTCTCTCTAAACAGATGGCTACTGGTATCATTCTTTGTGATGCCTATATAAGAGGGGAGTATAGGTGGTAACCTTGTGAAATGAAGCAGTTAACTATGCTTGCAAGTTTGAGTTCATCAGAATGTAACTCTCCCTAAGTACATCCGAGAGTAAAAAAGGAGCGAGGAGGTAGAAAAGCCTGTGTCTCTTGTATCTCCTGCAAGAAAACGTGATTAATAGTTTATTAAAAAAGACTTAGTTACACAGACTTGGTTTTGAAGTTTGTATTTTTGATGACTTCCTGCATTTCTGTCATGCAGTTTCCTTAGCGCATGATAAAAAATAAAAACAGCGTTTAGAAGTGTTCAGAACAGCTTGAGTATTTTGAGTGCTTGATAGTGTTCAGAAGATGGGATCTGAATCTCCCCACTCAGATTTCTTTTTTTTTTTTTTTTTTTTTTAATGTTTTGTAATGTAATGGCAAAGTGTGGTGGCAGTAACTACTGCCAGCTGCTTAATTTCGTACTAGACAGACTGGTAAATCAGATTGGTAGTCTGAACATGTAGCCACCTTTTCTGGGGCTGGTGGGAAGTATACTGTGAGATGTAGCATTAATTGTATTGGAAGCAGAGCTGCTTGCTACCTGTTTATGTAAGAACTTCTTAAGCTATCTAGTTAGTGTGTTGTGACAAGTGTCTTGGGACACAAGAGGAATTAACTGAGCTCTTGTTGGCAGACCTACAATACATTCTTCTATCAGTTTTAGAATGGCATTAAATACTGGTGTTTTTTTTTTAAAGTGTCAGAAGCAACAGATTATACTGAGTCATTAATACACCATGTACTGTAAAGTAACAGGTGAATCTGTTGCTTTTTTCCAGTTCGTAACTTACCTTTGAGAAAATATTACTATTGTATATTTAGGAAGTAATTACACTAAGCAAGTTTATAGGAAAACAGATGATAATACATAATGCATAGCATTAATGATCAAATTCTGCTTATTTCTCCAAAGTCAAGCTAGTTCTCACCAGATAAATGACAAATTTATGTAAGATATGCTGCCACATGTCTTTGATTCTACTTATGGAAGCAAGTGGCTTTTTGCAGTGGGGCATGAGCACCTTCATTGCTTGTTGTAAATAATTTTCTGCCCTTGTAAAGACCTCATTTTGAAAGTCAAGAACTTTTAAATCTCTTGATTTGAAACAATCCCTAGTACATTAAGCATCTTGCATAAAAATGGCATTTATATTCTTTGTGAATACAAAGTATTTAAATACTTGAGGATCTAAAACATACTAGGAAACTAAAAAAAATTTTGCATTGCACAAATTCATCCTTGTTGTATCCATCAAGAAAATGCTGTAGGAACAAAAGGCTCAGTGCTGTTCTGTAACTACTTTTTCCTCTGTGTGACAAAGCATTATCTCAGAAACAGCAATTACTAACTTGTCGCTTAGCCATCACATTTTCCTCAAATTCTGTACAGCTTCTTAAAACTTCCCAAAAATAGGGCTGAAAGAAATCTCAGTAGGTCTAGGTTTATCTCCTCTCTTCTCCTCAGGCAAATTCAGCTGTGCTTGTGCTGTTCCTGAAGGGTGGCTTTAAGAACCGGTTAGACAAACTATCTCCAGTGCTGGAAGCTCCACAGCATGCCAAGCCAGCTGCAGTCCTTAGGATGAGAAAATTTTTCAGAGTTATCAGTCCTCAGTGTTACATGCTGAAATATGTAACTTGGGAGCGAGGGGGCACTAAGCTGCTTTGGAAGAACTTCACGAGGGAAAGAAGAAAGTTGTAGTAAAGCAGTTGGTATGTTTTTAGTGGAGTTGCTTTGGCTGCTTGTTTTATGCATCATACCCAAGTTCAGTGTTCCCTCTTTCAATGCAGCCACACTTAGAATCAACTTGCAAACTTACCTTCCTCAGTTCTTTTTAAATTATTTTCTTTTTTTAGGCTAAATAACATCAACTATTTCTCTGCCCTTAACTCATGTTATTTAGACTTTCATCTGCTCTTGTTCTCCTCTGGAGTCTCTGTACGTGATCTTTGTTCTTCATAGCTTGTTGCCCCAAATTAGTCATATTACTCAAGTTGAGCTCTATTGATGCATGAAGAGTAGGAGTGTTATTTCATCTGTCCTGCAAGCTGTGCTTTTGTTTATACATCTCAGTTTGTTGTCTTTGGTTTACAAGTTGAATTTGACCTTAGATCTACCAGTACTTTTCTGGCAAACTGTTACCTGAACAAATTATGCCTGTGTGCAGTGGATTATTCCTGCGTGTAAATATATATGTGTATGCATGTAAATATCTATACACACATGCATATTTGCTGACACTCCTGTTTGAGTATGTTCTTTAAAAAAACTTCTTGAATCTCAGTTGTTAAAAGGCTAAAATTCTGTCTTTGCTTTCAAAGAATTGCATGTCTTTTGAGTAACAGAGGAAGGCCACAGTGAACAAGAATATTTTAACCAACCTGGCATGACAATCAGTTGGCTTTGTCTTGTATTGCCAAAACCAAGCAAGCAGCCTGATTTGGAAATCTCTGCAGATGAAGGAGCATGTAGGGAGATCTAATAATAAAAAGAGGAAAAACCTGCAATGTGGCTGTGCTTTTGGCTATTAGCCTTCTCTTATAGTGAGCATACCCAGTGCCTGATCTTCCTAAACTGTAGAGACAGAATAAGGGGTAGAACAACTTCATTTTAGTCTTTATGCAGACAAGAGCAAAGACATGGAGGGAAATAATGGAAGATGTTTGCTTTAGTAAAATCTTAGTTGGCTGGACTTTTCCAAGCTTGCTCTGAGAAGCAGCTCCATCCAGAAGCTGTCCCATTGGATGAATACTTGTTACAATTCCCGTCTGCATTGTGCTACAAAGCAGAAGACTTATGCTTCGTGATGCCGTGTGTTGGATTCTGTGACCTCTGATGGACAAAACCTCCACTTGAAGAAGCAGAGCTTCAGAGACATGGGCCTAGGTGGAAGTGCATATCTATGCACCTGTGTTCTCTACCCTTTTCATTTTTGAACTGTAAGAGGATGCTGCAAAGAATAAAAAGATGTGATGGTGTGAATACCCTGGACTGTTCTTGTAGAGAGGTGTGTTTTTCTGATGCATTAACATTCTTTCTTCAAGTTGAGTCATGGTAAAATAAAGTCCGTATTTTTTTTCTGAAGACTGTAGCATCCTGATTTTTGGTGGTTTTATCATTCCCAGAGACCTTACTTTCAGGATGTTTTGTTACACAGCGTCTATGTAATGACAGTACACTGAAAGTTAACAGGAGAGGTTTTTATGAACAGTTTCTCAAATGTTCATTTTGAAACAACAATTTGTACAGTAGTCTGTGCTATACGCCATTAGGGTGGTGATATTTTTCTTTTTAAAAGAAGTGGTGTACTTGGTCAGCCTCTGAAAATACTTGTATTTTTGGCTTACTTTGGCATGCGTAATTGGCATAAACTGGGGGCTAAAAGTCCACGGGCTTCTACATTAAGTTGATGATATTACTGGCCCTCAAACTTTACTCTTAGTTCTTTGCTTGAAAATGTAGAAATATTTATCTTTTTTTTTTTTTCCCCAGACGGTAACTGAGTACTGAGCCAGAGCTATTTTCTGATTTAGGAAAGCAATTACAGCCCATTTAGACTCACTTTCTCACTGAATGCTAGAAATCGGGAGAAAACAGTTCAAGTGAGTGTTTGCTTATAAACAGTACTCAAAGGTTATTGGAGTTGCCCTCTTCCTGCATCTCTGTTGTGCATGGGCATCATACCCTGGTGTTAGTCTCTGCAGGGGCATGAAACTTGGCCTTAGGTTACTCAAAAAGCATAAAGTAATTCCACTGTTTTTTCCTTCTACTACCAAATAGGTGAGAGTGTCTGTAATCTGTTTTCAAAAGTCAGAAGCCCTAAAGTAGAGATGAGACTTCAAGTATTTGGCTTAGAATGCAAGAAGTCAAGAATACATATTTTGTGCCCCTTCAGCATGAATACATTTTTTTCTTCTTTTGATGGTTCTCAGGGATATGTGGGGATTTTCTTTGCTCCTTACCCTCCCACAGTGGTCAGTACCATTTCCATGTTCGTTCTTTCCATGTTTCAGTAGCAGTCTTAGCTCTTTGCGGTGTATCTTTTCAGATTCTTGGAGGTAAGCAATTGCCAGACTTAAAATGAGGAAATACTAGTTTTTCTTTCTGATAAGGCATGAAAGGAAGAGTCAGGAATTAAAGAATAATTGCCTACCATTACGTTTGGTATTTTTCTATAAAATAACGAAATAATCCTTGTAAATTTTTCTATATTTGATGGCACTAAGTACAGAATTAATTTTGAAGCTTTCCTTACAGAGGTCATGATTTCTGCTTCTGGATCATTTACAAAGTTGTTGCCTTGATAGTTGTGTGGGTCAATATTTTAAGTACTACAGTCTCAACTTAAGTAAAATAAATTCTTCAAGAGTGAGTTGGGGTTTCAATACTATTTTGTATAAGCAACCTCTTGCTTGTTTCTCAGTCTGTAGCCTGGATGCTTCCTTGAGACACAGGAATGTCAGAGCTGATGTCCAAAGCTCTGAATTTGGTGGAGTGTAGCTGCTTTGATTCTTGCTGGGGCACTCGGTAGATGATACCAATCCTTGCATATTCATTTAGCACTGTATACTGTCATTAGAATCCAGTTGAGTGTGCTGGTATGTTTGTGTTTGACAGGGTGTGAGTAGGTGACTGCCCATCACTAGGGGAAATGTGCTGAGTCTGCCTTTTGAGCCCATGTCCATTTAAAAGCTGAACAAAGCCAGGCAAACAATTGAGCTTTTGGCTGACGTTTTTCCTTAGCTAATCATAGGAATACTGGCAAGCGTGATAGAGCTAGAAGAGCATTTGTTTCAAGTGTATAATGTACCTGAATACTTGCTGGTGCTGTGGCCCTGGAAAAGATGTTGTGGAAGGTGGGTAATGAGGGAGGGAAGAGAAGGCTGGCAATGAAAAAGACATCAGGCACCCAAGTAATTCACTGTGATTTTGGTGTCATGACAGATCTTTCTGGGTGTGTATTTGCTGTCTTTTATCAATGTTAAGGATGGAAATAAAACCCTTAAAAAATCCCCGATTGGTCGTTAGAAAAAATTCAGAAATTAAATGATAAACCACTAGTTAACTGTAATATATATTACCTTCTGTTTAATTCCAGAGAGGCACCAGAACAAATTTGTGTCCCGAGTAACATAGATATTTATAAACTAGTGCTTAATCCCACCCTTGTCCTTTATAATTTGGATTAACGTTAGCATTGTCTTGAATATTCCTTTCAAATGCAAGACAGTACATTTTCTTAGTATCAAAACAAGTTAGAAAGGAGGCCTTAGTTGCCATGGGTGAAAGTGCTTGTTTTTAATTTAAAAACAAAACAAAAATAACCCAAACCCTAACAGTTAACTGGAACTGGTAGAATTAGCTGTTACTCTATGACTTGTTTAATAAAAATACCTGAGTTAGTGCAACAAGATCTGACAGTAGCTAGAACTAGTACATATGTTGAGGGAAGACAGGCAGGGTACTGTGACTATTCTATAGGATGTAGAATTATTTTCTTAATATTTAAATATAGACGCCTAGTAGATATTAGATCTTTACAGACTGAGAAAATCTAGAAAAAGAGTAGTTTGTGGGGATCATCCCTGGGTTGACATGTGCCTTACAACAGTTGAAGTTACTGGGTTGCAACTGTCCCAAGGTTAAAGCAATTTCTTGATGAACAACGTTTTTTTCTGACTGTTTCCTATTGCAGTTCCTACTTAGTAGTCCCTGTGGATGTGGCTCAGGTTTTTGGAGGTTTGGCTGTTTATTTTTTTGGGGGTGGCGGGGTGTGTGTGTTTGGTTTGGTTTTTCTGCTGGGCTGGTCTTCTACATTTGCTCTTAACTCATAATGAACAGAAGCTTTTCTCCTCCAAAGCCATATTCAAATGTCTGTTCTTGCATTTGATCTATCTTGCAAAACACAGATAATTCGAACAAACATTTTGTAGGAATCTTTGTTGCCACACATTGAAAAGATCCAGTTTAGCTTAATCTCTTTTGACTTACACTTTTTCGTTTTTTTAAAAAAGCCATGTACCTTGAAGAAACTAAACTTACTTTTTCCAGCACAAAATCTTGGGGCTGAGGAAGATCTTCCTTTCTCCCCTCCTTTCTGTCTTACCTCTCCATCTTGTTGCCTTTTGAATATGCTAGCTGAGCAGATGCCTTGGCCAGCAGGGATCCTGTGGAATTACAGAAGATAAACTAGCATTTACGTGTCAATCGAAGCCTAGCTGTTAATGGAAGGTAGAGAGTAAGAACCCCTGTCCAGGGGTTCACATGTGTAATAGCTTTCAGCGCATACCAAGTATTTTGATTGGTTGTAGTATTTCATAGGTGTGAGGAATGTACTCATTAGGTTTTGAGCCAAGGCTTAATTCTTCCAAAGATACTTCAAAACCAAACAGACAAGAAAACCCTATCCAAACAAAACAGAAAAAAAAAACCAAACAAAAAAAACACCAACTCCAGATAAACCGAAAAGGAGAGGATGAGTGAACACTTCAGACCAGTCTATACAAGTTCAGCATTAATGTCTTTTCATTCCATAATTGTGTTATATATTCACTACTCTGCTAGAGGAAATACGAATGCTTTCTTGTAGCTGAATATAATCCTTCAGGCTTTATGACGAACCACAAGCCCTCTCATATTCTCCCCTGAGCTTTAGTTTGCTTTAAAGCAATTCAGCCATCAAATTGCTGTTTAAACGATGCCTGTGACAAAACTGGCAATTTTTTAATTTTTTTTTTACTATATTGTTGCTTTTGTCCTAATTGTAGCTGATCCAAGAGGCAGGTATCTCTTCCAGACAAATATCTACAGTGAAATGGGTGAAAAAGCCATTTGATGAAGTACATCTTTAACTATGACATGGGAGCAATTCATGATGCTTCCATATTAACTACATGTAATATGTATTGGATCAAAGTGCATTTGGTTGAGTTACCAGCATGATTTTATGCGCATACATGATGAATGTGTCTGAACGGCCTGGCTCCTGTAAGCAGTCAGCAGTTTTGAGAATAGTATCTGGAAACTTGTCACCTTGTAATAAGGCAAATGTTTATTTGCTAGAGATTTAATAGAAACAAAAGCTTAAAAAATGGAAAGATTTGTTTTTTTAAAAAATATTTGACTAGGAAACATAAAAATTTGGATATTCTTAATGAGTGGCATGAGGAGGGGGGAAAGGTGTGTGAGGTGACTGAGGTGGTTTAGTGGCTATTTGCTGTCACCTTCAAGCAGGAATCTTCTGTTCCTGGCCATGAAGTTTTCTCTTGCCAGTTCTGGTGGTGGCTAGAAAGACCCTTTGCTGATCAAATTCATCTTGCTGTGCTGGTGGAAAGCTCCCTCTTCTTTTTGCGGATGTGAGTGCAGTGGGGTTGGTGGGAGCGCCTGGGGAAACCCAGGGAAAGGAGGACGACCAAGTCATTTTTCTGGCAGTGGGCAAATGTTAGATCGGGACAGGAGAGCTTCTGTTATTTCAGCTTTAGAAAAGGTAACTTGATTTCATACAAAGAGAGAAAATGGATGCCTAGTGAAAGCTTGAAAAAAATCAAACTGATAGAAAAAATTAGTTAAACTAGCAAAGTCTGTTATGGTCAGGAATTTAATTAAGATGGAGTATGAGGAGATAGTTATGGATAACTTTTCGGGTATTATTCTTTACTATTTGAACTCTCATATGGTAACTGTCACAAAGTTTAAAACTATCTTGTGTTTTAGTATTTTAAACTAAAATAGGTATGGTATTCCATATCTGTCAAATATCCATGTTCTTGCATTCTGAAAACAAAGGAGATGGGTGGGTTGTTTTGGTGGAGAGGAATTGCATGAAATTGCAGACTATTTGGGGTAGATTGGGTTTTTGCTAGAAAGATCTGTGATCTAGGTAGAGTTGGGTTTTCATTGCTGAATTTGCTTATGGGGCTTTCAAGCTTTAGTAAAAGTGGAATTTGCTGGCTAATGTTGTGATTACCTGACTAGGTAACCTGGTATTGAATTCTTCAGTATGAGACTACATTGAAATCTAATGGGGAAACTCTCAAAAGAAATGCAGATGTTAATGGGTATTGACTAGTTAAACAAGAATTCCTGTTTGTGCTAAGTATAGAGAATGAGTTTTCAGATTTTAAGATAATCTGAGCACACTGATATAAAAGCAGATGATCACAGAAAGGAACCCTTGTCATCAAAATGCTTCCAAAATAACAGTAAGAAGTAATTGTATATGGAGAAATGCTTCCTTGCTTTTGATTGTGAAGAAAGAAAATCTCACTGCTGGAGTTGTCATACTGGAAAGCAGAGAGAAATGTCATTGAGATTTCTGGCTCCTGTTCTGACAGCTACATTGAAATATATGTAAATGCAAATACAATATTAAGAGTTTGCAATGTCAAGCAAGTGAAAAATTAGAAGCTGTAATTAAGGATAGTTTTCTCTAGTGGCATGTGTATGTTGTGATGGCCTGGTTTTTTTTCAGGTATCCCTTATCACTTGTAGATGTTGCTCAAGTGGGTGAATTCCTATTATTTTGGGGAGTGATTTGTGAACGGGCTGTTTTGAGGTTAAGACCACGAAATACAAGCCAGTAGAATAAAATTATATTTCTGCTTTTGCCAGAAAATGCTTAGTAGGTTATCTGAACATGTCATTGTCATTTTTGGGTGTGATGGTTTGCTGTCAGGAACCTGATTTGTAGAAATTAAAAACTTGGCTGCTCTGGAAGTCTGTGGGCAACTGTGGTGATGACACATGAAATATTGTAAAATACTAATTACTCAAAAAAACCCCTACCAAACCCTCAAGCTGTAACTCTTTAATTTCATGCTAAATGAATTTCAGTTAGCATGTCCATACACTGATTGAGAAGAATAAAAATGGCAGTGAACTCTGTGCCATGTGCTGGGTGATGGGGTGGGTGGCAGGCGGTGGGGTTGGGTGGGGGTGGCGGTGTGGGAAATACACTTTTATAGTGGAAGTTTGTAGCAAATGTATATAAAAGGATACATTCTTCTGGTAAGTGTAGTTAGAACGGGGATGTTAAGGGTACAGTAAGTTCCGGTGTCACATTAAGCCACCAGATATATTTACAGGAGAATTCTTTTGTTGTGATTTGGAAGATGGCAAAGGCTTACTCAAGGAGTTCAACTGAGCCTTTCTGCTGTAAGATTGGCACCAAATGCCTAAGCTACACTGAGCTTATCATCCTCACTTTGCTGGTACGGTCCATGGGCAAGACTATCCTTTCTTCTCTACAGGTTGGAAAAGTAGCTGCATGGGACTTCCAAGCATATGCTAGGAGTTACTGGATTGAACAACTGTACAATGTAGGCTGAGGAAGACCAGCTCTTCTAGATAGGTGTATTTCAGAGACCTTTTGCATTTATTCTGCACTATGTGGCCACAGCCCTTCTCTGAGATATCTGATGGACCAGCTGGCTAGGCGCAGTTGCTCAAATGCATTCCAAAAGTGCCAAATTTAGTTAAAGCACATAGAATCATAGAATTGTTGCTGGAAAAGACCTTTAAGGTCGAGTCCAACTATTAACTGCCAAGTCTACCACTAAACAGTGCCCTTAAGTGCCACATCTGCATGTCTTTCAAATACCTCCAGGGATGGTGACTCAACCACTTCCCTGGGCAGCCTGTTCCAATGCTTGCCCACTCTTTCAGTGAAGGTATTTTTCCTAATATCCATATTAAACCTCCCCTGGTTTAGAGGAGCGGTCTTAAGAGGCAATGTGAGGCCATTTCCTCTTCTCCTATTGCTTGTTACTTGGGAAAAGAGACAAACACCTGTCTACAGCTTCTTTTCAAGTAGTTGCAGAGGGCGATAGGGTTCCTCCTGAGCCTGCTTTCTTCCAGGCTAAAGACCCCCAGATCCCTCACCTGCTTTTCATAAGACTTGTACTTTAGACCCATCACCAGCTTCCATTGCCCTTCTCTGGATGCTCTGCAGCACTTCATTGTCTTTCTTGCAGTGAAAGGCCCAAAACAGAACACAGTGTTTGGGGTGTGGACTAACCATGGCTGAGTAGAGGGGGACAATGGCTTCCTTAGTCCTGCTGGCAACACTGTTTCTGATACAAGCCACGATGCTATTGGCCACCTGGGCACATGGCCAGCTCATTCTGCTGGCTGTTGACCAACAGCCCCAGGTTCTTTCCCACCAGGCAGCTTTCCAGCCACCCTTTCCCAAGCCTGTAGCATTGTGTGGGGTTGTTGTGACCCAAGTGCAGGACTCGGCACTGAGCCTTGTTGAACCCCATACAATTGACCTCAGTCCACTGATCCAGCCTGTCCGGATCCCTCTGCAGAGCCTTCAGGTTCTCAAGATCAACTCTCCTGCCCAACTTGGTGGTGACTGCAGACTTACTGAGGGTGCACTTGATCACCTCGTCCAGACCAGTGATAAACATACTGAACAGAACTGGCCCAGTACTGAGCCCTGGGGAACACCACGTGTGATTTGCTGCCACCTGGCTTTAATTCCCTTCACCACTGCTCTTAGGGCCCAGCCATCCAGGCAGTTTTTTACCCAGTGAACAGTATGCACATCCAAGCTGTGAGCAGGCAGTTTCTTCATGAGAATGCTGTGGGAAATGATGTCAAAAGTTTTCATAAAGTCTAGGAAGATAATATCCATAGCCTTTCCCTCATCCACTAAGCAGGTCACCTTGTAATATGAAGGAGATCAGGTTAGTCAAGCAGGACCTGCCTTTCATAAACCCTTGCTGACTGGTTCTGATCACCTGTTTGTCCTGTACATGCTGTGTGATGGCACTTGAATTTATCTGCTCCATAACCTGATTGAGCTCTGATGTACCTGAGTAGTAGGCATGACTTCCCTGAAGCAGGGGTTATACTGTGTGAAGATGCATGAAGCTTTTGTCTGGATAGAGGTGTGGCAGTGCTCATTACAAGGTTGGACTGCTGTGGAGCAGCCTTTTGATAGGAGTAGTTTACTTAGAAATGCTGTTATGGCTCTGCAAATACATTGTTGTAAAGGACTGAAGCATTAGAAAGGCTCATGGATAGCTTTGAGCGCACACAAGATGTTTAGGTGGTATCTCTGCATGATTTTTTTTGGCCATCGTTTGTTTGGAGACGTCCTGTGAGATGGTAGCAGCTTAGTCTGTTCCAAATGGTTTCTGGTGTGGGTTTTTTTGACTAGAACAGTGGTGGTCTACTCACCCACCATGTAATGTCAGGATGCTTCATTTACTTTATTGCATGATCCATTTCCAGCAAAAGCACTGAGCTTTTTTTTTAATTTTAAAAAAAAAAAAATCTCAGGAAGGTGTTGGGAAAACTTAAAGCTACTTCTGTATGAGAGAATCCCTTCTAGGTGGTACGTCTTGTGGGTGACCTCTTGCTGAACTCTGTTATAGTTTGAGTTGTGTGTCATCCCCCTCCCACCAAAAATCTGGCCTTGTTAAGTGGAGAGGGAATAGCTAACAGAAGACTTGGCACTTGTCTAAAGATTTTTATATCTTAACTAGAAGCTAGCATCTTGCTGATGCATGATTTTGAGCTATCATGACCTTGGGGAGGGGAGTTTGAATACTTGTTCATTAGATTTTATCTTTGAAAGAGATTTTGGGTCAGAAGACAAGCTCTGGTTTTGATATATTGCACTGGCTTTGTAGTACCCTGAACTTAAACACTTTAATAGGGTTAACGCTAAAACCAACAGAAAACAGCCAAGGAATCAAACCTCTGTGGTAACACAGAAACAGGATAAACTTCAGGGTTACCATTTCAATCTGGGAATGTTACTGAAATCTGGTAAATACAACAGAATATAGTTAGAAGGGATATTCTCTTACTCTTGGTTTTCTGTTTGGTTTTATGAGGCGATAAATCATCTGCTGAGGAAGCTGTCAAGCTTCAGCCTTCTCAGGCAAGCTGACAGTGCAGCACAAGAAGGGTTACTTGTGTTGTGAAAATCTCTGCACAAGCTGAGGCAGTAGGTGTGGTCTGAAGTATTGTGGTGGTTGTATAGACTTTGAGCCCTGCCTTCCAGGGAATGGCACTGCCTTCAGAGAGGTTGATTTTTATTATTTTATTGGCATGGTAATAAAGAACAACATTAGCCTTCCAAAAATGTTACAGGGTGACACTAGTTAAGGTTGAAAACCTTGAGAGGTGTGGTTATAAAGCCTTTAGAGGTTATATTTGTTGGAAGGGAAAAATCTTTCAGTTACAACATGGCTAGTTGTAAGACAAATTACTCTGGTATCTTATAGTCCCCTCTTTACTAGGTCAAAATAAGGAACACAGACATTAGATGTGTAAACACAGCATATATGTTTAGTTAACTTTAATACAGCCCTGCTGTATTTGAGAGAGCATTGTGAATTTTAGCAATAAGTTTAGTAATGGTCAGCTGAGTTACAATTTAAGCACATTGGCAATGTGTAGAAGCAATTGGAGAGAGCAGGTATATAATTAAATTTTTTTCCCCTTGCTACTGAAGATGGGCTAGGGAACTAGTTTAGTCTGAATTGGGATTGATAAGGCCTTTGAAAACATGACTGATATATGTCAGCATAATTTTGTCTCCTTTCATTTGCATTCACATCTGTCTTTTGGGAATAACTGTTTCTGTTAAGTAGTGACTAAGGTTTCCTATCTTTCAGTTTGACTATTAGACAGTGCAGAAAGACTTTCAGGAAGAATCTGGAGCAGAAGAGGGGACCCAACTTATTGTTCAAAATAATTATTAGTATTTAAAGAGTTTTCTATTATCTGTGAGATAGCATGCTTATTTAAGCACTAATGGGTAATCATACATAATGACACAGTAATGTGTGATAATCTGTTATGTAGGGATCAGAAAGGGTGTTGCCAAGTGGCTTAGATATCTTTTCGATGATGTGTCAGACCATAATCAAATGTTCTGGGATTGGGATGGTAGAGTAAGATTATAAGCAAGTTTTTAATGGCAAGTATTTAATGGTTGGGCTCAATCCTTTCCAACCTAAATGATTCTATGATTCTAAGTTTGTTGCAACATGGAAGTATGTGGCATTTTTAAATGTCAGGAGTGAGAATTCAAAAACTTGGAAAGAGCATTTCTGTTCAAAGTTCATCTTCTGAATGATGCAAAAGATGAGGTAGAAAAAAATACAATAAAAGGGTATTTGCTACAAATGTATTTATTAAGGGCATGAGTGTCAGGAGAGAACTTGCCTGGTATGAAATTGATTTCAAAATGTGGGTTTTTCTGAAAGGCAAAATAAAATAGAATTGGCCATGCCTGCACGGAGTTTATGTCACTATACATATAATGTTAGCAATGAAATGTAGGGAAGACAAGTGTATTTTGTTGTTGTGGTTTGTAGGGGTGTTTTGGTTTGGGGTGGGTTTGTTGTTTGTTTGTTTTTGTGTGTTTTGGTTTGTTTGTTTTTGTGTGTTTTGGTTTGTTTGTTTTTGTGTGTTTTGTTTTGTTTGTTTTTGTGTGTGTGTTTTGTTTGTTTGTTTTTGTGATATGGATATTCCAGATGGAAAATCTTTGCAGATTTTAGTGCAGCTCTTCTTTGTGCATCCTTGGATTTCAAGCTCCTGAAGGTTTGCCTTCACACATGGTCCTGGGTGTTGCATTAGATATGATTAGGGTCTGTAAATATTGAGTGAATTCTTCAAAGGTTCACCAGAATCATACAGCAATTTAAGGCAGGCATGCTTAACTTAACAAAGAGGGTTTTAAACTTTAACTGCTTTAGTGAAGAAATATGTTCAGAGGACCAAATGGCTTTACCCAAAAATCCCAATGGGCTCAGTCTGTACTCTGACTTAAAATAGTTATTTTCCTTGCTCAGCAAGTAAACCCTCCCTTGTAAGTCTAGTGTTGTTTAGCTTAGTGTGAATTAACATTTTTTAACAACACTTTATCTTAAATTTTTAAAAGCGTAAAACTCTTAGAAAGATTATTACACTAGAATAAATTACTAGTATTTTTGTAATTCCTATACATAATTTGTATATTCGTATACAAAAATAATTTGTAATTTGTATACAAAGACCACTACTCAATGTGTGGTTTCTTCCTTGAGGATTTTAGTCTGAGCAATCAGCATACAGTAAAGCACATTTAAACATTTACAATATATTAAAAAAATTGTAAATATATTGTGTCCCTCATTCGGATGTTGTGAATTAGATATCTTGATTTATTAGGCTTTGGACTGTTTTTTACAAGAAAACATAAACCAGCACAATACACTGTAACTTTAGATGGGCTTGAGTAATTTGTGTTGCATTCTTGCTGAAATCTCTTTTGCAAGACTAAAGTGTGTCTGTCTTTCCATTGCTGTGTGGCCACGTAATCAGTGGGATCCACTGGTGAGGCAGAACTGTGTTCAGTGCTTCTGTGCCCATGTCTTTCCAGCTGGCAGTGGCTGAGCTGGGAGCATCATGCAGTTGTTGAAACCTGACCCGGAGCAGAGTGGGCACAAGTCTGGCAATGAATGTGCTGTTGGCATCTGTGCTGTGCTCACCAATTCCAGTTGCTTCACCACGTGGCTGCTAACTTAAGTTAGTTGGTCAAGGCAACAAGAACTTTACTTGGGCATTAAACACGGGCAACAAGGTATGGCTGGTTCAGTGTTTTCCTGGATTTGCCAGAAGATCAGTATGGGTCTTGGTGAGTGTGCTGACCGCTATATTTTGGTTTACTGGGTCTGAAAATGATGTAATATGAACCTAGTGTTTGGGAAAATACTTCAACATCATCAGAGTAGGAGCAAAGTGCACACTTTTTTGTTAGTTATATGGGGAATTAGAAAACCGCTTTCTGTTTAACATACAGAAAGCAGGAAGTTAGGACATTACAGAGTGGCAGCCTGCTGTTGGTAGATGACTGATACAATCATACAGTCTCTGCTTGCTTCCACCACTGCTAGAATTTACAGAAAATAGTAGGTGGTAATTTTCTACAGATGCTTCAGTGGTAAGTATTACCAGAAATAAACATAAAATGTAGATTTAAAGGCTGTGAGAAATCTCATTTCTTTAGGAAACCTTCCTTTAGGTTCTCCTCTTAACATGCCAGAACTGAATTCATCTGAGGTGCTGTTAGGGGAGCGAGACCCATGTTGAAAATTTATGTTAAGCCACCTGAGACCTTACAGAACAGTGCACACTCAGTCTTCCTTGTTGCCACCTTGTCTTGTGGTAGCACCTGTGTGATGTGCCAGAATTAGTACTTTTCTGGTAAAGTTACTGCTTATGGCCCAAGACTGGCAAAAAAACCTGCTACAGTCCAGAACTTCTCAGTTCCTCTGAATGGGAACTCCAGTAAAGAAGCTAAAACAAAGTCCACTCTCTCCTTCCCTGAACCCTCTTTACCTTGTTTGAGGTGCTACTTGTACGACATGCTGATTAAAGCAGGTTCTTGGCATACTGTTAAAAAAAAAAAAGAAAGAAAAAAAGGACACATTTCTGTGCCATGATTCTGATTTCTTTCTTCTTTTGGGCTTTTAAAGCTGTCCACATTTCCATCAAAACCTGCCTTTGGGGGCAAGTGATGTAAGATCTTAAGGAAACAGAGGATCCATTTGAGCTTCTGGGACCAGATGATTCCATGTGAGCTGAAGTTGAGTTAGACACTGTGATGAATGTGAGATGATAAATTTGACATACTAGCAGGTGAATGGGCTCACGTGTGTGTTAGAATGTATGATGTACTGAAACTGGGAAGAAACATAATCACTACTGAATCTGCATTTTTTGGTGAGGATTGTTGGATGTTACCTCTTACGCTTAGATATTTTGACCTCTGGAACGATCTCTCTTGATATTCAAAGTGTGTGTTGACACCAGTTGTATGTGGTATGAGGGACTTAACTGTGGGCTTTATCAGAGTAATTTCTTTTTAAGGTGTTGTAAATGGTGATAATTATGAGCAGTAGCTAGAAACTACACTTCAGTATTTTCTTTATACTTAATATGAACTTTATCCAGTTAGGGAGGGTAGAGCAACTGATGCTCTTGTGAGAATGTTTCTTTTCTTGAAATAGAAGGGAAGGGAATGGTTGCTCAAGTGTGGGTATCTTACTTATGCCTTTACTGCAGTGTACTTGGAACAACTTTGGCCTTGGTTATTCATGTTGGTTCTAAGATTTATTCATGGCTTTCAACATCTGTGTGCAAGTTGTAAAAACATACAGACATGGTTTTCAGAGCATGTAATCTCAGATTCCTCATGGCAAAAATCACAGGAGTGGTAAAAGATCCTGCTCTTTCACAGGTAATAGTCTCTCCTTTCCCTATCCTTCCAGTAATCTCTTGTTCAGGAATGTCCTTAAATAGTGACTTCCAGGGCCGCTGTTCTTAGTATTACTGTAAAGCCTGTGCCTCCAATGAATCTGTCCGATCTATTTTTAAATTTGGCTTTTTGGCCTTTGCATGGTAGCTTATGTTGTATGGAAGTACTTCCTTCTGGTTTGCTTATGAACATGCTCTTAATTTTAGTGGTAAGTTGTAACTTTGTATTGGGAGTGTCACCATCTCCATATGGTTAATGGCTGTAGAATGTTCTCAGTAAAAAATAATCTGCAGTGGCTCCCATATTCTCTTTTCAAACTTACTCTGCAACAGTGATTAGTCCATGAAAAGATGAGGTATGTTATAGAACATCTGTGGTTACTTGTGTTCCTGAAAATGTGCCATTGACCTGCAGCGAGCACAGAATGTCAGACACTGGGTTTCAGTTCAGGTAGTGTCAGATCAGTAATCAATAACGTGCTAGTGAGACTGTAATAACATGAGAAATTGTGATCACTTGTGTGCAGGAAGGATAAATTCGAGCAAATGTGGAGAATGGTCTTGAGGATGCTTTCAGTATCTTGGGACAGGACTCTAGATCTGTGGTGTGACTTCTTGCCTTCAGAAATCCTGGGTATGAATGCTTTAACAGGTAAACTTTAAAAATGAAGAGAATAGTCAAGTGTAGGTTCTGCTTGTCTAGTTAACCTCGGTGTTCTACTGCCTTAGTGATTTGAAATAATTGAGATTGCCAGTTTAGTTTCAGATAGTCATGTTACTTTGGGGTTTTTTTTTAATGTGGATTGTGTGGGGGTTTTTGTTTGTTTTATTTTTGGACCGGACTTCTTATTTCCTCCTTCTTTTCCCAGCAGTATTGCTGTTCACCAGCTCCTTCATGAGACCCTTCTGAGTGGAGGGGAACTGCTGTCGTGCTGCTCCTTGTAAGCAAAATCTGTAGGTTTTTTAGCCTGGCTCAGGGGTTGCTTTTCTAAATCCTGTGGATTTCTCTCAAGTACTCCTTCACTTTGCTTACCACAGTGTTCAGCTTTGGTTGCAGTGGTCCTAGATGAGGCCTGAGAACTGAGTTGTGAAGACTTAAATCCTGGGGTTTTTTTCCTTAGGCAGTACTTTTATGTATACTGCAAGCTAGTGTAAACCAGCACCGCCACCAGAAATAGCCAGTGTAGACATCTGTGTAGTTACTCTGTGAGCTGTCCCAGAGAAGCAGATGTATAGAAAAAATACAGCTTTCTGTATGTGTTTGGTAGTAAATTGATGCCCCAGTACAACTGCACAGTGACTATCCTCCACTGTCCCACCTGCTGCAACTGCAAAGTCAACGGGAATTAACATCCCCCTTTAAACCACCAACGCATTCAGTTTACATTAATGTGTGAGGCGTGAGCTGTGGTGTTTGAGCCTTGTTGTTTATATCCTCACTGTATTAACAGAGGTGGCCAGAAGGGTTATAGCCTCAACAGTTTGGATGGAAGGAGGAGTGTGGCTGGTAGCCTCTTCAAGTATGGTGGAGTCAAGAGTCTGTGGCTCTGTGTTTCTCTGCTCTGATTGCTCTGCAGTGTGCTGGACAGGCTTCAAAAACCAGATGGATGTGGTGTGGGAAAATCTAGTTGTGATTTTCCATTTTATTATCAGTAGTTTATTATAAATGGTTTTTCATAGCCTTTTGACAATGCTGAAGTGCTCCGGAGGTGGGATGGTGTAGCCAGGTAGAAAGTGTGCTTGGATCTTGCAAAGTATTTCAAGCAGTTCATTTCAACCTTCATAGCCTGTGCTTAGTTTCGCTTGGCCAAATAAACTTCTGCACCCCATTGTAGGTGTCTGCCTTGGTGACAGGATAGGGACTTTTCATCATTTCCAGGAACACTGAGCTTGAATACTGTAAGCCAGTGTTTACCAGCACCGCAGCAGTGGTGCAGGGTAATCTAACTGTGTGCCCGGCCTGTGTTGGCCTAAATGGTTTTCAGGGTGGAGAAATTTGGTAAGTATTGGTTCTTACATTAATGAGAAACAAATTGGATGCTCTCAAATTGGGGAAATACATTGTCTGAAGACAATGTTTGAAACTTTCAAAGTATGATTTCAGTATTTATTCTGTAATAATTACAAGCTGGGTTGTGGAGACATGGTCTAAATCTGTCTTGCAGAGATATGCACATACCAAATAGCAGATCTTGTGAGGCATAAGATGTGTTATTTTCAGATGTTTATATCTAATGTGATTCTGCTTAACAGCTAAAGAATTGAAAAGTTACTGATTCATCACTGGTGAAGGTAGCTAACCTATAAACCAGTAACCATTGCTTTTTGTAGCCTGTGAAACAGATTTCTTTCTTTTTTTTTCCTCTTTTTTTTTTTTACCCTAGGTGTGGGTGCTATTCATCAGTGCATTTATTTACACTATTTGCACATTTGTATATGCAAATATAAGCTCTGCCTACACTACAGAGGCAACTGCAGTGATGTTTGCATATGTAAAATAAGCTGTGCTGAACTATATGTAGTAAGACTGGTGTGGAATAGAACTACACAGCTGTACTATAATTTTGTATCAGCCATGTGATACACCTTATGGTGCTGTTCTGTATTGGCCTTCAGCTTTAGTCTTGCAGCAAAGAAACTGTTACAGAAGTTCCTTCAGTCTAAGCATTTCTACTGTGTAATGTTAGTGTAGAGGGGGGCATTGATTTCAAGTATACTTAAAATACTTGAAATTCTGTTTCATAATTTTTGTGTCTAGCTAGAGCTGTGCGGTTTAAAATGTTAAAATACTGGGAATTTAAGCTAGTAATCTTTCACAACTTTTTCCTCCTCTTAAAAAATAAAAGGCATTTTAGAACTAAGTGTACTTCATTTTGGATGGAGTAGGGTGGGAAAGGGGTAGTAACTTCAGATTTTAAATTGGAAAATCCTTCACATTCAGAAAAGAGTAAATAAAGCCTGTGGAATAATACCCGTTTCCCAGACTTTTGGTTTTGGGCTCAATCCCTGGATTTACCTTTATTCCCCTGAGATTATTTTATTTATTTTTATTCTTCAAAGGTATGAGTTGGGAATTTGGGACAGGTAATGAAGCTGCCAGTTGAAAAATAGTTTTCTTACTGCTGTATTATAGTTAATTAAATGTTCAGATCTTATGCAAATGTTAGCAGTTACTTTTAAGTAGCTGATTTTCTGGCATGTTTGCATATCGTTTTTAACTAATAGTGCATGTGGCTGAAATCTAAAATAGTGTCTTTGCATTTCTTTTGTGTGACTTTCTTACTAACCTGACTGATGAATGAACATACACTGAAGGAATTGGTAAATTGTCCACTGCCGATGGTAAAGCCTTCGCAGATCCTGAGGTTCTCCGAAGACTGACATCCTCTGTCAGCTGTGCACTGGATGAAGCTGCTGCTGCATTGACACGGATGAGAGCAGAGAACAATCACAATGCAGGACAAGTGGACAAGTATGTATTGATCACTCCCCACCTCCAGTTTCCCAACTATATGTATTTTTAATTTCAAATTAAGTAAACTTTATAGTTAGCACTTGGTAATGTAGCTGCTCCACTACTTGCAGAAGCAAAGTTAGTGAATCTGAAGGTGTAATCTGTCCCATCAGATAGCTTCAAAGTGTAAGAGAAAAGTACAAAAAAAGTGATACTGTCTAACCTGCTGCTCTTTCTGTGTATTAAACAATTGATTTCTTTTTCAAAAATGGACTAAATTCTTAGCTGTGGAAGAGTTGGTGATAGTAAATAAAACTATATTATCTGATAACTTTTTTTTGTAACATAATTAATGAGGATGGCATTTAACTCCCATGATGACAAACTGAGGATTTATCCTGTGTCATCAAAAGCTTTCTACATTAGTAATTTGAAGGCATCTTTAGGGATCCTGAAATATTTTCTACTCTGACAAGTGATGCAAATACTTTGTAAACTGTTGGGATGGTGTGACTGCTGCATATACTGTTGAACTTCACATTTAGGATCAAAAATGGAAAGTCTTAAGTTTTCTTTAATATGGATGTCCTCTTGGAATTCAGACTGGGATTGGCAAAACAAAGTGCTTACAATAAGGGCAATAGTCTTGAGTCATTGCTGAAAATATAAATACAAATATAGTTTCATTTCCTAACTGAAGCTGAATAAATTACTTGTGGATCAAAACATGAGGAGGCAAAAATACACTGGGGAAGCATGTTTGAATGTAAAAAGGAAGTATGCAAGCGATGGAAGCAGGCCAGGTGGCCCATGGGGAGTATAGAAACAATGTCAGGCATATAGGGGCATGATTAGGAAAGCCAAAGCCCACCTGGATTTGAATCTAGCAAAGGGCGTGAAAAGAAATAAGATATACGAGCGTGAGTATATCGGCTGCAAAAAGAAGATGAGGGAAGATGTGGGCCAGCTTTAGAATATGGCAGGGTACCTACTGATGGGGACACCGAAGGGGGTTTGCCTTGGGCTTTACTGGTGAGATTTGCTTTCAGGAATCCCAAGCCCCTGAGATGAGTGGGAAGGTTGGTATCAGATTAGGGAGCATTTAAACAGGTTGGACATAGTCTAGTGAACAAGTTCCTGGGACTTGATAGTATGTACCTGTGTGTACTGAAGGAGCTGGCTGATGTCACTGTGAGACTAGTCTCAATTTATTTGAAAGGTCGTAGGGAATGAGGGAGGTTCCTGAGGACTGGAAGAAAGCAAATGTCACCCTTGTCCTCAAGAAGGGCAAGAAAGAGGATCCAAGGGACTTGCAGGCAGGTTGTCCTCACCTCAGTCCCTGAAAAGGTGATGGAGCAAATCCTCCTGGAAGCCATTTCCTAACATAATAAGTACAAAATGATGATGGGAAGTAGTCAGCATGGTTTTACAAAGGGGAGATCAAGCCTGAGCTGATAGCTATCTACAAAGAGATGGCTATGTTGGTAGATGATGGATGCTGTTTATCTTTACTTTAGCAAGTCTTTTCACACTATATCCCACAACATCCTGTGGGACAAGCTGATGAAGTACAGGCTAGTTAAGTGGACAGTGAGGTGGATTGAAAACTGAACTGCTAGTCTAGTTAACTGCTAGTTGTTAGTATCAGAAAGTCTGTCCAGGTAAAGGCAAGTTGCTAGTGGTGTACTCCAGGGGACGATATTGGGGCTAGTACTGTTTGATGTCTTCATCAGTGACTAATGTAATGGTACGGAGTGCATCCTCAGCAAGTTTGCAGATGATACAAAACTGAAAGGAGTGCTTGATGGAGCAGATAGCTGTGCTGCCATGTAGATGGACCTTGACAAGCTGCAGAAAAGGAGCCAGCAGGAATCTCATGAAATGCAAGAAAGGGAAATACAAAGTCTTGTACCTGGAGAGAAGTATCTCTGCATTTGTACAGATGGGGAGAGCTGAATGGCTGGAAATCAACTTTGGAGAAAAAGGCCTGAGTTTTGTGGTGGACAAGTGGAACAGGAGCTAGCAATGCACCCTTGGAGCAAAAGTGAACAGCATTCTGTGCTTCATTTGGAAGAACATCCTCATGACATTCTTGTCAATTTACAAAATGCCTTGGATGCATCACAAACAGAACCTGAGCAGAGAGCAAACTGGGAGACCTCTCAAGGTGACTGGTCGACTAGAATCAAGTTTGTTTTAATAACTCTTTCCCAGAGCATATTTGGTTTTGCAGCAGTTCTGTATTATATGAGGTGGTTTACGGTCATCTGAGAATGACGGATCTGTTTCAGGATTTGTCTCCGAGGTCATGGTGTTAGGTGGCTCCCATTTGTAAAGGCTAGGCTAAGGCTATGTGTGTGCAAAAGTGCATTGAATCCCCACCCTCTCCTCCCCGCTGAACACGGGGACCTGAGCTCTAAGTGCCTCATTATGTGTGAGTTCCATCAGGGCTGTTTGCTTGTGCCATGAGCACACATCTGTCCCTTATCTTCTTCCCAGGAGAAGGTGGCAGGTTTGGTAGTGTCCTGCAGCCTTTTAGTGGAATCCCATTGCTTCAGTATATGGACTTGACTATGTAGCCAAATAATAAACTTTACCAAAATATCAGTTATTTTGCTTAAAATACGTAGTGATTACAATGCAAATGTAAGTGATCAGATGCTGGATACTCTCTTCGGGTCAGGTCTCGGCTTTTATCTAGCAGCTGCTAGCACAGATTATTTCACTTTGGGGTATATGGCAACTGAGGTCCTTTTAAAACAGGGACTTAACATAGTTTAACCATTACAGTCTTTGACCAATTGAAAATTACAACTGGTCTGCTTTCCTGAGGGAACTTTGTGTGCTCAAATGGATATTTTCTTCAACATGAGTGAATTTGAGTGAACTACTATTTTTTACAGAAGAAAAGTAGAAGTTTGAGGTTTTTAATGAATCTGAGTATACTAGGTTTTTTTTAAGAGACAAGTTTCCATATCTTGCCAATAAAATACACTGACAGGAATGCATCACATACAATCCACTACTGTTTGTAACAGTGCTGCTCTTCCTTTCCCCCTCCTGCCAGGGCATTAACTGTGGCTTGGTTCCCAGTGACTGAGGGATGATGGTTCCTTGCATATATTTTCTAAATAAAATTGTCACCAGTTGGAGAAGTGTAACAGAGTTGGTACTGAGCATGACTTGCTGTTGTTTGCACTTGTGTTTAGCAGTGCTTTGACAGTTGTCTTTGCTTAAACTTTTTTTTTTTGTAACAGAAAAAGATTTAAAGGACAGGTGACTTGATTTGAAATAAGTTGAAGCTCAGCTCACAGTTTTCAAGATTTGTTTAGTGTACTTTCCTAGGTCTCAGGGGAGGTAGCTATTCTCTCTGCTTTAGAGGTTAATGATGGTTAAAGTAGTGATTATAGACTTCTGAACTTTCAGATGCCAAGCACTTGGGGTTTGTCTTGTCTTTTGCTTCTGACTCTTAGCTTGTAATTACTATGTGTAGCTTTTTTTTTTTTTAAGGATGAGTTAGTAGTGTTCTGTGTAGAATTTGTGCTACTGCTATTTTAAAAAAGTGCAGTTCATTTGGCTTATTTCATCCATCTGAAAGCTTCTGTAATATGCTTTTAACAGTGCATGAATGGGAAAGTAGTAAACTTCTGTAAGGCTCCTCTCCTTTCTTCCTGTAAGATGTCATTAGGTAAGGATTTTTAAGAAAAAAAAACTTTGAGCTAGTGCAGAGTAGGAGATAGTCCCACTAAAGGAGAGACAATGGTTAGATATTTTTCTTGTTAAGTATTCAATATCAGTGGTCTCTGTGATACTAGTCTGTTCACTTTTTGGCTTTATCTCCACTAGAAATTTACCTTGGTACCTATAGTCAGTAGCTTGTTGTGGTCATTACCCTCTGTGTGTCTGGCATTCCACTGAAGTGTAAATAGTACCAGTGAGATGTATTCTGTATCTTGCAACCACCACAGATTACCTAGATTTGAGCACTCTTCTCTGAATCTAAGCTATATGAGAACTTATGTGAGTTAACAACTGGTAAGGACAAGAGCTAATTTAGGTATAAGCAAGGTCTATCTCACTTTCTCCTGTGGAAATAATGGGTGTGTGTATATATGTATTTTTTCTTAAAAAATCTGTAAGGTATATTTTCTAGTAAGGCATAGTACTAATGTCATGAGTCTTCATTTAAAGACTTCCTTGCATAGGAAAGTTACACATCTACTGCAGATTTATTTTGAGCTTATTCTGTGATAACTGATTTTCCAGTCGCAGTTTGGCAGAAGCATGCTCAGATGGGGATGTAAATGCTGTCCGGAAACTGTTGGATGAAGGAAGAAGTGTAAATGAACATACTGAAGAAGGGGAGAGTCTCCTTTGCTTGGCCTGTTCAGCAGGATACTATGAATTGGCACAAGTAAGTAATACACAATCAAAACTAAACCTTTGTGAAATGCTGTCTAAAGGGTGGCTTTGATAGGTAAACATTTTAGCTATTTTGATTGTAATTTTTTTTATAATCTAAACAGATTATCGGTTAATACACTTTACATTTGTCTTTTAAATGGTAAATGCATCATATATGCCTTTAGGTTTAAGTGACTTGTCTGAGGAATGCATCTTGTTTTATGATGTATCTACTTTTCTGGCACTGTTCTAGATGCAGTCGAGTTGTTCTGCCAAGCAGATGTTGCAAGAGGGTCCAAAATAGCAGAAAACGCTACAAATGCTTACCTTCTAAAAATTCATGTCTCAGTCACTCAAGATTCTTTAAATCACATCTATATCAACAGTGCATTAATTTCTGTGAATTTTTGGCTTTTATACTTGTGTAGCTAAGGGCAGATTTTGTGCTTCTTTGAAGATGTTTAGATGACGGTTCTCAGAAGGTGGCCAGCTTCATGTTTTGATGCTAGGTGTGAGTACAGGGAAAAAACTGTTTACCTGTAAGCTTGACCCTATGTGTGCTGTGGTCATTAATGCAAGTTTACAGTTTCTCTGCTGTCATTCTTGTTAGTGAAGTACCTTGTGACTTTTGAAAAAGTCCAGTATTGCACTGTAACTTAAGGTTGACTTAAGCAGATGTGAACAAACACAGAAAAACAGGATTTCCTGAAGCAGAGCACAGTGCAGATAGTAGTTACGGACAGTCCTGGGGAGTGCCATTGTGCTTCACCATTGAGGGTATTACTGCAAGGGAATGCTGTGGCTGGCTGGGGAATTGTGCTCACAAGCCCCACTGAACTAAAAGCAAAATGTTGGTGTTACAGTTTATTCATAAAGTGATTTTTTTTTTTTTCTCTAGGTGCTACTAGCAATGCATGCAAATGTTGAAGATCGAGGGAATAAAGGAGACATAACTCCCTTAATGGCAGCTGCCAGCGGAGGCTATGTAGATATTGTTAAACTTCTCCTTGTTCATTGTGCAGATGTCAACGCACAGTCTTCAACAGGTAACTGGGAAGCAGAAACACAAAGGATTAATAAGACTGGCACATAAGATGTGCAGCTGTTCAGAATATCTGTGGTTTTGTCTAATAGTTTCATTCACAAGAGAAGGTGACAGGAATTATTAAGAATAGGCCAGATACACAGCAGATGTGTTTAGTGTCTTACCTGGCTGTTTTAAATTTTTTTTTTAATATAAACTGTGATGGAAAGCAGAGTTCCTGTGAGAACCACCATGGTGTTAAATGATCAGAAAAATACACAGAAATTTGTTTTTTCTCATCTGTAATCCAAAATTACACAGTAAGAAGACCATGGGACACATCTGGTCAAGACCAGTTATTTCAGTCTATAGCTTTTTACCAAAGAGGAGGTGCAATTCTTTGAACCTTGAATGTTGTCTACATTGCTGATGCTTGACGACACCTTAACTAACCTTGCTGACAGTATTAACCTGCAGCTGGATTCTGTTAATATTAAGATAGAATTTAAACTTTGTTTAAATTTTTAAAAAGTGCAGTCTGAACTATGGAATGAAATGTTCTTTTTATCTTGATGATTAGCCATATTAGGCAGAACTTACCTTAAAATTGACTGTAGCTTCTAAAACATAAGCCATATGTGATTGTCTGTCACTTACAGTACCAGTTTTAAATTAAAATTTATTTTCATCTAGCCAGTAGAAGTTTTTCAAGGGATTACAGGATAAAAACCCAAACGTGACAACCCTGCACCCTCCCCACCCCCAAACTCTACAGTGAGCATGAAAATTACTCACTGATCTTTCTGTGTGTGTATTTGATCTCTCTGTATGCTGAAGTAGGAAATGTAATAATCAAAGAAAAAAAATCCTAATTTTTAATACTGGCTTAGCTTTAAAAGTGACATCATAGTTGTGATTTTGGAATTTTATACCCAGCCTGAAATTATTGACTGTGAGGTAAAAGGCTGCTGTTAGTGATGCATTTGGTTTTGTTCAGAGCTGTTAAAACTATTCCTTTCCTGTATTAGGAGTGGGTGATGGAAAGGGCTTTCGTGTAAACTACTTCTTCTCTGCAGGGAACACAGCTCTCACTTACGCTTGTGCTGGGGGCTTTGTTGACATTGTGAAGGTGCTATTGAAAGCTGGTGCTAATATAGAAGACCACAATGAGAATGGGCATACTCCTTTAATGGAAGCAGCCAGTGCAGGTCATGTTGAGGTTGCAAGAGTATTGCTGGAATATGGTGCAGGAATCAACACTCACTCCAACGAGTTCAAAGAAAGTGCACTTACACTTGCATGCTATAAAGGTATGTCTCTTGCCTTCTTCTGTATTTTTGTTTAAATTTATTTGCTAGGATTTATGTAACTAAAGCTTCTAGCCATACTTTGAATATTTTCTTAAGTGTTTTGGAATACTGGATTTTGGTTTTAAACTTGATGTCAGGAAATGCTCATCTGTGATGTAGTGGTGTTAAGCCTGTCTACTTGTGTCCAGATGTGGTGGACATGTATTAGGCATGCTGCAGATGAAAACTTGTGACTGGCTGCATCCAGACTTGTGCTTTGACAAGCTGCCGCTCTCCTCTTCCCCCAGTACTGCATTCCATATTTCATTCAGATTCCCCGTACCAACTGTGTGCAAGTTCTGAAAACCTCTCTGTTAGTTCTTAGGAAAATAGGAAGTTAGAACAAATGTTCCTGGATACCTGATGGGGTGAAAATACTAGTATTATGGATACTTTTCCTTCAGTGTAATTTTGGAGGATGTCTATGAATTGTTAATGTATTATGAACTGTTAGGGACTTTTGACTTAAATTCTTCTGTTTAGAGTTTCTATATAAAGTAACTTAGTGCGATGGTAATCCAGTGTGCTTCCAAGTCTTTGTTTCTTTAAAAAATCTCCATAAAATTTCCAACAATTGCCTTTCTCCTAAGAGAAGCTTTAAGGATGTGGATTATTGTTACGGTAATTCCAGGTTTTGCCTCTGTGGTTAGAATTGGGAGGATACATAGTATGTATAACCCATCTGAAAACTGGTGTCTGGATTTGTAATGGATTTTCTGCAGGATATAGTAGTTCGTTACATGGAAATTTCAGCATTAGTACTCTTGGATATATGTTGCAGGGGCATTCTTGATTCTTGTGACCTTCAAGTGATGTAGTGTAAGATCTCCATTGACTAGAGATTTCCTGTATTAGCTTTAGCAAGATGGTTGAGCTGCCTTATTTTCCTAACAGTTTATGTAAAACTAAGTCTTGTCTTGGAGGAGGGTGCTCATTGAGAGAATAATGTATAAGGACAAATTCTAAAATGACAGAAGCCATAACAGAGTTGAAAACAAGTATTGGTAAAGTTCACTAGAAGCTTTTAAAAATTGTGTCAGATACCATAATATGACATAATGCGTGTATCTTAGTTCTCAGAAATATGTCTGTGAATACTGTGATAAAAGCATAAAGTTAAGTTCAGATCTACATGGTCTTATTCTAAAAGATAAATTCCCCCCCCCCAATTGTGTATACTGCCTTGGAACACTTAGGTAGGTCGTTATACAGTTGAATAAGGAACAAACACTGTCTTTTATAGCTCGAAGTCACAAGGAAAAGTTCCAGTTGTGTAAACTTGAATTATTCGAGAGGTCTGTCTTCATCTCATAGTTGGGCAGTATCTTTGGGAAAGACTTCTCTGTCTGTTCTGCATTGGTATTTTTTTAGAGTCCTTTAAAAAAAGCAGGTTTGTGAATTATAACTTGTAAAAATTATAATAGAAAACTATGAAAATTAAGTGATTTTAAGTGTGCTCTCTGCACTACTAAGTTTATGATATTAAATGCTTGCTTATTTTGATCTGTTTCATTTAAAGGCCATTTAGATATGGTTCGTTTTTTGCTTGAAGCTGGAGCTGATCAAGAGCATAAAACAGATGAGATGCACACAGCGCTAATGGAGGCCTGCATGGTAAATAGCCTTTATTTGTACCCTCCCTTTTCAATGAGAGAAGAATGAAAGAGATGGTAAATTAAAGTGAGCCTTTGTTAACAAGCTGTTTTGGGTCTGCAAGAGGATGTGTTTTAGTTTTTATGGTAAGAAAGCCTTTACTATAGCTACCACAGGTGGCCAGCTTCTCAGTCTGATTGGTCACAGGGGAAAATTACTCTGATTTTTGGGAGTGTGATGTATTGTTTTAAATGCTCCCTATGTGAAGTGTTAGGGGTAACTAATCTGTAGTGTGATAAGTAGTAGGTTGAGCCCAAGTCACTGTTTCTTTTGCAGTGGAATAGTTATTTTTCCACCTTTGTCTTTAGAGAAGGCCTCTTGGATCACCATGGTGTGAGCCTTCCAGAAGTGCACTGAGCTAGATGACTAATGCATTGCACTTGTCCTTTCACCACTGCAGGAAGTATTTTGCATGTAGAGATAGTTTGTTCTCTTCTGAGTTTCTGTAAATAGTCTGTTAGGTTTTTTCTTTTGAAATTAAGATGGTAAGTCAAAAGTAGTTTAGTTCTTAGTTCCTGGGCAACTCATAATTTCAAAGCAGCCACTGAGGTAAAACTTGCCTTTCTAAGAGCTTCATCTTAATAAAGAGTGTGCTGCTGTGTCAAAGCATGTCCGTAACCAGTTTTGTCCAGACTTTAGGTGACCTTTGATCTGTTCTTCAAGCTAGGAAACTTCTTTGAAGAAAGATAGGAAGCACAGCAAAGAGAGGAAAACTTAATTTGCTTCCAGTAGCCTATACTCTTTAAGATAGGCTGCAATGTTCCTCCAGTCTTCTGAGAGCTGGAGGATCAAGTGTTCTTTTATTGCAGTTGTGAGGTGATGATGCAAGTGACCAAGGTCAGATTGTAGTGTCTCAAGCTGTGATGAAGTCTTCCAATAGTGGGATGGTAATGGTGTCCTTGAATAGTCTTCCCAGAGCCTAGTGAGAAGGATGTAGTTGCAGTGGGTGTATGCTGTCTCCTAAAGGAGATTGCCACATGACTACAAACTAAATGTTTTAATTGGCCCACTGTTCTGTTTAGGCTTAGTTTTAGGTGGCTGTGAAGTGTCTTGCTTGGAGAAGATAAAGTTGTGTGGGTTGCTTGCACATTTTTAGCTCTTGAATGTTTCAGACTAGTTTGCATTATAGAGTGTGTATTGACCTTTAAAAGCAACAGGGAGGAAACTGATCCTTTGAAGTCTGGGTCAAAGGATGGAATTTGTTCCTTGTTATCTTTTGGCTGCACCCTTGCAGAAGGGAACCATTCCTGCAAATTATTGTGACCTTTCCCAGTCTTGACTGTTTTCCAACTAATGAATGCTGCAGATACCAGAAGCTGAGATGTCTGGTCTCTGATCCCCAATTGTACTGTAAGTGCCTCTGAGTTTTAGTATGTTTTGGTCAAGACAGTGCCACACGTAGGATAATGCCTTTAGATCAGGTTGTGATTGGCTTTTACCCAGCTTCTCTGAGAACAACAACCTGTTTTTAATTTACAAGCTTGATTGCTGTCAATATCAGGTTGCTTACTACCTGCTTTGTGGTCAACTTAAGACAAGTGTTGACAGGAGTTGCATGTTTGATAGCCCTCTTGCCCCCTTTTCTATAGCTCTGTGTTAGTTAAATTACTGGCTGACAATTCTGGCTAGGTCAGGACAGGAAACTGGTAGTTCACTTGAGGTTGCTGTTCTTAGTATCTAAGAAGTTCTTTAATTTTGGGAATTAGTGGAATTCTTAGCTTTATAACTCACCTCTAAGTATCAGTGCCCTGTCCTGGACAGCTCTGGCTTGAACCTTGGGCATAGACAGAGGTCTTCTAATGTCTTCCCCCCTCCTTTAGTATTCCCCAACTATATTTGGATTTCCTTCCAAGGATACAACATAAAAACGTCTGCTATTTGCCACTGATATTTTTATGTCTTCCTCAGGAAGAAGTATTCTTTAGTTCTCTTAGCAAAATCTGTCAGCATGCCTTGGGGCTAGTTTAAAGAATAAATCCAGCTTAACTCTCAGATCTCAGGAGAATCACTGTGTCATGACACAGGGCTCTAAATCATCAAAGCTGGCTGACAGATTACTCCTTCTGGAAGAATTCCATATTTCTTTGGGTGTCAAATGGAGTGACCATGGTGGTGCACCTAATACCCACGCACCTGCAGTATGCAAGGCAGCGAGTGGTTTTCTCTCTCCTGGTTGATACAAAGAGCATGCTTTGATTCATGTCTTTTACTTGGAGTTTTCTTTCCATCCTGAAGTTATCCTATTAATTATGTATGCTGAAGAAAGGTCTAGTATGAAGTGGCCTCTGATTAGATCCTCAGACCTTCTATGTCTCACTGAGCACTCTGCATGGCTGGAACCTCCCCCTTCATTAGGTGTGGTTTGTAATGTTACAATTTTACAAGATATCTTCTCTAAACTGTTACACAAGTTTGGGTCCCAGTTTTTTAAGTTATGCAGGATAGAGAAACCATTGAATGTTTCTTCTTTCCTAATGCCTGAAATTCTTTAAGTTTTCCCCTTTTCAGAGGTATTGTGGCTCCCTACAAACCACACCTTAGGTGAAACACGGATTTTTGGTACTTGGTCTATTGAAGTAACTTTGAGGAGTTTAGTAAAAGTTTATTGAGAAGCTGACAGCTGCGTTTACATGCTTTGGTTGGTAAGGGCTCAACCAGACTGCTCTGGCAGTCCTAATTCTTTTCCCTCTATGGCAAAGATCACTTTACTCTGAGGCACTTCTCAGTATCCTTTAAGATGTATTCAAGTCTTCTCTCCTGGGAAGACTTCAGTTTCTCCTGAAACCACTTCAGTTTCTCTGCAGGTACCTTTCCCAGGATCTAGAAACTGCCAGTTGGAGCTTTTTTTTTTTTTTTGTCTGTAGAAGCTGTGAATCAACTACAAAGAAAAAGATCTTTTTTTCTGATGCTTGTTTTGAGGTTTAGTCACGGAATGGGTTTATTACTTAAGGTATTTGATCACTATCTCTGTTACTTTTGTGGCCCAGGTATTGTGATGGATATTTAAGAAGGTCTTACAACTCTTTCCCTACTGGCCCAAGAAAGAAAAAAAACCCAAACCAAAACCCCTCAATATCTGTCTATCTTTTTTTCCCTCATGCATTTAAACCTAATTTAGATGTAGGTGGAAACCTAAATGTCAGATTAATCCAAGTATTACCGTAACTGTAGTAAATCATCATAAGTGAAAAGACCCTGTCTTTTTAGGATCATTTGCAGGCCTAGTATGATAGTGGTTGCAACTACAACAACTAATTTTCTGATTTTTTTTTTTTCTGATTTTTGTATTCACCTTTGTTTTGTAGGATGGACATGTGGAAGTGGCACGCTTGCTTTTAGACAGTGGTGCTCAAGTGAATATGCCTGCAGATTCATTTGAGTCTCCACTCACTCTGGCTGCTTGTGGTGGACACGTGGAGTTAGCAGCCCTTCTGATTGAAAGGGGAGCTAATCTGGAGGAAGTTAATGATGAAGGTTACACTCCTCTAATGGAAGCTGCCCGGGAGGGCCATGAAGAGATGGTAGCCTTACTACTGGCACAAGGTGAGATCACTGTTGTTTCTTGAGCATTCATTGTGAAGAATGCAGTGTTGACCATTTGCCATTAAGTGTTCTGTGCAAATACCTATGATGTAGTGTGTGGCTGTCACTGCTCATTGCTGTAACTACAGAGCAAATCTAGAACACCCAGACTGTGGAGGTGATGAGCATTCATCTTCCTACCCTGTGTCTGGTCAGTTAAAGTAATAGCTATTTTGTTTCCTAGGGGCAAATATAAATGCACAGACAGAAGAAACACAGGAAACAGCTCTTACTCTGGCGTGTTGTGGAGGGTTTTCTGAAGTAGCCGACTTCCTTATTAAGGCAGGAGCTGATATAGAACTTGGTTGCTCAACACCTTTGATGGAAGCTGCTCAAGAGGGTCATCTTGAATTGGTGAAATACTTGCTGGCAGCAGGTAGGTGTGTAGTGCAAATGATCTAGCCCACAGATGATAAAGACTGTGTTCTGTGTGATTCAGAAGATAACTGGGCTTGATGGTGGCAGTGTTGGAACAAGAAACTATTCTCAGATCTTAGCAAGCAGAAAAAAACGTGTTACACCTTAGTATTCTTTGATGCTGATATAGGAAAGTGCCTCATGGAACACTGGATTCTGTTGCATATATAGTAGACATCAGCATTCATTAGGAACATTGTTTCCAGCTAACTGCATTTAGGACAGAATACTAATACAGATAATGTTTGGGGTTTTTTTTTATATATGCTACTCCTGCTTTGGCTGAGCCTGATTATCTGCAGTCAGTCTCCTAGAATAACCGGTACTTTAGGAATGGTGCCCTGGGAAATAGTGTGCAAGACAGATTCTGGAATTTGATGAATTTCTGCGGTGAATGAATTTTACTACTACATTATACAGTTTTAAAAAGTCATGCTGAGTTGGGGAGAAATGACACTTCAATATTTATCTGTTAGTTCAAAGCTGGTAGAGACTGAAGTGTAGTAATACTGCTTAAAATAATAAAGAAAAAGAGCTGCATTTTGGAAATCTTCCTTGTTATGGGTGGTGATTTAATTCTGTGCACTTCTAAGAATAAGCATAAAATTGTCTAGATTTTTAATTCTAGAAAGTAGTACTCCCTGCTCATCAGGGGACAGTAACAACTTTGTCTCTGTGCAGTGATACAACATGTGACACCCATCACCAGCTCACTTGGAATGCTGCTTGCACTTCACTTCTGATTAAAGTAGAAAGTTAATTGAGGAGCCTTGTTTTGGCATGAGGGAGTCTAGATTCAATCTCACACCTTGAAAATAAGAAAATGGCTAATCGCATTGGCTTTTTTTTTTAACTAATGCATTACATGGCAAGAATCATGCATAGTTTTCATGTAGCTGGCATATATGAAGCTAGTCATTTCAACAAAATGGTTTTAAAGGAAATGATTTTAAAGAGCAAGGAAGAAATTAAATTTATAGAAGTGTAAGATGTAGTATTAATACTAGTTCAGTAACACACATTTTGTCTGGTTTTCCTTGGCATGTAGCTCCTTGTCAAACTGATAGCCTAGACAGCTGTCTGGATTCACTTTTATTTGTTGTAACAACTGCCGTCTTCATTGCTGTAGAGGGAACCTAGAAATAAGTGAGCATATAGTTTTAAGTGCTTAGATTGCCAGTCAAGCTTTTTCAAAGCCTTGGCTTATTCCCCTCTCTTCAATGTATTTTTACAATGAGAGTGATTTTTACCATGAGAGCAATGCCCAGGGGCCTGTGGAAGCTGTTGGTCAGTAGGATATAGCTGGTGTCACAGATAGTGCCATTTTTGTGTTTATCTGATATGAAATACTCGATAAGGAGATATCCAATAAGAAAAACCTGATGTGTTTCTAGGAGCTAATGTGCATGCCACCACAGCAACAGGAGATACAGCTTTGACCTATGCCTGTGAAAATGGACATACCGATGTTGCAGACGTATTGCTTCAAGCTGGTGCTGATTTGGTAAGAGTTCTGCTGCATATTGTGGGGAAAGTACTTTGGTTGCAAACTGTACACCAAAGCTTATATGCTTATAGATCAAGAAGACTGTTTTAGCAGTTTTGTATATGGGTGTGAAAAGTCATGACAGAAACTTTTCAAAACACCTGCGTATTCCGATTGGTCTAAAAAATAAAAATTCTTATTGGGTAATCTTCCATCCATTAAGTGAAAAGTTTTATCTACAGGTGGTGTTTGTGACAGTTGATTTTCTTCATTTTGGTATAATCCATAAGTTTAATTGTTTAGCAGGATGTATTTTTGCATTGCCTTTATTGATCAAGCTACTTTATTATTCCCAGACTCTTGTGGATTAGAGTTTACCTGCTCGACTGCTCGGAATTTAAGATGTTTTAGTATTAGGAGCTACTACTTCTCTGTTTTTGTGTTAGTTTCTGAACACTCTGAGTCTTAACTTCTTAAAACTGCAGCACAAAGCCCCCCCCCAAGTAAGCAGTGCCTTTTACATGACCAGCATATTACCTCTTTCCTTTGTTCCAGAACTCTCTTTCTTCTTGTAATTCTTGGATTTAGCATACTGCTTTCAGTGTGTTTTTTTTCTGTAATGCATTTAATCATAACTAAGTTTACATAATTGTCTTTACTTTTTTCTCATTATGTAGACAGGGACCTAAAACTGCCTCTTCATCAGCTACAGGGTTATAATGTGTGTTTGACTTAAGCAGTAAAAACAAATTGATATGTTAAGCTTTCTAAAGGAGTTCAGAAGCCTTATGTCTAATGAGGCATAAGCAGGGAAGAATGTTCTTTTGGTTGCTTTTTTGTTTTTTTTTCCTCCACTACTCTCCTTCCTTTTTTCATATTTCCTGCTTATGTTGGCTTTTTTGTTTGTGGAAGGGGTTGGAGTTGGATGTTTAGGGGTTTTTGTTCCTTTTAAGTAATAAGAATGCCAGAAAAGTTTATCATTGAACCTGATAAATTGACATCCTAATTTAATTACTTAAATTTCAGTCTTAAATGAAGTGTGGGGTATTTTTTAAGTTTATATTTACAAATATAAATAAATTAATGCTCTTAATTGTGATTTAATAATACTTCCATTTTTTTGTGTGTGAATATACTTTTTTTCATGCTTTATTAATTCTTCTGCAGTAAAATTCTGCTTCATATGTTCCTGCCAGGAGGGAAGGTCACTGTAATTGGTGTGTGTGTGCGGGTTTTTTGGTACACCTGCTGTACTTGGCTCAGTTCAGTGTTAGATACGGAGTGTCAGCCACTTCAGTAAACACAGGAAATGTTTTGAGGATTTTATGGTATTTAAAAGCATTTAAGTACTTGGTTATAAAAAGGTATAATCCATGAAGTTATCTCATAGTGAGGAGCAAAGCCTGAAACAAAAATATAAATTGCTATGCATAAACTTTTAAACATGTGCAAGGGTTGCTGCTTAAATATCACTTCAAATTACTAAGAGTCATGTCATTTGTTTTTTCCCTCATCACTAAGGTGAGCAGTGCTTGTAGCCTTTAGCATCTAGTGCTGATCAGTATTGGTGAGAGAAATCTCATGCCTTTCTGAAGTTTATTTTATTGCATTTCTTTGTACTGCCAGTCAAAATTGGAGCTGTCAAGAAAAATATAATGAGGCAGACGAAAATTGCACATGTATGGGAGACCTGCCATATAATTCTACCAGTTTTGAATTCTGATTGTAAGTAAATGGGAATTGCCCACAAAATGGCAGTGATGCTTACGGCAGGTGCCTCAGGTTTGGAGCAATTTCCTTTCAAACCTCTGTGTTGTTTTACTCTGTTAGAAGTTGTAAGCTCTTCTGAATAGATTTTGTTATCTTCAGAAACCTTCCTCAGAGCAATTACGAAGTGTGTTGCCTTACTGCTAAAGTATGAAAAAGCTGCTTTGGTGGTATTGTGGGAGATTATTTTTCTAAATTTCAAATTTTCATTAGTAGTTTTGTCCCAGGAAGTCTGTGGTGGGTCAGGTAATTGAACACAGATCTGGACTTAGACCCCTGGTCAATCTGTCTCCATTTGTCTAGTTAATTTTGCTCTCCCTGTGGTGTACTTTCATTTGCTGTGTCTGAACATCTCCTGTTGCGTTTCTTTCCTTTTTTTTTATCCTGCAACTTCAGTCTTTCCTGGGATTGCTTTCACTGGTGTTTCATTGTTTTCAGAAACCTTCTTTATACCTGAGGTTTATATCACAGTCACTGAGGAGCCTGACATACATCATCTTACCTGTTGTGGAACAGTCCTTTTTGAGGAGAACAGTGGTTATGTCTTAAACAGTAAAATAAACAGCCCTCAGCCCTGTTTCTCTGTTTGCAAGGACAAATGGCACCCACTGAATTTATCCATGCTGTGTAGCACTGGGCCTGGCAGGTCATTGAGTGTGGGGCTATGCCCCTGTCTGTAAGAATGTCAGCAGCTATTTTGCAGTCCTCCAAAGTGGTGTTTTCATAACACAGTACTGAGAGTGTACGTTGGACACCCCTGGATTGTGGCTTGAGGTCTTGTTAGGGGTTTTTGAGTGTGTGAGGTCTCTGAGATAAGTGGAGACTTAACTTCATGTGACATATTCATGTTGCCTGTTGGGAGCAGTCCCTGGTGGCCTCCTTCACCTGTGGTTCTCTACAGGGCCAGCACTGTGCCAGGGAGGCTACAAAGGAATAAGCAGCGTGAATGCCTAACCTCATGCATAAGTTTGTCTCCTGGCCCCGTTTTATTTACCTGTAGAGATGCAGCCACTGCTGGATTTTGCTGCTGTTACTTTTTTTGTTTTGTGAGCCATGTGCATGTTCTGTTTTCTTCCAGGGCAGGAAGGCAAGGAGCATAGTTTTTAGGATTTTTCTTCTCCCTGATTCTAGACTGAGGAAAGAAAGTTGATCTATCTTCCCCAGATGCTCTTGAGTTAAAGAAACAATAAACACTGGCTGTCAGTATACATTGCTTTCAGTTCTCCCATTTCTTCCCAATTCATAGCTGTTATTCCATGATTTGGAAAGCATATAATCTAAGACCTTAAATCTTTCTTGGCTTCTCAGGTCTCTCTTCACTTGCCAGGAGGTCAGGACCGAGTGGCATTTGAGGTGCAAACTTTGAGACTGCAGGTGTGAAGAGGAGCTGGATCACCCAAATCGACAGAGGGCAGAAGATGTTTTTGTCAGGGGTTTTCATGTATTGTGCTCACTGAAAACCTAAGTCTTCCAACTTTGCTGAAATTACCCAACTCACTTTACTGACCCGATTCCTTTGTTGCTCATGTCCAGTTGAGTTTTTTTTCTATCTCAAAGTAGAACCTTGAGGTGAAGTTTAGGCATGTTTTACGATGAGGGTGGTAAGACACTGGAATGGGTTGCCCAGAGGAGTTGCGGATGCCCCATTCTTGGAAAAGTTTAAGGCCAGGTTGGATGGGGCTTTGAGCAACATGATCTTGTGGAAGATGACCCTGCCCATGGCAGAGGTGTGGACTAGATGGTCTTTGAAGGTCCCGTCCAACCCAGACTTTCCTATGGTCATTATATGATAAGTGATTTCTAGCTCCTAGTGGAGTTTTGTCTGAACCAGGGAGCAATTATCACCACCACATCTCAGCACAAAAAGGCTGTTATTCTTGCAAGTAGAAAGTGGGGACTCTTGCTTTTCAGGTATTGATCCTCTGGCCTACATATCAAATACATAATTTAGTTCAAGAACCAGTGAAGATCTTGAGAGCTATGTTACATTCATTAATGTGGCTTTATAACCAGGAGAACTGAAGGAAAATGATGGCTGAGATTAACTTTCTTCAGCTGGTGATTAATTTTTCCTTAAAACTCTGGAGTGGTGAATTATACTAGAAATGAACAGTGTCAGAGTACACTTATCTTTTTCTGTCTGCTGGAGAGCTGCTCAATCATGTGTGGTATTTTGATGAATTTCTGTGTCCTTGTGACTAATTATTTATGAAGTCTGGCTTGTTACCAGTTGTTCTGATGCTTTCCTGATGCCCTTTTTTAAGGGATCTGCCTTTTCCATGTCCTTACAGGGACAAAGTTGGCCTGTCACAATCTGTAGCAACGCTAACTTGGCAGGCCTACATCCTTCCTTGTTAATGTATGCATTTTTGAAATCAGCTTGCTTCTGCCAAGTGTATGAATGACCTAATATGAGGCACATCTGTAGACTTCAGCCTGTGATCCCACCTGTGTCTTAGTTGCATTCTAGTTCCTTCATCGCCTGCAGGACTAGAGACTTTGAAAGTCTTGATCTGAACTCCTGCCACTGGACCAAACGTAAATTTAACTGGTTTACATACTTCTTTAGGGGACAAAACAACTACTTTAGATACTATGATTAATAGGAGTAAAAGTTTGGAGATTGGAAGGCTGAAATATGATTTGATAAAAGCATTTTTTCTAATTGGTGGTTCTGTTTAATAGCTGCAGGAAAAAATAACCAGTGCTTCAGTAATACAGTTATTTACCTGTGTGGTAAGGAGACTTGTTTCCCTGTAAGGTTTCGAATTACTATTTTCTTCTTCTTCTTCTCAGTCGTCTTTGTCTTTAGTAGCAGTTACCTTTATTTCAAACCTTGCAAAAGGTTAAGACATGCCTTGTGCATGTATGTTCCCGCAGGAGCTAGATTAAGGACTGTAAAGCTCACAGAGAGTATTGGTGATACTTAATGAGAGGTAATACCCTGCTTTTAAGCTGTATACCTTCCTATCAACTAACACTGTCAGTTTGGATACCTGTTCCCTTTGAATGTAAAATTAAACCTGGGTGAAATGCTGCGCAATGGAGATTCCGTTTGCTCTTGACCAGGTGGTTGTATCTTTGCCTGTTTCATGGTAGCTGAAAACAAAAGAAAGATTGTTCTTTTTTTGACAGTGAGAAAATCCCAGCTTTTTTCTCAGCTGGGAAGTAAAGAAAAGGATTTTAAATTGGTATTTTCTAATCTTGGCTGCCTTGCAGCTGTACGTGAGTCTCTGCTGCACAGAGAGTTGGTCTAGTGATGGAGTTTATCTTTCTACTACAAGTAGATATAAAAGTGCTTTTATGCTGAAATTGAGAGATGGAAGGAGAACCCCAGAGGGCAGCTTCATCTTTGCGTTCTTCTCGTTTTACACTCTCAAGCTTTCCCCACAGCTCTTTCCACTTGTTAAAATTCCATGCATGGCTTTCCTTAAAAGACTAAAACTGGCTACCTGTCATCCATATAACTCCAGTTGAGGTGGTGGTAAACAAAACCAAACCCCCCCAAACAAACAAACAAAATACCAAAACCAAAAAGCCACAAAAAACAGGCACGACAAACTACCTATTGATTCTTCCCCTATGACAGAATATTTTGACAGATGTTTTTGGCATTGCAGGGATCATTGCTTTGCCTTCAGCTCATAACATCCCTCACACTAATGTAGCTCCTTAATTAAAAACTCACTTTTCTTTATGTGTGTGGCACACTGCATGTTTGATGCAGTGTGCATAAGGGAGCATTTAAATATCTACAAAAGTAGCCAACACTGTATGGATTTGAATGAAACTGTGCTGGAGATAGCTATGTTGTTGTTACAGTGAGGGATCTGAGAAGTTACCATGTTTTTCCATGCTGTTTCTTGAACCATCATGAAAGTCTGGGATTTCAGGTCCTTTTAGACTTGGACCACAGTCTTTTGCTTTTGAAGGATGTGTGAAGCTAGTATTTGTAGTTAACACCTTTTGGATGTTGTGTTGCATCTGGATAGTGCAAAATACAATGAAATCCTCTCTTTTGCCAGTAGTGAACAAAAAGTCATCTTGTATTTAACGAGATGCTGCGTATGACCTTTGTGCTGTCTTTATGAATCTGAATGGCTTGTGTTGCCAGTCTTAACTGGCAACAGCTGCATTGCTTGGTCTTACCTTTGTGCTTGCTTGCCAAATTTCAGCAAACAGTTTTCAGCTGGTGGATCTGATCCATGTAAGTTCGCATTCCAGGTCTTCATGACCAAGAACAACATTTATTTGTAGAACAAGAGCCGTGAGTTCTTCTTTTTCCTTCCGCAGGACAAGCAGGAGGACTTAAAGAAGACAATTTTGGAGGGCATAGAGCCGGGCAAGCATCAGGTGAGGTTGGCCTTTGATGCTTGTAAGCTGCAGCCTCAGGATACATGCTAATGACAAGCATGGCTTTAAGGCACTTAATTTTCTTCAAAAACGCAAGCACTTGCTGTGTAGACCAGACATGTCATCTTTGTCCTGCATTTTCCCTTCTGCTGGGTTTTCTAAACCCCTGTTTTTACGGTATCTCAACCTTCACAAATCCAGTAAGTTATCTCACAGAGTCTGTTAGTATAAGTAGTTATGTTAAGTCTGTTAGCGTATATCTAGCTTCCTGTAAGGTCTTCCCTTTTCAGATACTTTAAACTAGAGGCCTGGCTGAGTTCTAGGTGCCTCTGCTGGTTTGCTCCATATCTCAGGAAGTTTATTTATATCTGGGATAGTTAGGTTGGTGACTGCTAGAATACTGTATCTCTTGATAGGAGTTCAATCTTGAAAATCAGCAAAGTGGCATAGTGTTAAGAATGGTATTGTTTGGCTGTTGTCTTGCATCAAAAACTTCATCTAGATAATTTTGGTTAGAATAACATTTAGATTTCCATTAAATATTCCCTGTTGTCATGGATGATACAAGCTTGTTAAAGAATTGAAGAGAGCAGTTGGACCTTTACTTTGAAAATGCAGATTTTGTTCTAGAACTTTAAAATAACATACAGCATTGGAAACAAACACAAAAAAAATATATCCTGATGAATAGTACTTGCCAACCGTGAATACTTGTGAACCAAGGGGAGTAATAGTGTGTGTGTGTGCGCGCCCTTGTGTAGCTGACCTTGGAATTGCCTAAAATTCTCAAACTTGAGAACTCAAACTTAAGAATAAAAAAAATATTAAAAAATCAATGGTTGTCGTAAGATGCTTCTGATGACTCTGCTTTTGCTCTGCTCTCTGGAGTATTGATTTGTCTAGAAAGAAAATAATTATTACTGACTGGATTCTCTCCTCCATTTTGAGTCCCAGTGGAAGAGGTGCAGATAATGTAAACTTGTACCTGATCTGGGTTATACTCTCGCTTTCCGCTTGCTTCCTATCTGGTACCCAAATCTACAGAAAATTCTTCTCAGGTGTTCCTTGTGTTGAAGCAGTACTAGCAGGAGAGCACATCAGTTGTGCTGTGTTAGGGAATGGCTTTTCTAGTCACAACTGTTGTAGGTGTTCTTTATACCTCTTTCTGATCATATTAACTGCACTTTCTTAGGATTGGAGCAGTGAAGAGTCCTACAGTGCAGATAGCTAGGGAAATTTTCTTTGGCGACAAGCACTCCATGCTAATTTTTGTTCTTACAAAATAAGCATTTCCATGTACTTCATGTTAAAACAAGAAAGTAGTGCATTGGAAGGCTGAATGGAGGATGCTTTTTGACAGCTTTTATGTTCTCTGTCGTGATTTTGATTACCTACCACAGCTAGAAAATACTTGAAATTTATGGCTGTTCTAGGTAAAAGAAAGGATGTGAGTAGACAAAGGCACTGCACTGTCTTAACTGCTTATTTTGGTTTGTTCCAGCTGTTTTCCCTTAAAGCTTGAGTTGATGCTATCTGCTGGCCTTTGTTAGTGCTAAATAAAGTGCTGAAGTAATAGGATTAATTTCACCTTAAAATAAAATATGCATTTCTGTCTTCCAATGTGAAAAATACCATCAAAATGCAGTGATTTGTGAAGATCTACAGCAGGTGGGCACACAAATGGCTTGGTTTGACTGGACTGATGTGTGTGGTACTGCAAGTATTTGAAGTGTATAATAGTTGAGGATTAAGTTCTGCCCCCTTGACGAAGTGACGGTTAAACTGGGCAGAGTAACTGCATTGCATTTAAATGAGGAAGCCTCCTGACATCCCTATTTAAGACTGCACTGTTGAAGTCTGTTAGGAATAGAGAATGTTGCAAATAATATTTTACTGCTAGTTATCTGAAATGCTACCTTTAAATGCAATATAGGATGACTTTTTACTGTCTTGAATCTATGTAGCTAAGATGATCTAATGGCCAAATAAATGTTTCTTCTTGTCATCTTTGCTGTTGCATCAATGGGGATTTAGAAATGCGTATCAAATTGTTTGGGCAGTAATGTTCTCGTCCTGCTCAGTGAGTGAAGTGGCACCGAGTAGTTCTTTGCATCTGTAGTTGCTTTGTGAGTGATTTGCCAGCAGTACCAGGGGTTTACTGTGCATAAGGCAAATGGCAGCGTCTGGCTTTTTATGATCTATTGGCAGTGGCTGAGGAAGGAAGAACTATGCCGAAGAACAGAATCTAAGCATCAGAGCTCCAGGGCATACTAGTAATTCTGGTACATCATAGGGCCACATATTAACGTATGCTTTACATGTCCTGCAAATACTTCTGACATCAGACAATCCAAAAGCATGCATATATTTATCGACAGCTAAGCAGTCATTTGCCCTGGGAATGGAATCTACTTAGTAAATTAAAAAAAGCTACTTCAGTATAGGTCTGTGAGGCTTCCTATCTGCCTGCGAGCATTATATTACCAAGTAAGCAAAGAAATCAGAGCACTAACGTGGAGTTTAAATGTTTGTTAAAGCAGTGTACGGTAATACAAAGTTCTTATGAAGGTGCAGGAGCAGAGAGTTTCTGCTCTTTCCAAAGCACGTAAGAGGAGAAGGGTTAGGGTAACCCCTGTTATGGCAAAGGTTTGTTTTATGTTTTCTGCACAGGGTCACTCTCCAATAGAAGAGTCAGTCAAGAGAGTACTTCCTTATGTGTATGAACAGAAAGTTAAGGTGCAGCTTGCAACCAAAGCAAGCCATATGTGAAAGGACATATGCAGCCTTTTCAGGAATACTGAAGCTACAGGAAGGAGTTGATTTGTTTTATTAGATCTGTTCTTGTCCTTTTATATTTGTAAACAGAAGTATCATCTGTTGCCAGTACTAAATGTTAACTTTCACTGTCAGGTATACATGCAATTCCAGAAGTAAATAGTGAATTTAGAGCTTGGCTTCCTGCATATTTAATTACAAACCCCCACAGTTTTAATGTATTATTGATCAGACTAATATTCAGAGTTCAAATACACTCTCAGGAAGGTGATGTTTTCTCCCCTTGTTGCTACAGGAGGGTTGATATATATTAGTCAGCATTCTTTGTGGTATTGATCATGTCTACATAGCAGGCAAATTTTCTAGTTCTGTAACTTCTCTAATACAGTTGTATTCAACCACGTCTTTCCAGTATTCAGCAGTCTTTTAAATTAGAAAAATTGTTATTGTCATTCATTCCTTTTTTGTTGGTTTGTGTCATCCTTTTGTCATCTTTCTGCTTTATTCTCCAGTCTTTTTATTCAGAGATTTTTTTGTGACCTGCAGTGATTTGTCTCATTTTTATTGCTGGTCCTTTTCTCTGCTTTGAAAATATTGTCTGCAATTCAGACATTATTGCAGTTCTAAAGGTCTGGCATGCAGCATGTGACAGCTTTCAGAACTGTTGCACATCAGTTCATAGTTGTTTGTATACTTCCTGATGCTGGATGATATTTGTGTTCAATAGTGATCCCTTTCTGAGGAGGAAACAAGATATTACTGTTCTCAGTATGTTATGCAAATGAACACATTTGGGTATGTGAGTAGGGAAGCTTCCTTGTGTGATAACGGTATGGATGTGGTCTTAATGTTTTGTACATTACAATGTGATTTAAATTACAATGTGATTCAATATTTAAGGTAGAATGAAAATTTATTCCAGTCAGTTAGTGTTGGTTACAGTCAGTTTGTAAGAGAGATCTTCTACTGAAACAGGTAATTCTGGTCCCTTCATGAGATGGTTCAAAAGCTGAAACAATGGTATTTCTTCTTTACAATAGGAGCATGAATCCGAAGGTGGAAGAACCCCACTAATGAAGGCTGCACGAGCTGGTCACTTATGCACTGTGCAATTCCTTATTAGCAAAGGTAAAATACTGGTTTAAATTAACTAATCTAAAAACCTTAAAATGCCACTTTACAATTCTGCATGTTTGTGATCCTTCTTAAGAATTAGTCTGATTATATGTATTTGAGCATTTGTCAAACCATTAAGGGTGTTTTGAATTTTACTTGGTTCATGATACAATGAATCACAAAATATTTTGCTATTACTTTTCCTACTCTGTTATATAGATCAATAAATAGATTTGAAGTACAGCAAACATTTTCAGTTTTTTTAAAAAAAATTACTCCCTCCTTCAGCAAAAACACATCCTCAATTACTGTCTGAAACAGTAAAAATTATACCGTGTAGTGATACTGATAAATGCTTAGAATTAAAATTTGAAAGTTAGTGCTTTTTACACCGTAAGTGTTCCCTCTCTTACCACTTAGGAGGCCCACTGTTACTGTCATTGCTGCATTGTCTTTACAAGATGAGGAAGATGATGTGTAGAAGCCGTCAGTTATTCAAAAACCCTTCTTTTATCCTAGAAGTGTGTATGAATTAGGAAGATTAGAAAGGTTTATCCTATTCCAGACAATACTGTACTACTTGATACTTTCTTTTAAAGAATTTCCTTGTTTAATTCTGAGATCATCTTTTTATAGGTGCCAACGTTAACAGAGCTACAGCTAATAATGACCACACGGTGGTGTCACTGGCATGTGCAGGAGGTCATCTGGCGGTTGTTGAGCTCCTTCTGGCTCACGGTGCAGACCCTACTCATCGACTCAAGGTATTCACTTAAAAATATGTATTTATCATTGATACTGAAAGAACCATGTAATTGATTTAATGGATTAGTAAATGTGTAATTTTAAATGGTCTAATTAATATCTTGTGTGCTACACCAGGTAGCAGAATTCATCTTCTGACTTTATTTTCAAAATCTCACTTCAGGATGGCTCAACAATGCTCATTGAAGCTGCCAAAGGAGGACATACAAATGTTGTTTCTTACTTGCTGGATTACCCAAACAATGTTTTGTCAGTTCCTGCAGCAGACTTGTCTCAACTCACACCTCCATCTCAGGATCAGTCTCAGGTAAGGAATGAGGAATTTTTATAAAATATCACCTTGTATGTTGTAAAGAAACACTTAGTAGATGTTTATTTAGATGTGAACACATACAATGGAAAGAACTAAAAAAAAAAAAAGTCTGCACATTTGAAAGTGGTAGACTGAGGAAGTTGGTTGGTGATGTCTGCGCAGTGTCCTGAAGAGTGCATGAACCTTGCTCCCTTTTCTGCTGCTTAGACAGGATACTCCTAAACCCTAGTACCTCAAAAGAGTATTATATTCTTGGTTGCATTTGCTTGGTATTTTGTTTCAATAGTTCTAAATCCTTGTGATTGCACCCTCAAATGTTCCAGATTTTGTTTGTTGTTTGAAAGAAAATATATTGTGTAAATTTAGAATTCTGCAAGGCGGAGAGGTAACTTCCCAGTGGAGTTAGTAGATTAAAAGCCTAAAGATTTTTAACAATTTTCCAGCCTACGCAGCCCGAGATTTTGTGAAGAGTAATGTAGTTAACTTTGACATAATACCCATAATAAAATAGCACAGGACAGGTCATTCTAAGAGGCAGCATAGCGTACACAGTTTGGGAAGAGTGGAATGGAGGTCCACTGTAGATTATGTATTTTTGTATTACACTTCCAACCTCTGGTCCATTCAAAAGGTGTTTTTTTTTTTAATCAGTGTGTGTGTCTGTGGCTTTGTTTTTAAGGTTCCACGCGTACCGGTGCATACACTTGCTATGGTTGTACCTCCCCAGGAACCTGACAGAACCCCTCAAGAGAGCTCGCCACCTCTTTTGGGAGTTGTGAAAGGTTAGTATGTAGCCACTTAGAGAGTATATGCATTTTGGAAACTGGTAGGCTGGGGACAATTTTATTAGAGCTTATGCACAGTATAGTCCACTCCATCGATTTTTGAATACTTCTAATGAAGTATAACTGAAAAGTATTTTATGTAGTACATAGTTTTTGCTTATTTTCTTGTATTCTACTGTGTAATAACACTGGTTATTCTAATTTTATTATGCTTATTCTGATTTTTTGGAAGAAAATGACTGCATTAACTGCCATCCTGCAGACTGATTAGAAAAAACATTAATAAATTCTAGGTATGATGTGAATTTTTGAATATTGTATGTTGGCCATCTAGAATAGTCACAACTATTATCCATGAACCTGATATATAAACTTTTTTCTGTTTCTACAGTAGCAATGCAAACACATTGGCACTGTAAAATGGCAGTGCAGATCTGCTTACAGGAGAATTTTTCTTGTATTTCTAATAGTACTCTTGTAAGTAATTGTAACATCAGGGTTTTTGCTTTTAACATGGTTGAACTGACTGGTTAAAACTATTTGCAGTCATTAAATGGCAAATTTAGCAGTTCATTTCCATCTGTGAATTCTGTAACGAATTCTTTGTACCTGCTAAGTCAGCTCAGAAACAGAAGCAGATTCTCAAGTGGAAAGTTAAAAACTGCAACTCCCAATGATTTACAGTTTTGGACAGGGGATATTAAATATTATCCAAAGCTCTATTAGCTAGCTTTATGCAATTCCTTTATTCTGGAAGTGCTCAGTGCTTCCTAAAACAGACAAACAAAAAAACCCCCCAGAGGCACAAATGCAGAGACGAAAAAAAAATTGCATAGCTGATGGTGTTTCAGTGTGCAGCCATGACACTATCCATGCATATGTGCCATGAGTGTGACTTCACAAATGCAGTTACTGTATTATTTTCCTAGGATGTGCAAACTTGGTATTTTGGATTTCATAAAAATATGTACCAAACAAATGAAAAGAACATGCAGCTTCTGGTTCAGCAGGAAAAGCTATATAACAGCAAAAAGCTATATACCAGCATGTGTGCCCTTAAAATTAAATAACTTAGTATTGCAATGTGGATTTGTGTTCTGGAAGTAGATTTTGTAATGCAAGGGAATCAATGGAAGATTAAATGATACTGAGTCAGAAGACTAAAGTTAAAAGCTTGAAGGCTCATGTTACTTAAATTATGAAAACCAAATAGTTGATTGTAGTTTAAGAAATAACTTTTTAAAAAACTTATTTCAAATGTCAGCATATACTTCAGGTATGTTTTTAGCAGTTCTGTGTTGTTTGAACTGGCACAAGGGAGATGCAATTGTTCTCAGTGTTTCAGGACGTGCTTCGTGCATGTCAGCAAAACTAATCTGTGATGTGTTGCAAGGGATGTAACAATCCCAGATGTGTCATTGGGCTGATGAAGCATTCCTGAAAACTGTGTGCAAAGCTGTTGTGTATCTCAGATCTTTAAGGGAAAAATGGTATTTTGGTGATAAACACTGTGTGATCATTGTAGTGATACCACTCTGCTACTTTAACTGTGATAGACTTAGTGTTCTTTGCAGAACTTCCATTCTTGTTATACACGCATGGTTTTAATATCCCAGACTTTCATCATTAGGCTTTTCGGGAGACAAAGAGCAAGAGAGTACAAATAGAGGCGTGTTCATTATTTCCATGGGAAGGAACAGTCTTTAAGTTCTTATGTAAGGCAATTGTTTATCCTGGGGAAGACAAATTTCTTGCTTCACAGTTTGAAGTAGCCCCCTGAGTTTTTGTATGAACTCTTAACTGCTTTGAGGAGGGAGAGGAGCACCAAGCCTTCTTAATCTCAACATGGTCTAGTTTTTAAAGACCTGTATTGATTTTGCAAGAAATGCAATAGTAACAGCTTGTTTCTGAAAGAGTTCTTGGCAAATCAGGTGTAAAACTAGAATACACTTGTATGTTACTGTTACGATTCAAATATGGTTTGAGATTTTTCAAGAGGAATTTATGATCTACTTTTGAATTACATTGTTAATCTTCAGTAAAGTAAGAAGACATGTGGAATAGTTGCCATTTAAATGCTTTGCCAGAATAATTATTCAACATAAATGTTCAGCAACTGGAAAGAGAAACATTTCGGAGCTGATGGTGATCTAGAGAGACTCTGAAAAGGTGATATGCAAAGATGGCAACCTCCTAAAGACCTGAAGAAAAACCAAGTGAAAGATGGGGCAGAATTAGTTCACAGGACTGAACAGATTTCAACTCTTAGGTGCTTAGAAAGGATTGTTTTTTAGTGCACTGTTTAGCATGTGTCTGTTGTGTCCACGTAAAAGTGAAATCCCAGTGAAGTTCAGCTCTTTGTGCTTTCATGGGGGAGAGGCAGGAAATACCTACCTTGGTGTTTTGTATTTGCTGCTGCCCTTGCTTGAACACAGTCAGAATTGCTCAGCAGCATGTACCAGTTCTGATGCAGCAGCTCAACACAGAGTCTTTTGACTAGGTAAAACAAATGTGCTATTTCTGCAGGACCAGTGGGTCTCTCCTGGTTTACACTGTGAGGGAGGTGTAAAGCACAGTTGCTATGATGCAGCTTCAAGTGCCCTTGCATCTGGTTCCCTGGGGTGAGGGGGGGTCTTAATGCCCAGCACCTAAAGTGGTCAAAAGGAATGTTGTTGGATTCCTTCAGGAAATCGGCTGGTGTAATAGTGTTGCCATTGATAATTGTGTCTAGTTTATAAATGCAAGCTAATGTTTTTAATAAGAGCAAGATTTGAAGCTCCCATTGGTGTTTGTGATTCTGCCTTAGTCTTTTGCAGAGTGTGCCTGGTGAGCGGAGTGGCTTGAACCCATGGTATGTTTTTAGAACATCATTGAGAAACAAACATGCTAGTGCAACAAGGGGGAGCTCAGGAAGCTGGTGGGAAGCATCAGAGTGGTTTTCTTTAGTCAACATATTTGAACTATGTCAAATTTTAAAGTGGTCTATTTTTGCAGGCTGAGGTATCAGTTATTTTGTATATTTTTCTCCAGATTCGTTTTATTTCATCGCTAATCTGAAATAGTGCTTACAAATGAACTAATTGTGTTAACTGAGTGCTTAAAACCTATCAATGTGCTGTCATTAGACTTCTCTGCTGTTGCTTTTAAGTGGGTAGTAACTTGCAGTGTTTCTCATTTGGCGTGCATGTTTGTTTAGAATTCTGCAAGACCTAATAGGCTTAAGTTAGTCATGTGAAAGCTGCCCACATATGCCTTTGATCCCTGGGAAGGAGACCAGCCTTCCCTTGAAGTTGAGTAGGAGTTTTGGAATCTGTAAGCTTTTTAAGTTAGACCTTCAGTATGCAATATTCCCTGTATCCTCACGCTAAGTCTAACAGTAATGGCTTGGAGAAAGGAAATAAAATGAAACTCTATGTAACTTTAATAGCTACAAATTCATGAAATACATTTTAATGCAGTATCTGTCTTCTGTGCCTCATACTGAGTTATATACTGACAGAGATCTCATGAATGTATGATTTAATTGAAATAGGGTCCAGGTTAACAGAACTAGAAAGATTATATTGTCCTCACTGGGGTGAAGGCATTAAGAAGGCAAGATGACATTCTTGCTTTTCCATTCTGACTCCTTTCAGACTTCTCTAGTGTACAGTCCAGCTGTCTACTCATTGTTTCACGTGCCTCAGCATCTTCTGATTAACTCTTGCCATTTTCTCCATATTTTCTGCCTGGGTCAGCAGCTGACCTGGTTGTCCAGGAGCTTTCTAACTTCATTAATGCTTTCTTAGCAGACTTAAAGACTTGTTATTCTTTTATGCGAATCTTTAGTAGTGCAGGCAGATGAGTTAAAAACAAGACACATGTAGGTCCCCAAGAGCACAAGATTATAGAAATCTTTTCATGGTAGTTCATGAAATTCTGCTCCTTTGAAGCTTCAGCCACCTTGCCACTGACTAATTTAATTACATCTTAGCAATTTTCCATTTAGATACTGTCAAGCCACCAGAGGAAACTTTGGAAGACTGAGATTGGAAAGTAACTCAAATTTTTGAATGTCAGAAAATTGAGTTAAGTTTGGCTTGGTTTCAACCATGTAACCATTGCCTTTTGGTTAATATTACACCTATTCCCTGCAAGTTTTCCATATAAACAGTTGCAGGATTGATAAAGATTGGCAAAAATACTGCATGGTTCACAGCATGAACCATGTAGTGAAAATGCAAACTCCTCTGACCATACAGCCCTCCACAGATTGTCCTGTCCTTTATAAAGAAGAATTAAATATGTATTAAAAACTATGCAGCAGATTGATTTACTTGGGAAAGGTAGAGTATTTTTTTTGTTGCCTAATTAGCAAGATTATATACTATTGTACTTTGTGTGTATTCGGATTGACTGATTGTTGCCCCAGGTTCTTAGAGCTGAATTTCTTACTCATATGTAGTAGTTAAATACAGAACTTTGGTGAAAATTCAATGTTGAGCTCATCTTATTCCAGTTGATAAGGCTGGTGAATTTTAATTGCAGACTGCAAATCTAACTCCCAACTTTAAGTGAAATCAGAGTTTTAAAAAAACCTAAACTGCAAAAACAGTGAAGAAGCAATTCTGTTAAAAAAAAACAACACAGAGGTTGTAGTATGGATTTGTTTTCCTGATATCTGTCTTTTGTGAAGTGAGGAACAGACTGTATCTGGTTTTTTGGTTGGTTGGTTTGTGTTTGGTTTTTGCTTTTGGGGTGGTTGGTTTTGGGGTGGGTTCTGGTTGATTTTTGTTTGCTTTTTGTGTTTTTAGTTGGTTGGTTTAAGTTCTAAGTAATATTATGTGTCAGGATGACATGGTGATTCATACAGATTTATATACTAGGCATCAGTTCCAGCAGAGAAGATATATTTGAATGTACAAATGTGTATCTTACAATTGACCTTTTTCTTACTATCATTTTTTAACGCTGGAAAAATCTTTTGGAATTTAACTGTTTGGATTTGGATCAATTTTTTTAATCTCTTTTTTTTTTAAAAAAAAAATAAATTAACAACTCCAGAGATTGAGGAGCTGTCAGCAAGTCCCAGAATTTAATCTAATAAGAAGTGAAGTATAATACAACAAATTCAGATGGTGGCCAAGGTGAAAACCACTAACCTGAAATGCAAGTTGTGTTGCCAGAAACTTTCTGATGAGTATGATGGATTGTAAAAAAACAACACAACCCAACAAAATTCTTGGGTCTTTCTAATTTTTTGAAAAGGCCTTAAAAATAAAGCAGTACTTTTTCTTAAACCTCTGTTGCTTGCTCTAAAATACAACAAATGTCTGTCCTTGCTAATTGATCAGTTAGTGCTTTTAGGGTAAGATCTGAACTAGGCTTTGTTTAAGTAAGAAACTTACTTGTGTACTTCATGTTTCTTGAATGCTTCCTTAGAGTATGTATCTCAGTCAGACTTGCAGGGGACAGTGCAAATACTTGCCTGTGCTACCACTGTACAGTATGAGACCGTGATTTGAGTGTTAGCAAATGTAGGTAGTACATCTAATAACAATGTCATTGGAGTCAATAAGCTAGTTTTAGCTAGGTTTATTTTGGACCAGTAGCATCTCATCTGTGCTACTCCATTCATTGCGAAAGGGCATATAAATTACTTCTTTCCTGGGAGAAGGTGACATCCTAAGGGTTAGAAGCCAGGGCTAGAAGAGCAAGTTCCTCGAGAATGAATCATAAGCACTCGGGATGAAGTATGGTGTTGGACTTGTTCATAAACAGCAACCCTATAAAGAGTGAATATGTTTTAAGCAAATTCAAATTAGAAGAGTTTAATTGCTTAGGAGAGCTATCTGAGGATTATGAATATGAAGGTTATTTTTTCAAACTTTTGTTCAGTGTCTAGGACCTTTAAATGTTACTTGCAGCCGGAAGTCATTAAAAACTGGTAATGCAGTCCTCCCTACATAATATTGGGTGGTCAAGAGACCAGTAATGGTGCTTGTGGGAGGCTTATCTGGGTGAATGGACTATTCCAACTCAGGTACTTAAGAGATTATCTGCAGTGCATGGGAGAAGTACAGGAGTTTTCTCTAGGAAACATCTACCTCTCATTTCTTGGAGAAAATAATAAGACAGAGAAATGGATGGGAAGCTCTGTTTGTGCAAACCAGGTCTTGCCCCAGGTCATGTGTGCTGGTCAAAAAAACTGGCTGAAGATGCATGCTCTGCAGGAATGGTGGTGAAGTCTGAGTTGGTCAAGTTACGAACTGGGACCAGAACCTGTGGGAATATGGAAATAAAAATAAAAAAGCAATTGATGCTACTGTTCACAAAATAAATTGGGAAACAGTAATTTTCTTACTCTGGCTTTCCTGGAGTGCCCATAACCACTCTGGGTTTTCTGCCAACCGAACAATTGATTGTCCTGCAGTCATGATTACCTGAAGGCAGGGGGTGTTTGTGTAGCAACATCTGGATTTTATTGATCCTCAAGTCTTCATTTCATACTAAACAAGTCCTCTAAAAGTGGTGAAAACAGTTGCTTTAGAAGCTAGATTGACTACTTAATATTGCTAGCTCTAATTTTGTAGTAGGTTAGTTGTGTACAAGATTGCTCCACGAAAAAGATAAATGAACAGTGACAAAAAGTTAAAGTAATTATTATCTGGCCTGTGATTGGATTTTTAAGTCTTACTGCACTCACGTATTTCAAATGTGAAAGTATGAAGTAGTATCTTGTTCAGAATTATTTACTAAAATGGGCACAGTGTTTTTCAGAGTATTATAAGAGAGATTTGGATAAAACAGGAAATCGTTACTTTAAAATACTTCCAATGTTATAATATTATATTACAATGCTTATGTATTCAAAGCTGCCAACAATGTCTTCTCCACCTCTGGTCTGAAGTGGCTCTTCAGGTGTGCATGTCAGGTTTAGCAATCTTTCTTCCTATTGCTCATCCTCCTCCAGTATCCCCAAGAAGACAGGTTGCAACTATTTTCTGGCATGGAAAGGGTGATCTGGAACCTGGAAAATGGCCCAGTTAACTAATTAGAAGCTGATTAAATTAAATCTCTGCACCTCTTCTGAAACTTGAGAGCCCAGCGCTTCACTTCTTGGTTTCCTAATGTCTGTCTTCAGAAACTGTCCCAACTTTCTGTGGTCATTTCTGGTCTGACCCGCTGTGTGGGGAGCACTGCTTGCTGTGAGACCGGCCTTGGCTCCTCTGCTGAGTCCCAGCCTTCATACGAGGCTGCACTTCTGCTCTTTACTTGTGCTTGTAGAAGTTTTCCTATGACAGGCTTGTTTTCTCCCCAGGTGGGACTTACTGAGAGGGATAATATTGGTACTTTATTGTGTGGGGACTCTTTGAACTGCAGGCTTTCTTTCCTACAGAGTGATGGAAGCTGTCCAGAGCTGCCAGGTCATGGGAATACTTTGCATTAGGATGGAAATGGTAGATGCAGTAACCTTAGGAACGACATTAAACAGAGCAGTGCGAAGGGTTCCCATCTTAGCTGTGTCTTAAAGGCAGGGTTAATTTGCAGTTAGCTTTCTATAACATTTCTGCTGCTTCAGCAGCGGAGCAGTTTAGTTTCAAAAGACAGCAACTAACTTTTATTAGTTTCTAACAAAGATATAGACAAGCATTTCAGACATTTTTAGTGAGTGAAAATAGAATTTTCAAGAGTGGTCTGCAAAACTTAAGGCACATTTTTTTAAAATTTAAAGGGTAACTATATAAACTCTTAAGTATACTACAAAGCCAAATAGCCAGTGGCTTGATCTAAATATCCACCAGTCAGCACAAAGCAAGTTATTGCTAAATTTTAGTGAAATTCTTTATTGTCTTCTGAAAAATTGTCTTGGGACTCACAGTTCAGAGACTAAATAATAGTAATTATTGGAATAGGTATTCAGCTGGAACTACTGACAAGGCAGTTGTATAAAGTACCAAGTTGGAAAAGAGCTTACTGAAGGGTGTCGACAGTATTTGTGGGATGATGGCATATTTCCTGGGGTTAAGATTGTTGTTTTTTCCCTTAAATTTGGAATATGGTTTGCTTTAACTCCAGAGAGCCTGGTGAAGGTATTCGGCACAGAGTTGGTTCAATTCTATTTTAATATTCTTTCTTTTTATAAGGGAAAAATCTCTTTAAAGAAAAAATTCTCACATTTGTTTGCTTTTTCAGTTAGTTCCTCAAAAGAAGATTAATTTCAGAGTAAGGTGTATGTGACTCTGGTTTTGACAGCAATGCAAAATGAAGTAATTTTTGCATTAGTGTTTTAGTGAAGGAATGCCCAGAGAGAAATAAATCGGTGTTTGAGGAAACTTAATCCTTCCAGAGCTAGTGACTGATCTGGCACTTAATTCCTGCACTCAGATTTTCACTTAATTGTGTGATGTGTAGGTAACTTTATTAAGCCATGGCTCAAACTGTACATAACTTTAATTCCCCATTTAATGATTAGTTTTATGAGTCTGGTTTTTTTAAGTTACAGATATCACTGTTTGGGTATAGCAAATGAGTGTTAGTGCAGAAAATTATTTGATCAGGCTAAAACTTTACACATTTGTAGTTAAAGTTTCTTGCACGGATGTCATAATTAAAATTTCAGCACTTAATCAATTCCTTATGAGCAAGATCTGACTGGAGGCTTCACAGGTGTGGCATTCAGGAAAGTAACTTTGGCTTGCTTGAAGGCAGTAAGCTCTCAGAGAAGCACTGCCCTGGCTTGGTGTTCCTTGCTAGTTTTATATTGAAGTTTTAAGTCTTAATAGTGACAGAATTGTTAATTTGTTACTGGAAAGAGGGAGGCAAGCAAGCTGTTAATTTTGTCTCAGAACTTTTAAAAAGGTGCTAGATCGCCAAAGATTTTTTTGTATACATTAAGTCTGTACTGACAGGGTTCTGTTTGTAACATGAAGGTGGAATGCTCTAGTGTTTGGAGCAATTACAGTTCAAAACAGTGATCTTACTATAGAGTTAGTCTTCTCTCAAATACAGATTACTCTTGGTTTTAACTGTGCTGTTGGAAGTTAGCCTCTGGAAAATAGTCTTAGTTTAATTGCTGTGCACATCAGAACAACTTTGGGAACTCAGTAAATTATTTAAATTGCCTTATTCTTCTTGCTGATTGCATTTCCTGGATGCATTGTCATGTGTCAGAAACCGTAAAAGTTCCTTATTCCTTAAGATTAAAATAGCTGTGTTCAAAGGGATATTAGGATCAATACTGAAAAATCTAGCTATATGCTTTGTCCTTTCTTGTCTTAACATGGAGTGTAGGGTTTACCTTTCTGTGGTTTGACAGATGTGCAGTGTTAGTTGTAAAGTTTTTTTTGGTTTGGTTTTTTTTGGTTGGTGGTTTTCTTTTTGTTTGGTTGGTTTTTTTTTTTGTTTGGTTGTTTTTTTTTTTTGGTGGGTGAGAGGGGAGGTTTGGGGTGTCTTCAGCATGGCATTTTTTCAAACATTTTTCATGTGCTTAGGTGCATCCAAGCAGAAGTCAAGTTCCCTGCAGGTAGCAGATAAGGACCTACTGCCACCTTTTCACCCATACCAGCCTTTGGAATGCATAGTAGAAGAGACTGAAGGCAAGCTGAATGAACTTGGACAGAGAATTAGTGCTATTGAAAAAGCACAACTTAAATCATTGGAATTAATTCAAGGTGAACCTTTAAATAAAGATAAGATTGAAGAACTTAAAAAGAACAGAGAAGAACAAGTACAGAAGAAGAAGAAAATATTGAAGGAGCTGCAGAAGGTGGAAAGGCAGTTGCAGATGAAAACCCAACAGCAGTTTACCAAAGAATATTTGGAGACCAAAGGTCAGACAGACACAGCACTTACCCTGCAGCAGCAGTGCCCACTTACAGGGGTCTTCCCAGAAGTGGAAGCCAGTAAGGGTCTGCCAGAGGGTAACTTCTCAGGGTTCCCTCAAGCTGACACAATCTTGTCTAAAGATGATGAGCAACAACAGTCTCAACCACCTGCTGAACAAATAGAGTTTGTCCCTACCCAGCCTTTGCCAGCACCGCAATGTAATTATTCTAGTAATTTAGGTTATAATGGGACAGAGTCTCTTGAACTTCAGAAAGCATTAGGGAATCAGCAGAATGTAGGACAGCAGCAGCAAATTGCTGGACAGGGGCTCTTAGTTCAAGAACCAGACGGATTAATGGTTGCCACTCCAGCACAGACGCTTACCGACACTCTTGATGACCTAATAGCAGGTGGGTTAAGAAATGTACCTATTATTGCATTAATTTGTGTGCTCCGTTTCCCTCTCTCTCCTTCCCTCCAGAAACATCTTGGGGTTTTCCAGTTTGGGAATACTTGCTTAAGAATAAAGTTCCTGATTAGTGCTATTAATCCTAACAGTGACTTCCAGCTCTAACATGAGACTTTTAAATATCTTTTTTCCAAAGTGCAAAACTTTGTTTTAGCCCCTTTGGCTTCATCTTTTTCTGTGCTGCTTTAAAAAGCCTTATCACAGGTTATTAGTAGTGCCCATTAGGAGGCCTGAAACTGTGACAGTTTTTTATATCTTCTGTAGAATTTTCTATACAGGCTTATACCTCAGTGACTTTCTTCAATGTAGTAGCCATCTCTAGAAAAAGCCAAATTATTGTCACTTGTATGGACAAATATGTCTCTCTCCTTGCTGCTTGAGGTGTTGCTACAGTTTAAACACAACCTGGAATCCATGCACAACCACTCAGTTCTGTAATGGCTTGTGTTTTCAGAATACCCTCTAAACCCTGGTTGTTACACAGGAATATCTGCTTGTTAGATATAACATGGCAAAAGATGTGTCCTTTTTTCTGGATGAAAAGCAAAAAGTCCAAACGTGTTTCCATTTGTTGATAACGGTGTGAAGAGGAATGGAGGTTCCCACAGATTGGGTTGTGTGAGTCTCCTGTGGAGAAAGAGGTATCATTTTGGTTGACTTAATTTCATGGATTTGACTAGGATTGATATTGCTGCTGGAGGTATGTAGGATGTAGCCAGTGTTGTCTGGTCTGTAGTTTTGGGGTGTGTGTGTGTGTGGTGTGGTGTTTGTTTTGTGTGTTGTGGGTTTTGGGGTTTGTTTTGTTTTTTAATTCAGTGTTTCTTCACTTTTATTTGCACCTTGTGTCTGTCCCTCAGCCTTTATTTTCCTGTCTTCGCTGCCCCCCCCTTGGTAGGCACTGCCCTGTCCTCTTATGTTCATTTCAAGGCTGTAGAAATGTGTGGTAAGACATTTTGCCAGGCATTCCTGTGGGCTTCTAGAATCGTAATTGCATCAATCTCATACAAGTTGAGGCTACCTGCAACTTTGCAACCTCCATGGAAACCACAGTTGATGAAAGTGTGTTGTGTTGTACCAGCTCCCTTCAGCTCTACAGTGGAATTCAAAGAAAGCCTCTTGTATTGCCTTAGTTCCCCCTTTTCTGACATAGTGTGCCTCCCCCCAACTGTATGGTGCTCTTCAGAGTATTCGGCCAACACTAAAACAGAAATGCAATTGGAATATTCTTGATTTTTATTACTTGAGATTTGGTATTGGAATGTGTGAGGAGGAGAATTTGAATGGTTAATGCAAAACATAATCAACAAGGGCTTAATCTTGGGAGTAGTTCCTGTTGCTGACAGTTCAGCGTATCTAACACAAGACCATGTAGTAATATACCCTTTCATGGTTAGCAGTAGTGTATTACTTCCAATACTCAGTGCACCCAAGATGAATAACTGCTGCATCAGCTGAATGCGAGAACTGCGCTGTTCGAAAAAAGATTGCCACTAACCGGAAAAGCTTTATCTTAAAAATAATTTTTAAAAAAAATCTTGAATAGACATTGCTTCATCTTCAGAAATTGTTTAGTTTTTGCTAAGAAATTAGATTTACTAACTTCCAAAATTTAAACAAATAACATGTTCTTCTACAACTGTTGGAAACTGTAGTTACAGAAATGCAACTTGAGGAAACTTCAGCTGTTCTATTCCAGAGGCCTCTACAAAAATGTGTTGATGTTGCTTTATTGAAGTATATTTTCTTCTGAAATTCACAAGTTTTACTTCCCTCCCCCAAAAAAAGTTGTTTAAAGAGAATTAGGTATTTTGCTCACTTCTTAAATCCAGACTGTGTAAAAGAGTGATCCCTGTTTAAATTATAATCCTACTGTATCTCAAATTTATGTACATTTAAAAACAAACTGTAAATCTACCTATTCATACTCCAAACTCTTTGATCCATATATAAAACACACTTAGCCTTTTTCCACAAACTTGCCCAACAGCCCTCAATTTTGTAAAGAAGTTTTGAGCAATAGAAACTGTTACGAGAACTGATTTTTACATGCGTGCTACAGATGCCAGATAAAATTAAGGGGCTTGTGCCTGGTGTGTGGGAAGTCTGTCTCTTAGAGAAAGTTGTCTTGCACTTGGGTGTGCTGATGAAGTGTGCCCTTGGTGTGCAGTAATGGTGGTGAGTGACTCTTAGTTTAGAAGAGCTATGAACATTTTTATTGCTGCTGAGTATTCCAGTTTGTATCAGATCTGCTTCAGAAGAAAAGAAATGCTAAATCAGCTTTTTGGCCTCTGCACTGAAACACCTTTTACTGCTGCTCTTACCAGTGGCGATACAAGAGGCAGGTTTTCCAAAGCCTCAGCTGAGACTAGTTGTAAGGGAGAAGCTGCGTTTCTACAAAGCCTCAAATCTTTATTTTGCTGACTAATTGTGACAACACACATAAATAGAGTATTTATCTTGCTAGTCTGCTGACATAATTTCTCAGCTGCTAGGTGTTGAGGTGGTTGATGTCAAGGTGCAAAGTGCTAGAAGTTTCACTGGCAGTCAGTCACTGGTAGATGTGTATCCAAGTCCCCTCTTTCATAAAGCTATGCAGAAGTAACAGAGTAACCTTTGGAAAGTCAGGTAGAATCTAAAAATGAAGGAGCTCTTTCCGCTCCAGAACATTTCAGTTCTAACAGAGTTTTATATGTGTTGAAGCAAAAATCTTGCAACTGATCCTATCTGTGAAGGTATGACTAGTAAGTCAAAACTGGCTTTACAGAAGAGATACAGACGTTGTGCAGTTTAGGGTGGGAAAGCAATGAATTATTTTGGATCACATCTTCCAATAGGAGAGGATGTTTTGAATCTAATTTTCGTTACTTAGTACACATTTGTGTGTACTTGAAGCATCTTGTCTTCCATAGTTGGAATTTCAGTTCAGTTCACATTATGCATTTACCATATTAGATTTCTTAATTGGCAGTATCTGAATTGAAGCTTTTTTGTGTTTTAAGGTATTCAAGATGAGGAACTTTCTTTTCTTTGGTGCTAGGTTTTGTCTGTAGTTGGAGTATTTTTATTCCTATTTGTTTTAATCAGTCAGTATTTTTAGTCAGGAGGTGGCATCTCTGTGTGCTTCTGTCTGACTCTCCTCCTGCAAGCTCCCATTCCAGGCATGTTTTGAGAAACATGTTATTTGGTCCAGAAATTATGGTTGTGGTCAGTTATACAGAATTGCGGTCTTTTAAGATCATGATTTGGAAGATGACATCTGAGTTACTGTATTTAGGATTGTTGTTTGGAGTAAAACTGATTACTAGGATAATCTGGTGTGAGAAATGGTGGCTCATAAAATGAGTTAGCAATGTGCAAAAGCCTCAGTGCAGTAACATGCTACTGAGAAGTTGTGGGAACAGGCTGAAAGACTTATTGGTCATGAAAAAGGGTTGCTTTCTTTGTCCTGAAAATCCCGGTTCCTTTGAGGAAAGGGAAACTGAAATCCCAAGTCCAGTGTCTGTGAATGTCCATGCTCATGGAATGACAGCAGTTAGGTAGAGGCAGTTTCAGACTACAGCTGCAGTCTCATCCAGAGCTGCTTGATTGAGGTTCTACCAGTGCCTCCAGAGTCTTACTTAGATAAAATACCAAGTTCTTTCTTCCTTGTGTTTCACTTGTGGTCCTGTGATACTTTTTCATAACTTTTGAAAACAGTCATCAGTGTCTTTGGAGACCTGTCTTCAACTTCACACTGATTGAACAAAAGACCCTCTGGAAGGTTGCAAGCCCTTCTTAAAATGTGGGGAACCTGGATTTTGCCATGTGTAGAAAAATACTTATTTTTTAATACAAATTCTTTGAAGTCTCTGGAGACATCCAAAACCTATGTCACAAAATGAGTATTTTATAAAGATTTGAGGTACACATTGTGACTTTTTTTTGGGGGGGTGGGGTTGGGGTGTTGTTTGTTTGGTTTTTATTTTATTTAAACCAGTGTCTGGCTATCAGTGTGTTTATCAGCACCCTTCCTGGTGAAAAGACAAAATGCCTGTTCAGTAGGAAGGAACATTTCCTGCATGTTGCAAAGTTTCCCCATGTCTTCTCAGAGAATGAAAGCCATATGTGTTTCTAGTCTGTTAAAATTCTGCAATATGGCATAGAGATGCTGAAGGTGATAATCTCCCATGGTTGGTTTTATGCCCTCCAGCTAGTCTTTTGCTTTGGAGTCTCGGGCAGTGCCAGCGCTGCTCTCCACTGCTAAGTTACATTGCCGCAGTTGTTCCTGCATTAATGCCAATTATTGAGATGAAAGTCTGGAGTGGGTATGGTGGTATTGCTCCATGGGGAAACTGCACATTAGCTTCTGGCACTGTGAGTATGACCTTCTAACTACAAGTGATTGGCAAGACATCCTTGACTTCCCTGGGGCCCATGTTAGACTGATGAAGCCATCCCAGAGGTTATGGCTGGGCTCCTGGTAGCAGGAGGCAGAGGCAGAGAGGTGGCTGTCCCATTGTGTCCCATCGGTGAGATGACCTTGTCTCCCTGCATGGGGTTCAGAGGAGCAGTAGCTGTCCCACCATCTGTGATCAAGGTTGGTAATCCGGAAATGGACTTGGAAATACAAGTTAACTCTGTTTTCATACAAATGTATGTGAAGGGATGTTGTAACCATTGTTGCAAGGTCAACTTTGAGTTAAAAAACTGTATGTTTTTGTGTAACTTGGGCTGAGCTAAATCAGCCCCGTGAAACTGGAGGTAGAAGTTCTCAGACATGTTTTGCTCCACAAGGCTTGAATTATGTTGATGCTCCATTGGGCCAGCTTGCCAGCCACACTAAGGAAATAGATAATTACGCTTCAGAAAATCCTGCAGTTTTGTCAACTCAGTAGAGGGGATGATTAATCAGTGTGCGTTGTAGGTCTGTTTGTTAGATTATATTTTAAACAAGAGTTTGGGGTATCAGTACAGGGGTTATCTACATTTCTATTGCCTTTGGTCTTCTTTCTCATGTTTGACATCATTGTTACTGTGCACGTGAAGCGCTTAGCACACATTCATGTGTTTCAAACACATGATGAAAATGTAAAGTATGCAAGAAATACTTGGGCATTTTCAGTCATGGTTGTGAAATACAGAGAATTTCTGGAACCATTGACAGCAGCACTAAATATATTACTTTAAGGACCCTTAAACTGGGTCAGGTGGAGCCCCTCTGCATACCCCTGCTTTGTATGCACAGCCCATGCACATGTTTTTAGACACATTTATTGTTGCAAGATCTGAAAGCATTTGGCCAGTGTCCTTCATGAGGAAGGACCAGTTTGATTTATTGTAAGTCCTTAAAAGGGTGATTTGGTGTCTTGTGTTTTGGAAGGTATAATCTTTAGAAATCCAAGTAGTATTTTGCACGTCAGTGCATTGAGCAAAACAACTGTATTGCATTAATGCTCATCTGCTGCTAAAAGTGGTAATCTATAGTAAGGAGATGAAGTGGGAGCTTTTATATTGGAAAATTTTAATACAAACCTGGTTTGCTTCACATTACAACCTTCTCGAGCAAGAGTCAACTCTCAGTTCAGATACAGTACTTTGTTGCTTAAATGTGGTAGCCAAATGTTAATGCTGGTTTTTGCTTATGAGCAAGGAGATTGCTTTACTTAAAAACTACAGCTGAAAACTTGTTACCTCCCAAAATTTCAGTGACAACCCCCCACCGTGTTTCCAGAACCCAGCTGAAGTGACCCACCTAAACTTTCTCTAATCTTATGTCTCCTTTGTTGTGGTATGCAGTCCTGTAGGCTGAATTAGTGGTGTTACTGGTCATGGTGAGGATTTTACTAAGACTTTTTAGTCTGCACCATTTTCCTTTGAGTAGTTGCTGGTGTGCAATGTGTCAGTGGAATAGGGAAGGTTGAGCTGGGGAAGGTTTGCAAAAATTTAAGTTGTACGCAGGTTTGAGTTCATCCTTCATCTTCCTGTATTGCTTGAAACACTTGGACTAAAACAAAATGATGCTGCTTACCTGCAGTTGTTAGTGTTTTCCATCAGTTGCTTGTTGCAGGAATACTACAAGGTATTGTGTATTTTGAAATAATTAAAATGCTAACGAGGTATGCCATGTAATGAGACTGCAAGGTATAGAAATTTGGCAATCCAGCAGGGACAATACTTGTCAAATCCAGCTGCTATATTAGCATGGCTTACTATGGTTAAAGTGCCCTCGTAGCTAGTGCATAGGTTTGTTAGACCTTCCTGCCAGGTAATCCCAGCTGAGCCTTAGACACATTCCGGCTCCCCTCAGACTCTCATTTGGTTACAAAGGCAGGCAGAGGTCTTGGCCCTGCAGTACGTATGTGCAAGGATATGTCTGCTTGTTCTGGTAAAGGTTCATTTAAAACTAGTTGAATAAAACTGGAGTCTCTTCCCCGCCCCGCCCCCCCCCCCCAATATAAAAGTTTCATTCCTTGTGACACCAAGCTGTGTTAGATCTTCAGGATGAAATCTTTTACAGATGGGTCAATCAGGATAAATTTTAGGGAGCACAGACAGTTTTCAGCTTTCTTATTTTTGTTGACTGCTCCCTCTTGTCTGCTTTTCTTCTACCCTTATTTACTGGGTTGTTGCAACTCTGAGACACGTTTAATGGTGTAAGTTACTGTCAGTCATCTTGCTTTGAAAACCTGCTATAGGGACTAGGTATGCACTAACCTTTACATGAAAAACGTAGGAATTCCAGAATGAGACTGTATTTCTGCACATTAGGTATGTGCTTTAGTGATGAATCATTTGTCTGCTTAAAGTGAGCATATGATTGAATTTTAACAGTGAAGGTTACAATTTGAAAAGGATAACAAATAACCTTCATAATTCATACTCGCAATGCATACAGACTAATTCATAAAAATATTTTCTAACTTAACACAGTTCAGAGACGATGCTTACACTGTTCAACTGCCAGAAGGCTTCTTTGTGCAAGACACCAACCTGTTTGGGTTTGGGAACACTTGTTTCCCCCCATTACTGTTTTGTTATTAGACTGTTGCAGTTAAACAGGACTGAATATTTTTCATATAGAATGTGGCATTCCTGAGAGTGGATCGATAACTTGGTATTACTTTTCAGCTGTGAATAGCAGAGTGCCCAGTGGCTCCACCAGCTCCTCGCACGCTACTGAATCCCCTACGTCTGAGCCTTGTTCACAGGCATCATGCAATGTGCCCTCGCAGTCAGTGCTCCCTATGTATCCTTCAGTTGACATCGATGCACATGTGAGTAATTGCAACTGGTTTTGAGTGGATTTGCTTTCTGATAAGTTCTGAAAGGAAAAAAAAATCTAGTATGGTATTAAAAAGTTATCTTAAAGTATTTTTATTTTCTGAATATCTACTTCTTTTTCTTCCCAACTGTGAAGACTGAAAGTAATCACGACACTGCTCTGACCCTTGCCTGTGCGGGAGGTCACGAAGAACTTGTATCTGTACTGATAGCCCGTGGTGCCAATATTGAACACAGAGATAAGAAAGGTAAGCTAAAACAGTAAAACAGTTTGACCATGAACTACAATTTGAAACAGTAAATTTCAAATTGGGATTTGGGATTCTTTGCTCCAGAGAATTATCACAGCATGCAAAAATGTAGAATTGCATTCCTGTGCTTCATGTAGAAATGTTGGCTATAATATAGCCAGGGACATTACCTGCCTTTCTATGTGTATTTTTGAAAGGAGCTGCGTCTGAGTGGTATCTTAAGCAGATATGTGAGATGTGAAATGCTTTTGTCTTTATGATCCACCTTCTACAAAAGACCTTAGATACTAGGTAGAGCAGCTAATGGGGGTAAATAGCAAATCTTGGCTGACAAAGCTAACAGGGAGTAGTTGTCAGGTTGTGTATCCTATTGTCACCAATAACTGAGTTCAGCAAAATCTCAAATCTTGTAGAGCTGAGAGAAAAAAAACAACCCACATTGCCACTGTCCTTGGAGCTCACATTGACTACTGGAAATAAGCAGCAGGCACAGTGCAGATGTGTTCACTTGTTGGAGCTTTATTAAACAGGAATTAAGTGGAAAGCTGCAACTTCTCTAAAGAGATGAGTTGTTCAGAACTTGATCCAAACTGATGAGTGCAAGTACTGTTTAGATTTCCTTTGAAGAGTCTTTGGCTATATTTGGCTGGAATAAGATGTGTCAGGGTCAGAAGAGTAAGCTATAGGAAAGGGTCGGAGATTGTGGCCTATACCAGGAAGCTCCCAGTCTGGGGAAGATGTCTGCTCAATAGATGTCATTGTGCATTAACCATTTTGTGTATTTCTGCAGCTTTAAAACTTTTGAGATTCTCAAGGCTGCTTTTAACATGATCTCTTGTTACTAGGTTTTACACCTTTGATTCTGGCTGCAACTGCTGGACATGTTGGTGTAGTGGAAATTCTTCTAGACAAAGGTGGGGATATAGAAGCACAGTCTGAGCGTACAAAGGATACTCCGCTCTCATTGGCATGCTCTGGTGGACGCCAAGAGGTATAGACATACTTGTCCTCAGTGGGTTTGAATTTGCTTTGTAGGCAGTTTTTTGTACAGTGGCGGTGGTTTTTTGGAGGGGTTTTTTTTTTCGATGGTATAATAGATCATCTTTTTTCTGGAAGTTTTTTTAACCTGTATAGGTGTAGCTGTTTCAGGTATTTCTTTTCTTGCAAGAGGAAAGGGGATTTATTCTTTTCTCCCTTGGGTATTCCAGTTTTGTTAGCTAATGTTTGTAAGTTGTGGTCATTCTTCTGTTGATGTATCCTTGCGAGATAAGTACTTTTGTGAGGGAGGTAGAGATGTTTAATGAATAACTGTATTTACTGCACACTTCCATTACGCTTTCCCCTACTCTCAAAACTAAAACAGCTGGTGCAGGCACACAAGGACAGAAACTGGAATTTTGTTGCCAGTACATGGTTTTAGTGGTAATGTGCAGAGCTGATAAGTGCAGATGCAGGATACGTTACACTAGTCTTTTAAGGATGCTTCAGTTTTCTCTGAGCTGGGTTTGTGTGTGGTTTTTTGTGGGGTTTTTCTGTTTTGGTTTTTGTTTGGGGTTTTTTGTGGGTTTTTTTTTCTTTTTGGTCCAAATAGGATTTGTTAAATCCTTCCTATGTTAGTCATGGGCATACTAGCTTAGAAGATGGCATGGAGATGGCAAAGGGCTCTATGCCAGATACGGGAGTGGTAAATTTGGGAACTTCTAAAGCTTAAAACAATTGGCCAAAACTCAGAGTTTCCACTTTGACTTCTGAATTGCAGATCTTTAACTGTGAAAGTGCTGCTCACACATAAAAGGAGACGTCAGTTTGGCCTGTGGTAGCATTGCTTATTGAACTACTTAAGTCTTTTGTTCTTCCTCTTTATATTTTTTTCCTTATGCCAGAATCTGCCTCTTCTGTTTCTGGCTTAGCAGCTGGCAACCTTTTTTTCTAGCTTATTTGAAAATCACCTAGCCTCTGTTAGTAATAAAATGAGGTCCACTAAGGTGCAGTACATCACCAGAAGTATTTCAGATTTCCCCCCTTTTGTCTTAAACAGCTTCTGATAGAGAAGTGCTTCCTGACACTTGTTCCATTACCATGTGTTTTATTGGAAAGATGGTCAGACTTGGCTCAGGTGTCATTTGAATTAAAGTTGTGGGAGTTTTTGAAAGAGAGGCTCAGTGTGAGACATTATGGGAGTGGGATAGATCCCTTGTTTGCAGACTTCAAGAAGAGCTTCACTTTACGGCCTTGCATCTTTGATTAGGTAAAATAATCTTTCTGGAAGACAAGTGTTGCACTGCTGCAACCCACAGAGATTACCTGATGTATTCATAAGTTGCTAAGTCTGTACAGCACATACATAAAAGTAAAACAAAAGAGAGGTTTTCCTGTAGAATCTTACCTATTGACAATGGAAACTGGTAGCATACTTGGAAGGTTTGAAGATGTGATAACATCCTTTCACTTCCTGAGTAATCAGCAAAGCCACAGTATCTTTTAATGTGCATGCTTGTCTTTTCAGGTTGTTGATTTGCTGTTGGCCCGAGGAGCAAATAAAGAACATAGGAATGTGTCTGATTATACGCCATTAAGCCTTGCTGCGTCTGGTGGCTACGTTAATATCATCAAGATTCTTCTCAATGCGGGGGCAGAAATTAATTCAAGGTAATGTACTATGTACACCAGATGAACTGCAGTATAGCACAGACACTCCGTTGTTGGCTATGTACTGAGGCATAGGCTGGAATCTTGAGTGCTTTCAGACCTCCTTGCAGCCATTCTACACTGATATTATCCTTCATGTTATCTTAGTGCTTTTAAATTGCTTTTAACTGTCAAAAATTTCATCTGCCTTATACCTAAATCTTAAGGGATTATTACAGTTTGGAAACTTATTCTTTCCCTTTTCCACCATTCTGGGATCTAGAAGTCAAACTGTTTCCAGTAGAACCAGGTAAAGGAATGACGCAAAGCACTTGGGCCAGCTCTGTGTTTGCTTGAAGATGTCTTTTTCAGTAAGAGGAACAAATTTACACAGCTATGTCCCTTAAGCCTTCATTCATTTTAAGAAAAATTACATATATTCTATCACTTTGAGCAAGTTAGAAATGCAGCTGTGCTAGAAGCATGTGTTTTTATGAACTGATCAGATGCAGCCTTCATTTTTAGTATATGTAGTTTAAGGCTGATGTGTGCCTCAGCCATCTGAATGTCTAAAAGCTGAAATGTATTTTCCTTTATAAATTACAATTGTCTATTGCATGTAGTTACTTAAATGATTTCTCCAAATCAGTTAAAAAATGCTAGTATTTTAGGTCAATGTCTATATTTGTGTATGTTATATGTTTCTTTCTGGCTTACAAAAAACATTTTGTCCCTCTTAGACACACTTATTTCCCAGAGCATTCCTCTGGTTCTGGGAACTGCAGTTTGTTTCTTTCCCTTTAGGACTGGTAGTAAGCTAGGTATTTCTCCTCTGATGCTGGCTGCTATGAATGGCCATGTACCAGCAGTGAAATTGTTGCTTGATATGGGCTCTGATATTAATGCCCAAATTGAGACCAACCGGAATACAGCCCTCACCCTGGCCTGTTTCCAAGGCCGAGCAGAGGTGGTCAGTCTACTTCTGGACAGGAAGGCCAATGTCGAGCACAGGGCGAAGGTAAGTGTGTGAATCACCTTTCCTTATGATTTATTCCTAACAGGTGATTTCTCCGAGTCATCAAGTTTCTTCAGATTTCCCTGTTACTTTGAGCTGTCTTGGCTCAGAGGATTTACTGCATCAGAGGACTTATTAAATGCTCTGAAATAAGTTTTTTTTCTTTTTTCTTTTTTCTTTTTTTTTTTTTAAATAGAAACATCGATGATGAATTTTCTGCATTAGGGAAAAGCTGACTGGCCCTTCTGAGTTCATAATGAAACTTAGATTGACTTGTTCTGTAGTACTAAGAAACTTTTCAAGTTTAAGTTTGACACGATACTTGTTAACAGAACAGATGGTTATACATATTTTTACATATCAGTAAAGTCTAGGCAGGAGAGAATAGTGCTGCTTCTGGTGATTCTCATATAGAACAGAGGTCTTGTCTACAACAGAAGTAGTGCAATCAAACTTTGTAAAACTTTTACATTACTGTAGAACCTGTGGCTTCAGTACTGTGACTTTCTGTGCCTCTGAAATGCTCTACAGGTCCCATCCTTTGGTACTCTGGGACGCCTTTGTGTCTCCTACCATAAAGCAAGCTTTAAGCTTGTGTACACAGCCAGACTGATTTCCCCAGCACAAAGGAATTTTTGGTAACCCCTAAAGCTGCTGAAATAATGGCTGTGTCTGTCCTACCCCGCCTGCTTCTGGAATGACTGTGGCTGGAGAAAAGGGGATATGGATAAAAGCCAGCTCTCAAATGGTCAGTTTGGCATGTTAGCAGCTGGTATAAGTTTATTTAATAGTCTAGCCTGGCAACCAAGTTGGGCGCAGATCAGTCTCAACGCTAAGGGAGGCTAGAGAAAAGCAATAAAGCTAGTTTCTGAGCATTTTCTTAGAAACACCTGTGTTTTCATTTGTTCTGTTTAGAACGTTGATCTGTTCTAATCTGTGTTTTACAGAATCTCTGTTGTAAACTTTTGTTTTTGCTGTTGAGACAGGTTATCTGGTGGTACTTAGTCAATTGTATAAATCAAAGCCCGAGAGTATTCGTTCTTTTTGCGTTTTTTTTGTTTTATTTGGGTCTTTTTTGAGAGAGAAAATGCTTGAAGGTTAGGCTTCTAAACTAAGTATAAGCAGCTAAATAAAAAAATCTGATTTCCCAGTGTAGAAATCATTTGTGTCTTAGCCAAAGTATGTTGTACAAATTTCACACTGTGTAACTTACTCTCCTTGCACAGACTGGTCTCACACCTCTGATGGAAGCAGCTTCAGGAGGATATGCAGAGGTTGGAAGGGTTCTTCTTGATAAAGGAGCAGATGTTAATGCTCCGCCTGTGCCTTCCTCAAGAGATACAGCTTTAACAATTGCAGCAGATAAGGGTCACTACAAGTTCTGTGAGCTCCTGATTAATCGGTAAATTATTCCTTGTCATTAGCAGCACATTGGTTTTGTAGCTGTATTCTTCTGTGGCAAGAGTGCCCTTGTTTACATCGCCTCTTGCATCTGATAGTAAAGGGAATGGGAAGCTGCAGAAGTAGGATGTGGTATCTGTTCCCTACTCTCCACTGTTATCTTGGTGTATCCTGCTACTTCAGTGTTAATTAAATGAAGCAGGCAGCTGGGACCAGAGGTAGGCAAACACTGTCTGGCTTCACAGCTCTGTTGGCTGTGTATTAATCCACAATTCCCATATGAGCATTTCCCAGCTGTCACTTGGGAGGCAAAGTCTGAAAGTAACTCTTGAGCTCTTCAAGCATAACCGTGTGCACTGCTGAAATCTGAAGGGGCTTCTTTGTCCTGGGGGGAGCCACCACATTAATGATGATTTAAAGGACCCGTGGTTGCTATTTGCATTGCTGTGGTGCAGTAGGCTACATGAAGTGAGTGTTTGTTACTGTGAGGTGGTTTGAATAATTCCTGTGTTGCTACATTGCAACTTAAAACAGCAGATTTCAGGGACAGAATTTTTCTATCTAGTCACTGTAATTAAAGTTATATATAGAGTTTTACTCTGATCTTTCACGGCCTTACTTCCTGACTTCCACCTTTATTCATACCTTGTTTCACTTGATTACACTTGTACTTTATTAGAGGAGCACATATTGATGTTCGTAACAAGAAAGGAAACACACCTCTGTGGTTGGCAGCTAATGGTGGTCACTATGATGTGGTTCAGTTGCTTGTGCAAGCAGGAGCAGATGTGGATGCTGCAGATAATCGGAAAATTACACCTCTTATGTCAGCGTTTCGCAAGGTAGGAGACCAACAATGTTATGTTTCAATGCTAAATGTTTTCAAAACAAGAATTTCTCATTTGGTCTTAAATCAGAATGCTTGGTTTTGGAAAACTCATATATTTAACACAGCAAAATTACTATTTTGGTAAAATGCCTGCTTTAAAGTAATCATGATCTGTGTACTTCACACAGATCTAATTTTTGAAAGGTGAAAAACTTTGCTCCATAAACCATGTTAACATTATTATTTCCAGTTATACACTGTCCAAAAACTTGCACTGTTTGATATTTTACTGTTTCGAGATTACCATTGTCCCCTCTAAATTTCTGCAGATCAACTGCTTGTTTCAGTCCTGCTTTTGAGATGAGCAAAATACCAGTCTGTAATAAGCTGTCCTGATTCCTTTGTGCTTCTCCTGTTCTGTTCCTTATTTGTTCTTGAGTGGGACACTTTGTGTAGTTGGCTCTTTTGTCACCACCTTTTCTTCTTGGCAGGAAGAACATTGTTTCTTCAGTTATGTTGTTGAACACAAGGAGCATAGCTATATAGCTGAGGAGTTTATTAACTGTAGCTGCCTGGCCTTTAACAAAATACCAACTTGAGTGTACAGCTTTCTTGACAAACAGCAATACTGAGCTCCACTGCTGTCCCTCCACTGCTTTCAAATAACTTCAGATGCAACAGTTGGGTACTTCTCTGTGGTTACACAGTATACCCCATCAATGAGTGGATCCAGCAGCAAAGGAATGTGTTTGCTAGGATAATATTCAGGTGGCCCAGTTCCCTGATTAGATTTGCCTTGTAATTGAACAATCTAAGTTAGCTCTGTGTTGTGAGTAGCAAGAGTGGGCTGGGGTGACAAGTGGGGTCTAAAGAGGGTCATCTGGCCTGTTATTAAAAACATGAACAGCTGCCTCTGCCCTTGGGCCTGTTTTGTTTTGGTCCATGTATTTTAAAATAAATTTACTTGTGTGAGAGCTTGTCTTTGCCACCGTGATGTAGAAGAGCAGATGTGCTGGCAACACTGAGCAAACAGTAATTACCTTTCTTCCCAAACAGCAGCTTACCAGGAATGTTCTTGCTTATTTTTAGTCTTTTGCACTGGACTAGGAGATATCAAACTTGTATTTTCATGATGAATGTTGAAAATTGTATACAAGAGATCAGAATTTTCTTTCCTATTCTAGGGGCATGTGAAAGTAGTTCAGTTCCTGGTGAAAGAAGTTAACCAGTTTCCTTCAGATATTGAATGCATGCGATACATAGCGACAATAACTGACAAGGTGAGTTCAACTTCAGGAAAAGACCCTATTCATTATTTTCAGCAAATATATGCATGAGGAATTCTTAAGTATGCAAAATCTGAATGTACATGTTCTCACATGCATTTGATTCAGAGGTTTATGTACGTCTCCTTTTTAATACAGAATAAAAAAAAAAGTAATCAGCATTCAGAGTCCTGTTCTGTTGAAGTAGTCTGTATGTCTACAAATACAGGGAAGCTAATCTCACATTTGTAGAGCAAGCCTTACTCGTCAATTTTAATTTATTATGGAGGTAGTAAGACAAGTTTGCATTCCAGGACCTGTTGAAAAAGTGTCACCAGTGTGTGGAGACAATTGTGAAAGCTAAAGACCAGCAGGCAGCAGAAGCAAATAAGAATGCAACTATATTGCTGAAGGAGCTAGACCTGGAAAAAGTGAGTAGAGAGTTGCTGTTGTGTAGCATAGCTGTTTGAACTATATATTAATCTATAGGCTGTGTTTTCTGTTGATGCTTCTTGGGGCAGTAGTTCTTCATGCTGTGATTGTATGTGCTTTCTTTCCTCTAATACACAAAAAGTGAAGCATACACTGAGGGTGGCAAATTAGAACTGCCTTCTGCTTCAGCCACTCTGTTGTCCCTTTCAGTAAAGCTTGGACTTGTCAATAGTTAACTGTAGGTAGTAGCTCTCTTGCATTACTTCAGCAAGTTACATTCATGACAGGTGATGTGTGAGTAATGTTGGTCTTCAGTCTTGGTGGTGTGATACATGGTATATTATAAGTTGTGTAAGATGTGTTGTTCATGAGCATTTTATGGACTTAAGCTGCCCGATGAGCTATATGGAGTTGAGCAGAGAGTGGAGAAAATCAACTTCTCCTTCACCAAGGGTACTGTGAAGTGTCCTGGAGTAATGCAGATGCTTCTTCAGCATTCTTTAGCGGGCTCTTTTAATGGAGGCTTTTACAGTTTTTGGCAAACAAGCTCCATATTATTAGTTCATTACATTTTCCAGATGGCTGACTTGTTAAACACCTATAACTTGCTGTGCAAAGCTACAGTATTGCATAGTTGACTTGGCTGATTCCATATATAAAAAAAAAAGCGGTTAAAATTATAGCAGTTTTTTCTGTAAAATATTCTGGGAGATCTTTTTGAGATCTTTGTGAACATTGCTGCAAAGAATGTTAATGAAGTTATTCAGTATTTTTTGGGAAAGGACTGAAGTGATCAGAGATTTGCTGGTTATCCAGTAAAATTATACTTTTTATAGTACCTCTGGTTTTGTTGTTACTTTGTTGTCATTCCTTAGAAGTTTTGGGACTAACTAGCCATGTTGTTCCATAAGGTATTCCCAGTTTCTGCATAATGATTCAGTATATGGCAAAGTTCTAGTTCATTGTGCTCTCTCCTTTCTCCCTCCCCTCAGATTTCTAGGGAAGATCTGAATTCTAAGTATATTTCAGTCTGTGTGAAAATGTTTTTAAATATGGATCCTTTTATCCTATACAGTCAAGAGAGGAGAGCAGAAAACAAGCTCTTGCAGCTAAAAGGGAGAAAAGAAAGGAAAAGAGAAAGAAGAAGAAAGAGGAACAAAAAAGAAAACAAGAAGAAGATGAAGAAAACAAGCCTAAAGAAACTCTGGAACTTCAAGAAGATGATGATGAAGAAGAAAATGATGATGAAGGTAAAGAAAAAGTGTTTCTGTGAACAATGTAGTTGTGGGGATGCCTTTCATTAATCATCTAGGTAAGGGAATCTGTTTAAAAGCTGGCTTCTCTGGTACTGTGACATTGTTGCTTCTGCACTGGTTCTTCCCTCTGCAGTCAGAGTTCCTGGCAAAACTCCTTTATTCACTTTCTCTCTGCCCCTTTGTCTTTTGTTCACCCCTCCCACCTCCACTCCACCCTACTTTGTTCCTAAAAGTCTTTTGCTCTTGGAGGATTTACAGCTGAATGTGGTGCAAATAGTCTGACAGCTCAACAAGGAGCATAATTTCAGCTGTAGTGTCTTCAGTCAGAGCACTGATTTCTGTATATTGTGGCTTTTGACAATATATCAACGGCTTTTCTTTCAGTGGATCAAGAAGTTCCTATAGAGCCTCCTAGTGCAACTACTACGACTACAATTGGAATTTCTGCAACTTCAACTACTTTCACAAATGCCTTTGGGAAGAAGAGAGCTAATGTGGTGACTACCCCCAGCACAAATAGAAAAAATAAGAAAAATAAAACAAAAGAGACTCCTCAGAACATGCAGATAATTTTACCAGATCAGCATATATCTCTAGCACAGCAAAAAGCAGATAAAAATAAAATAAATGGAGAGCCAAGAGGTGGTGGTGCAAGTGGGAATAGTGATTCAGATAACTTGGATAGCACAGATTGCAATAGCGAAAGTAGCAGTGGAGGGAAAAGCCAAGAGTTGAACTTCACAATGGATACAAATTCGTCTGAGCGGCGCTATGCCTCATTACTTATCCCCTCTCAGGAAGAAAAAACGAGCAGCTCTGCTTCAAAAACACCAACAAGGTGAGACTGCCATATTGCTTCCCTGTTGTTTCACAGAGTTTTACCTATGCCAATGTAAAATTTGTAGCTTAAGCTATACACCAACTGGTACATTCCCAAAGTCTTGAGAAACTGAGTTTGCTTTATTTGTGTAGTTCTTAAATAACACTGTCAAAATTGTTGTATGCAACCTCTTTGAAATGGTGAAGGTAAGATTATTTTTTTTTAACGGGCTAGCTAGTTTTTAATACTACTTCAGCAAAGGAGCCAGTTACCTCTCTGTGCTATTTAAGCATCCATGTTGCATTGTCAACTTTATTAGAATAGATTTGAAAGTGAATATGCTGGGAATTGAAAAAGGAAATGCCAGCTTTACTTATAATCAATTTACAGAAGTGGTTTCATTACCTTTTGATTGTTTTATGGTTTCATCATTAACTCAGTTGAATTGCAATTTCTTTGTTTTAAGGAGGGAAGAAGTTGATGACTCTGAGCATTTCACCTGCCAGGTTGATGGCCAGTTTGATTTAACTTTGTCAAGCCAGAGGTGAGAGTCACAAGAACTTGGTGAATGTACAGGGACTATATGGATGGTTTGGAAGATAAAATATAATCGTAAACATAAAAATGAGCCTTTTTATAACACCAGTTTCTAGATAGGTCATTGGTCTGAATCAAAAAGCTTAGATCCTGTCTGGATCTGTAGTAGTCTTTGATTATTTTTATGTATAAGCAGTGTGAGTCTGATCCTCCATAGTTTTCTTTTTTCTTTTCCTGCATTAAGGGAGGGGAGAGGGTATGGGGGTTGATCTACAGGACAACTGGCTGGCTGAGAACCCAGCTTCAATAAGAACGCAAACACTACAGGATCAAAAAGAGCAGCAGGTGTTAGGACTGTTGCCAGATTGATTGAGGCACTTGCCTGAGAGCACGAAGGGAGTTGGGGTTTTCTTTTTTTCTTTTCTTTTTTTCCCCTAGTTTAAAATTAGGGGCAGAATGAGTGGATTTGTCAGCCCTTGTGTTTGGGGGGGTGTATGTTTTGGATTACCTTTAGGAATGTTAGAAACTGGATTTTGTCTACGTACTGGTTTATGAACACAAACCTTTTGTCCAAGGTCTCCTAAAAAACCCTTGAAATCTTGCGCAGTTCACTACAGCAGGAGTAACTAAATGCATACTTCTAACTCCTTGTTGGAAGTGGTGCTTCTGTTAAAGTACACCTAGGAAGCAAGACAGTATGTAAATATCAAAACGGGGCTAGTGTATTTTATTAACTTCTGCAGGTGCTCTTTGGCTTTTGCACTAGGCAGACTTTGTCTGAAAATAATTTCTAAATTTGTTCTTCCTGAATTCCTCTTCTCTCTAGTCATAGACGTGCCAATGCCAAGGCTACTGTAACTGAAATATAAACTCAGACTTCATAACAACACTTCTCTGAAAACATACCTAGAGATTTTCAAAGCAGAAAAAAGCTTTTAAAGTCTACCCAGGAATCACTGTTCCACAGTGTACTTCATTCTTTTCTTTCGTATGCATTTTCTTGTTCTCTTTGGTTCAATCTTAACAGTTACCTGAGAACAAGTAAAGTTCTACGGAGAACTTTCAAATGCCTTGGGCAGATGTACTATCAGAGAGCTAGAAATTACTAAGGTAAAGAGAGAAGACACTGCTATTTTAAAAGGCATATTGTCTAAACATTGCTTTTCATATAATCAGTATGCTTGGGTTACTTAAATGTGGATAGATCTCTGAAGTTTGTATATAGTATAAACAAACAATTTGCCTGCAAGAAGACACAGTGAATGTAAAATATGGTAAAGAATGAAGAATAAAATGGATAAATAAAAATTTGCATGTAGTAAAGAGGAGGAGTGATGCTTAGCAGGATAGCTGAAGCATGAGGTCCTTTGTAAATTTTCCAGCTATGCCTTGCTAGTATAACGTAAGGCTAGTTTTTCAATAACTTTTGAATGTTGCTGAGTATGTTTCAGTGCTGCTGATAAACTTGTGGGCTCCCAGTGCTGCTTTTTTTCACCTCCACATAGGTCAGTTAGCCTAACAAGAGATTGCCTGTTCTCTTTAATTTTTTTTCTCTCTCACCCAAACTTTGTGATGTTTGTACCACTAGAACTGCTGCAGCTGTATTAGTACCGGTAATGATATTTGGGCACCTGCTTCCAAATTTATGTCACTGGGACTTAAATACATAAATGTGTTCAAATACCTGTGCCTCAGTTAACCATGCATAAAATGGGGAGTGAGGTGTAGAAGCAGTTTCCAGGAAATCTGTAACAATAAGACCTGAAAAAGACATTTTCAAGTACTTAGTAATAAAAAGACATTGTTGCTAAAAGTACCATTTATTAAAAAGCTATTTGAAAAGGAGGACATAGTATAGACACATTATCAAGATGTGCCTAAGTGGCTGTGTGCCACCTGTTATAAACTATTTTTTTCTGATGTCCTTAGTGCTTCTGGTATTACTTCACTCAGTTTAGCACTCCACTTCTTGGAGGAAGGATATAGGCTGTGGATTAGAAGGTAAAAAAATTACCTGTGAAGTCACCCAACAGTTGCTCCAGGTGGAAAATAAGAATGAAAACAGTTCATGCTAGTAGTTTTAAGCTGCAGAAATGTACACTGTAATGCTGTCGTTTTCTTCTGTAAATTATAATCGGCACATTTCTGTTCCCAGACTTGACAGTGAAGGTCATTCAAATTCTTTGTCAACTACTTATAAGCCCGTTTCCCTGCCTCTGACCTCTCCAAATGTAAAGCTGAATCTGACTAGTCCAAAAAGAGGCCAGAAGAGAGAAGAAGGCTGGAAAGAAGTGGTTAGAAGGTAAAGACTTCGATTCTGTGTTTAAAAACTCTGTGAGCTCTTCAGCTTGTAAATTATTCTCAAGGATTAGAATGTCCAACAAGCTTAATTACTTAGTTGTATGATTAATTTATAAAAAAATCTATCCCCCTTCCTTACTCTTATAGTGCTGTGAAAAAAAATTGCATCCTAATTTTAGCATCTCCTCGCTAACTTAAGATCAATATGGCATGAACATGTTATTTGACTTAACCTTTGTGTTGTCAAATTTTACCTGTGACTTCAGTGGAGTAAAGGCTGTGGGGATAAGATAAAAGGGGGAGGGAGCAGATGGCAGTGAAAAGCCCCAGCATCCAATGATTGCTTGCATGTGAACTAAAGGCGGGATGGATGTTAGCAGAGGAGAGATGGATGATCTTCAAGGCTAAAACTCATAGTGCTTTGGGTGATGATCTTGGTTGCTGATTCCATGGAAAATGTTGTCGCCTTAAACTGAGTGCTAGAGATTCCATTAGATTTAAAGGTTTTCAGTGAAGCAGGCTTTCCCTTTGAAAATGTACTGGGTTTTATTATATGGCTCTTAACACACCAGTACTTCCGCTGTAACCTTTATGATGTCTACTACTTGTAACTAGAAGTGATCACCTGGCTTTCCTTTTTTGTTCCCTCTATCAAAAAGGAATACAGCATAAACATAGAAGTGTCAGAGGCTTCAGGTGCACTTATAATGCCCTCCTGTGTTTGTGTTCTGCAATGGTAGTGACCAAATATGCTTGTTTTAGAGATTTTTAGGCTATGTGCACAGAGCATAATTGTACAAAGAATTTAACGCATTGATTAGTGGAAGCCACAGACTGTTCTTAATAAAGGTTAAAAAGGCAATTTAATCTGAAAATGTAATTTAGAGTTGGTTTGGTCTCTGCCTTTTATTGTATTCACAAATGGGGTTCTCCTCTGTGACATAGCCTTGCTGAATGTATGATTGCAGGCTGCCCACCACTTGGTGAGTCATGCAGGCATGAAACCATTAAACAGGCAGCAGAATTTTCCAGGGCTGCACACAGACCCCACCATTGGCCCTGGAGCTGCTCCGTCTCTCCTCCTGGGTCTCTTGAGTCTCATAGGCTCAACTCAGCTGCTTGGTTGGGTATTGTCTGCTCTTCTGCTGGAGGTGGTAGGGTTCTAGAGATGTCATCCAAACTCCAACCTTTCCTCATCCCTGAGGAGTCAGGCCTTACATTATAAAGAACGTGACCACAAAGCATGCAGTCCAGTGCAGCACTGGTGTTTGCTGTGCCCTGACTGATTGAATCATTTATCCTACCAGAGAGCTTTTTGGTGACTTTAGATGCATATGCAAAATGCCCGGGAGCTGCATGTCTTCCTCTTTTAAAAGTCTCTCTTGGTCTCAACAACAGTTCTCCTTCCCTCTCCCCTGAGTAACCCCCTGGCTGGAAGGGATGTCTATCAAGGTAGTAACCAATGAAAACATCCCTTCTGCCCTTGACAGGCAAGTAGGCAGAGTTTTGAAAGACCCTCCCCCTAGCAACACTCTGCAGCCAACACCAATTGAGCAATTTCAGCTGCAGAGAGGAGGGCGCTGCTGTTCGGGAGCAAAAAGGTACTGTTTTGAGCACTTCTCAAGGTAAAAACCATCGAGCTTGATGGGTAGGGAGGGAAACAGCAGTGGGTGATGGTGGTGGATGGGAGCCTGGGCACTGGGGTGACCTCTCCTGTAGGAGGAATGTCTCCATGGGTGGTGGCATGGAGCTTCTAGTGGGCTGAGGTGGAAGCAGACCAAGGTACAGTTAGGAGCTCTGTGAGTAATGTGGGCATACCTTGAAAGTTAGGTGATGATGGAAGCTCTGGTTTGGGGAGGGAGTGACTGGGATGTCTAGCTTGAGAGAGGAGCCTTGGAGGTGGGAGTGGGGGAAGAAAGCCCAAAGCATTGAAACAGCCTTGAAAGAGACCTGAGTGCATGCTCTGAGGACCTGATTTTTGGGAATGGGGAGGGTTGTAGAATGCTCTTCTGCAGTAGTGGGGGAAAGAAAAAACACCTTGACAAGATGACGTGATGCTTTAGAACATTTCCATGTATTTAGATGTGTTTGAAGTAAAATGAGGTTCCTTTAAGTCCTATTAAGTGAGAAATAATTTCCTGATGATCAAGTTACTTCCACGTTTCCAAGACTGGAAGGTGAAGGTGGCAGTCTTTTGGGAGGGGGTGGTGGGGTAGTGATCTGTACAAAGTTTGGAGGCACCTGCACTGTGATCACAGTGGTTTCTGAAACACCTTTGAATCCCCACTAATTGTTCAGTGTTGAACTAATGCACATCACTGACGAGCTCGAAAGTGGTATATGGGCTTGAGAGGTCCGGCCTTTAAAGTCTGGGGACAGTAGTAGCCCAGAGAGACCTTGGCTGGGGTCTGGTTGCAAGCATAGCTCGTGTTCAAAGACTTCCCAGTACTGTATGCCTGCACTGACCCACCAATACCATGTGAATTAGAAAAATCCTTAATTGACTTATTTTGCTGAACACATGGGTTGCAGTGTTGTGGCCTGACAGTGAGCTTGCTTCTGAAAATCTGTGCTGCCTTCACAGTGGCTTCCAGCAGCTCCTTAAATCAGAGCTGCACAGTTTAACCACCTGCCATCTACCATTGTGTAGCATCACCAATAAACTTTCAGATCTTGAGTTCTGAGAGATGGATACTAAAAGGCTTGTGAATGCAAGTGGTATTACAGAGCTGATCACTGGGAAGATGTTGGGAAACCACCTTCTTCTTATGTAAACCCTTGCTATAAACAGTCAAAGTAGCTACGCCATGGGCTTTTAAGTTTGAAGCGGTGCTATTTATGTAAATTTAGGTTGATAAGCTAAGAATTTGTCTCACTTTGAAGGTACACAAGATAAGGTAAAATCCAAAAGTGTTTCTGAAGCAGTGTGAGGCACATATGTCTGTGCCACAACAGTGGTGGAATAAAACGCTTCTGGAAAATCCTTGTCAGGTATTGAGCATGATGAGTAATTTCAGTGGGGGGGAGTTCTAGAGAGGCTCCAAAGGGTGAAGAAAATATCAGCAGAAAACCACTTGCTGCCCTGAAACTTAAGAATATTGCATCAGCCACCTGTTAGCCAGCAAGGTATTTTTGCATGCCTTTGAAGTCTTGAATACGTTTCACAAATTTGTGATCTTTGTGATATAGGTCAAAGAAATTATCTGTCCCAGCTTCTGTCGTATCTAGAATAATGGGAAGAGGTGGGTGCAACATCACAGCAATTCAAGATGTGACTGGTGCCCATATTGATGTTGATAAGCAAAAAGATAAGAATGGAGAGAGAATGATCACTATAAGGTACAGTATCTAGAAATTAAAGTCTTGAGTTAGTCCACAATGTCATTTATTGAGGAGTTTGCTTTTTAAGACAGACAGCTGCTTGGTTCTATCCTACTAGGAATAGAAGGTACGTTACTGCTGCCAAGAAATGCTGAAGGTCTGCTTCTTTAAAGATAATCCTTAAGATATGCCAAAGTCAAGAAGTAAATCACTGGAGTAAACATACAATAGACTTGCATACCAGTACAAAATTGTGGCTATGGAATGTTGCGTGAAGTGGGGTTTCCTTTTGCAAAAGATAAATATTTTTGTATTTAATCTAGGGGCGGTACAGAGTCAACGCGATACGCAGTGCAACTCATCAATGCCCTTATTCAAGATCCTGCCAAGGAACTAGAAGACTTGATTCCTAAAACTCATATAAGAACACCTGCTTCAAGTACCAAATCAATCCATGCAAACTTTTCATCTGGAGTCAGCACTGCAACTGCTTCAAACAAGAACTCCTTTCCTCTTGGAGCACCACCCCTAGTCACATCGCAGTCATCAACACTGTCTACTTTCCAGCCTACTAACAAATTAAACAAGAATGTCCCAGCAAATGTGCGCTCATCTTTTCCGGTGTCTCTTCCTCTAGCTTATTCTCACCCTCACTTTGCCTTGCTGGCTGCTCAAACTATGCAACAGATCCGGCACCCTCGCTTACCTATGGCCCAATTTGGAGGAACTTTTTCACCTTCACCGAACACTTGGGGACCATTCCCAGTGAGACCAGTTAATCCTGGCAGCACAAACAGCTCTCCAAAGCATAGTAGTTCGAGTCGTGTAGGTAGTCAGAATGGAAATATTTTACAGACAGAGTCTCCTGGATTAGCTACTAATAGTTGTCCCATTACTGTCTCTTCTGTAGCTGCTTCCACTCAACCGCTGTGTGTTACCAGTAATCGGACTCCCTCTTCGGTCAGAAAGCAGTTGTTTGCTTGCGTTCCCAAGACAAGTGCTGCAGCAACAGCAATTTCAACTGTGACAAGCGCCTGTAGCACTCTGCCTTCAGTTTCCTCTGCCCCCGCAAACAACGGGCAAGTGCCCACAGCATTTCAGCCATCTAATGCTCCACAAACACAGCATTCCGCACTTAAAGCAGAGTCTTTCTCTGCTGTCTCAGCACCCAAAGAGAAGGTGCCAGCACCAGACCAGCTCGCTGCAAATGAGTGTGCACCATCTTCCGTTGCAAGTAGTTGCAGTATGTCAGCTAGCAGCAACTCAGGAGTCACTGAAACTCACCCATCGAGTAGCCCTGCACCGCTAAATAATGTCCAAGATGAAATACTGCCGACCAGCATGTCAGATATCAATCCCTCCATGTCGATGCCTTTTTCATCCAGCTCAGAAACTGCTCCTTTAAGCTTAGCGTCACCCAGGTCAGTTGTTGCAGATAATCAGGACAACAGTAACTTACCTCAAGTAGCTGTACCAGCACCTCGAGTTACTCACAGGATGCAGTCCAGAGGTTCTTTCTATTCAGTGGTACCAAATGCAAACCTCCATCAAGATCCTCAGTCTATTTTTGTTACGAATCAAGTTCCTTTGGCACCTTCTCAAGGTCCACCTGCTGCAGTGCAGCTTTCGTCAGCCATGAACGTTATGAACGGTTCTCAGATGCACATTAACCCAGCAAACAAATCATTGCCTCCTACCTTTGGGCCAGCAACGCTTTTCAATCACTTTAGTAGTCTTTTTGATAGCAACCAGGTGCCAGCTAACCAAGGATGGGGAGACTGTCCACTCTCTACCCGAGCAGCAGCCGACCCATCTTTCACTGTTCAGTCTACCTTTCTGAATAACGCTGTGCTAGGACATGTGGAAAACGCGCATCCTGACAACTCCAAGGCTCCTGGTTTCAGGCCACCTTCTCAACAGGTTTCAACTAGTCCTGTAGGTAAGTCATTAAGATCATGCACTGGACAGAACACTTTCTCCAACCATTAGACTTTCAGAATCTCAAACTGATCGAGAAGTACTTTACAAATGACAGCTAGAGAATACTAATATAATGAGGATGGCCTATATTTTCCAAGTGCTCTTTAAAACACTGATTATTTTTTCCCCTCTTTTCTTCAGCTCTTGTAGGATGTTAGGTGTTGGGAACATTGCAGACATTGCATTGCTTACCCTCTGTAAGGCACAGGAATACTTCCACCTGTTTGTAGAGTTCAGAATTGTAACTTTTAAGTTGAAATGAAATATAGGGTTGGGTGATACCAAACCTGAAACACTGGGGCCAGGACTCTTGACAGGCTCCAGCTGCAGGAGAGTGACTGCGTGCAGTTGTTCAGTATATTATCTGAGACTCCAGCTTGACTCAACGAGGGTAAACTCTCTGTACCTTTTGTCTCTCGATACGGCTCTGGGATTTTAAGAAGCTTATGTTGTGATTTGGTGTGCTACAGCATAATAATAATAATACACTAATGTGTTTTGTTAGGAAGTTACTGTCCTGCTGTTAAGTATAGCAGTTAAAGCTTGTCTGCATTTATTTGAAATGGGTTAGGAACACTCACAGTGAGTTCTCTGCCCTTGCTGTGCTGTGCCTAAAGGATTATTATCATCTTAGTGTTAAAACTATGCTGCAGGCATGCTGAACCCATTTGGCTGGAAGGGGCCCTCAAGAGATCTAGTCTGTGCCACCCTGTTCTCCCCTTCGTTCTTGCCATAATGGCTTTGTGGTGCCTTGAAGCTCAGGGTAGCTAGAGAGCCTTGCTCTGAAATTGTCTTCACTCCCACAGTGCGTGGTTTTAGATATTGGAGCTAACGCTTCAGGACCTGAATGCTGGATTGACATGAGTCAAGTATAGTTTGACTTTCAGACTAAAGGAGAGGGGGCATTTGGAAGATGTGGTGAGAAAAGATTTTTTGGTGTTCCTGTTCCTCTCTGTTGAGTTACAAATGTGCAGGACTTCTGAAAACCAGAACACTTGTCTCTAACTAGCTTTAACCACAAAACTGGGATATTTACTATGACTCTACTTTTCTTAATACTTTAACTTGGGCTGTATAGCTCTGCAAAGTGAGTGAATACCTCGAGCTCTGGGGCCATGTCCAGTCCCAGTGCAGTAAGCAGAACCAGATGTAATTAAGGCTGTGTAAGGTAAAGTAATGACCTTGTTCATCAGGCTGCTAATAAAAGAATTGCCAGACCCTTCTCAGGAGACTCCAGAAACACTTTATGTTGACTCAGCTTTTTTTCTGCAGTGCTCTAACCTGGGAGTTGGTAGTTGCTGGAATAATCCTTGGGGAAGGAGGCTTGTGGCAAATGCTATCTTCTGAGTTTTGTGATGATCACATCCTGCCTTTGCAAAGATGGCTGACTGGGACTTCTCATAGCAGCAAAAAAATTTGCTGTTCCTTTATGCTAAGGTCATCTGTTTGTCATTGGGAAGAATTTCTTGGTCCTTTATATATCCTTAAGTAACTGTCTAAATCTGTTTCTTCCCTGAATTAGGAAGGTTAGGTAGATACCCAAGGAAAGCTCATGTATTTGACTTTAGGGGAGACAAGTGTGAAGTTCTGCTCGACGGAAGCACAGAAATACTTGGATAGAACACTGGTGGTTTGTGGGGGTTTTTCTGAGCTGGGATTGGGTTAGGGTATTGCAAAGCGAAGAAAAGCTGTGGATAGGTGCATGTGCCACTAAAATTTTGCCTGGCATGAGGTGTCTGGTTAGTCAGGACCTTAGTTGATTCATTTAATGTCATTCTACTTAATACTGTTTTTGATCACTTTCATTTCCGAATCGTAAATTCTGTCACACTAGAGCAGTGGGTGATGAGGGGAGCCTGGGGAGAAGGGAATGTTTTGAAGGTGTGCTAGTGAGGAAAGGAGTGGGGGACGGTAGGCTGAGGAAGTTTCTGATGCCTTCACTGGGAGTGAAGGTGCTGTCCTGTGGTCTGTCCACCCATCTCATTCAGTGACTCTTCCCAGGGGAGCGGACTTTTCCACCCAGCTCAGGCTCTGAGGTGGGCTGAACTGGGGACTGCCGTAGCTGTTTCCATAGGGTTCATTGGCAGGCTTCACGACACTTTGAGAAGGCAGGAAAAGGCCAGTCACTGCTGGTTTATGCTTTGGCCAACAGCACTGTGATGGACAAAGAGCGGTCTGGGCCTTACCTAGCAATGTGGTACACTTCTGTGTGATGAGTGCAAGTAGTAATGGCCATCAAAGCAGGTGGACGCTGAGCCTTTAATCTCAGCTATGACTACACCTAACAGAGCAGAGGTTTGCCTGTCTTGCAGAGTTGGGCTGTGGCAAATTTTCCCACAAATCGGCATCTCTTGGTGATCACTTCTAAGCTGATTTGATGGGAGATTTTATATAATTTGATCGAGCATTAAACCACCTTTTTTTTAATAAGTTGTCACCTCAGCGTGGAGTTTGGGTACTCTGCCTTTCCTGTTCATGGGTAAGCTCTGTTGCAGCTTGAGTTTTCTCTGATTCAGCAGTTCCTTTGAGGCATGTGTTTATCTTCTCACCAGCTGTGGATCTGTTCTGGACATGGCCTTTTGTCTCACTTATGTCTTTAGATGTCTTGTCCTAGCAGCTTGCAGATTGAGGGCAGATTTGGCCCAACCATTTGAGGAGGCTGTGGAGACGACCAAAAGAAGTTAATTTGTTACCTCTTTTCTCTGCATTGTAAGGAGGAGTTTGAGACCTTGCTCATGTGGCATTAAAAAGTATCACAGACTTGAAATATGCCAGCATAGGAAGCAGCACATGAATATGAAGTTGCATGAAATGGCCGGGCTCCCTGTTTTACATGGAGTAACCCAAGTGTTGGAGCTGTTTCTCTAAAGGTGGAGGTAGCCCCCTTAGAGTAACCAGTTTCTGCTGAAGTGCCCGGGGGGCTTTGATAGACTGAATTTTGAAGCAGACTACGTGAAATTGATACACCAGCCTCAAAAGTTCAGTTACACTTTCAGAACATGATGAAGAGTTAGAATTCATGGCCCAAGCAACTGTGGAGTATGGTATGGCAAAAGCTTTTAGTATTACAAAACCTGATTTTGTTGGTAAGTACATAAATAAGAAGCTGATTGCTGAAATTGTTCATAGAAGCTATTTTCAATATTGAGCAAAGGGATTTTTCATCCAGTTTTATGAAAGGCAAGATAATGATGATAAAAAGTGTTCTTTACAGCCAGAAAACTGACTGCCCTGTTGAATTTGTGCATCTCTGGCTGTCGTACTTCCTTCAACCTGTAGAAAACACACAGCAGTACCGGAATGGTCTTGGCTGTACAGTCATTGCACTTTGAAATCTGTACATCCATCCTACCAAGTCTTCAAAAGATACAGCTGGGCATCTCTCTTCTGCAGAAGAATTATTTTTGTCATAATCTCTGCCTTGTTCTCTGTTTAGGAAACCAGCAGTCCCCATGGGCAGCAGTAGCTCTGTTACCCCTTCTGTATGGGGCAGAGACTCGGGATCTTTGGTGATCTGTCAACCAGCTGGAAACGTTTCTCATGTGTGGTGTAATCAGTCACTGTAGGGACCTTTTGACTGCCTCTGAGTTGACTTTAGTGGATGAAGGGTTAGCAGCGGTGTCCCGTTTGTAGCTCCACAGCAGATGCACAGGGAGAGCACCCAGCTGGAGGTGCTGCACTCTGCTTACAGCTAGGCTCTGTTCTGGAGGCCAGTCTGCAGCTCTAGACAAACACACATCTGTCAAATTGTGTTTACAGTCAGAATGCACCGGCATTAGCATCCTCCTTGTAGCCATCTTGTACTTTGTGCTATTACAAACCCTGAAAGATTGTCCTCCCATACTGAGATTTGCTCATCTGAGCACCCCATGTTCTGGTGGTGGTGGTAATTTACTTCTCCTTGTCTGTAATGGAGACTCTCTTTTTCTAACCTTTGGAGTACGGCTAGTGAGAAAAATACCTACGTCAAATCCAGTGACTCGCTTCTGTCAGTGTGAGCAGGTTGGATCTGGCATTTCTGGAAGTGTAAACCAGGTTGGTTTGGTTGATTAATATTGAAGGAAAAAGACATGGTTTTCAGGAATGCATCCAGGAGATGAAAGGTGCACCTCTAGCCTTATGACATAAGCTATTGCCTGTCACCACTGCTGTTTGCAGCCTGCTGTGGTATAAGTAGGTACAACCTTCAGTCTTGCTGTGTAGCAATATTGGCTGGTCCTGGTTGTGGTCATTTTGAAACGTTTAAGTGGCTTTGAAACTACTCTTGCTTAATAGGCCCTTGAAACTAAACCCAAACCTCAGGTAAACATATAGCCATGCCTGTTTCTGCTTTCAGGTAACGATGTGTGATAAGAGCTTTTACAATATTTGGAGAAGTACTTAAAAGCTTTGGCTTATTTAAAACCTGTAATTACCCCTTGCTAATAATTTTTGTGAGACTTTGAACTTTCTCTCCATCTCTCCCTTCCTCTCACTCATCCCTGTAGAAGGCAGCCCTCCCACCTGTTGTGCTGTGCATTGTCAGCCCTGTTTCTCTGGACACAGCATTCTCTGACTGATCTATATGTGAACGTACCTATAGGATGGCAAAAAATACACTGCAACGAACTGTTTCCCTGGTGCTGGATTCTCCTGGGACTCTCACAGAGCCCTGTATCCCTGTTTGACTTGCGTGGCTTTTTTGTAAGCTAAGATCCTTGCCACACCCAGCTTTCCTCCTTTGCCCTCCATGCTGCGATAATTTCCTTTCAGTGACCAAAGGGATGGCTATTTTTGTCAAAACTTCAGGCCAAACCAGAAAGCATACAGAAATGCCTTCTGTCGGTTTCTAAAGGAGAATCATGCACTGTAAAGTGAACTTACCATGTGCAGATACCCCTGAAGGTGATGAGATGCTTTAATTATATTTGGAGCACTAGCTTTCTCTGGTGCTTTGAAGCAGGTTCCCAAAGACAGATATTTAATCAAATTTATGTTTATTTCAGGCTTACCCTCTCTAGATCCATCCAACAGCTCTACAACTTCTTCTTCAGGTCCTTTGACAGGCTTTTCAGCAAACATACAAGGAGCACGGGTTTACCTTCAAGGGCCAGCGCCTGTTGGGACTCCCAGCTTTAACAGACAGCATTTTTCACCACATCCTTGGACAAGCGCAACAAATTCATGTAGGAACTTCATGGGTCTGTCTTAGTTAACTATAAATTCATAGCTATTGTCTTTTAGTAGATTTGTAACTTGAGGGGAGATCACCTAGTCATGCACAAAATGCTTTCCAATTGTTCCAGCAGCTGTGATAATGGTGTGCAAATCCCAAGCTGTACTATTTTGCATTTTTTTCCCATGTAAAATGCCACTAGTTCTGCTAGCATTAATAAAGGCATATTTGGACCAAAAAAAAAAAAATCAGTCATTGTAGGCTTTGAGAGGTGAGGCCATGAAGCTGTGGGGGAGTGGAGGTGATTACACCAACCTAAAGATTCCCTGCTAAATAGTGTGAGTGTAATATTAGGTGAAAATGTCATGTTTCCCATGGTTTGAGGTTACAATTGCCTTTTTTTCTATTTTTTTTTTTAATTGGGATTCTGGAATTGTTTCAAGTTACTTAAAATTTTCTAAAACCTTTAAGCGTCATCCAAGGTAACACTGGGTTTTCCCCCTAATGGGAAGAACATAGAAGTAGCTTTACAGAAAATACGGGTCTTTGATTCAGAATCTTAAGTGAAGAGGCTTTTCATGTCAGTGCATGCAACTTCATTGCCACTCTGAGCTTAAGAACCAAAATGTTTAAAGGAGTGCTTCAAAGGAAGTTGGATTTCCCAAGAAGAGTTAGTGACACTTCTGAAGTTAGTGGGACTTAAACTCTCATGTTATACATGGCTTTGGGAAGCTGTCCAATTCCTCTTCTGCTAGAAGTGGTGGATACCAAAACTAGACTGTTTAGATATTTATGGTATTTTGGCTGATTTTTTCACCTCTTCCTGAAACTCTTCCATGTTTCTTATTCTTTCTTGTAATTATTTTAGATATACTGCTATGTCATGATCATATCACATGATTGTAATGGCTGAAAGTATTAATGTTAAGGTTGATTTTTAGAGTTAAAGTATAAATAGAATTTCCTTGAAAGACTTGAATGCTTGCCAAAAAAGCCTTTAAAACCTTTTTATTATTTGCTTTGAGATATTGAGGGGATAGAGTGGTAGCATTTATGCTTGCTAGCTTGTGTGCTTTGTGTGTAATTAAGCAAGAGAAATATTCTTTTCAGCAGGTGAATCTCCTATTCCATCAGTTTCCTCAGGATCATCTTCACCCCTTTCAGCTGCTTCTGCACCTTCTAATTTGGGCCAGCCGAAAATGGGTAATGCCAATCAAGATCGAAAGGTACCCCCTCCCATTGGGACAGAAAGGCTTGCTAGAATTCGACAGGGAGGATCTGTCACTCCTACGCCCTTAGGAACCAACTTCACAGCTCCTGTCGGTCATAGTGGTATTTGGTCCTTTGGAGTGAACAGTGTATCTGGTAAGCCTGTTGTACAGCCTGGGGTAGCCTAAAGAAACTTCTAGGGCCTTTTGGAAGTACTACATTTGACAAGAAAGTTGGGGAGGAGGAATAAAGTTCCATGGTCTGTAATCAACTTTCACGTAGTATGTCCTGAAGGGAAAACTGATGTCAGTGGTGGGAGAGTGTACATCAACGAAAGTGCTGTGTTTTTTTCTCCTAATGTAGGTGGTTCTCACCCAACCTAGATTATCTGTCAGTGTATATTTTTAAACCCTGAGAACAGTTCAGAAGTTTCACATTAAATCTATTGATCCAGAATTTAAAAAGCAAATACATTTTATCTGTTAAGGGCATCCATTTTGAAGTCTGACCCTTGGTCTAAAAGGACACTTGCCTCTGTCCAAGTTTTTAGCTTGCTTTCCATTAATGTTTAAAAATGTTAGTTGTGGTGCAACTAACGCATCCAGAAGACATCGTTGTGGATGCTGATTTTTGCATTGATGTCCTCGTGACTCTTGAACAGTATGGGGTAACTTCTGTTCCAAGCAGCCCGGGTTTTAAAAGAATGACTTTGAAACGGCTGAAGTTTTATGTTCAGTTTCCTGGTAGTTTGAGGTTTTTTGTGGAAAGGAGGAGCCGCAGCATTTGAGGCCTAAAGTGTTTCCATTGGCAACTTTAAAGACAAATGTTTAATAGTCCTGTATTTGTTAGGCTTTTCAGTGAAGTCCTCCATACTTTGGTTAACTTAGTGTCTCAGCATTGCTGTGTTTTTTTTCAAGATAACTTGCATGTGCTTGGAGGTTTATTGGATCTTAGCTGTTCTGCTGTGGACACCTGAAACTTGCAGTTATGAATAGTTCCTGTTATATCCACACTTGTCTGGAGGATCAAGATGAATGTACATGCAGATGACAGGTGCCTGGCCAAACTTCCCTGGCCTCACCAGTCTCTCGTCTTTCCCTGTTTTTGCCCCTGTCATAAGTGTAACTTTTTTTCTGTGATCCTGTGTTACATGAGAGGATGCAGGAGCTGGAGGGAAAGGAAGTGTATGTGTGTATAGCCAGCCTTATATAGTGTTGCCTGCTGCAGCTTCTGTGGGAGAGACCTTGATGCTACAGCTACAGACGACTTGTGTGTTTGCATTGGCTGTAATGCGTTACTAGCCTAAAAACTGCAGGGATCTTCCTGCTTTGCATAGATTGTGGAAAGTCTGCCTTTGCTTAGAGCAGAGCTCTAAGATACCTCTGCAGCTGCATGTTTTCTGGGAGCCTTTGGGTGTATGTAGGTGTAAGCAGCAGCTGAATTCTACTCCGGAGTATATTCAATGAATTGTAATTGGCCATTTTCGATCTCTTTCCAGAAGGCTTGTCAGGTTGGTCTCAGCCTGTCATGGGAAATCACCCGATGCATCAGCAGCTGTCGGACCCAGGCACATTTTCTCAGCATCAGCCAATGGAGAGAGATGATTCTGGAATAGTGGCTCCCTCTAATATTTTCCACCAACCTATGCCAAATAGTTTTGTGGATTTTTCTAAAGTAAGTTACAGAGGGCTGGATTTAGTCTATAAAATGACCGAGGACTGACTTTGTTACATCTCCTGTTCTGCCTGTTTACAGTGTATGTGTGTGCCTCTTCTACCATTGCTTGCCACACCTAGTCCTGAATGTCCTTTCATCCCAGTACTGACTAGAAAAGGTGCCCAAGGCTGGTGTCACATTTAAACAGAACCAGAATTTGTAGATTGCAGATGTTCTCCTATCGAATAGCTGAATGTCTTCATCGCTTTCCACTGTTTCCTTTCTCAGAGGCTCGGTCACTAGGAAATGTTTCATAAGGCTTGCTCAGCTCTGGAGGCTCATTAAAGATTTGCTTAATGCTTTCAGTACAAATTGTGCCCACAAGTACTACATGCCTTTCTTAAAGAAGCAGCAGGAGAGAGGACTACTTGGAAGTCTATGCCTTGTATGTAGCTTGAGGCAGGTGGATGTAGCCAAGCTTTAGTCAGCTCAGCCACCACTGGAGGAATGTCCAGGACAACAGCAGAGCTGCTCACAGCATATTTTAAAAGTAGCTGTATTATGTGCTCTTGGGATCTTCTAAATTGCAGAGCAGCAGTCATTCAAACATGGGAAAGAAGTATCATCATTGTAAAAGCCTGTTCTGTAACTTGCTCTTTATGAACTGGAAGAATATTTTAGACAGCCATTAATAATTTATAGAAAATCTTCAACTCCGAGCCTTGTAGACTCAAGCTGTGTATATGGGCTTGGCTGCAGTGCAGCCCCTGGCTGCAATCTTGTGTGCGCCAAGGTTATTGCATGCTGCAGAGGTGAGAGGGAGGAGCACTGAGGTCACTTCGTACAGCTTCTGTGTCTGGCTTTATGGGGTCACCTGAAAGTGCTGTGCAGAGGCTCCTGCATACTGGCAAGGGGTAATTTCAGAAAAATGGATAAACTGATTTGAATCTCAAGCTCTGAATAGTCCCGATATTCAGTACTCTGCCTAGGTGTGCAGGGATGCCCAGTTTCCTCACAGTGCTGAGATACTTGCCAGTAGGTGAACATTAGGTACGGATGTGAACTGCCTCTGTCATCTTGGCAAACATGGTACTATGGTCATCCTTCAAAACCACCATCGTCTTCACTGGCGGTGCTTTCTCTTGTTCCCTCAGGGCTTACCGATTTCCATGTATGGTGGCACTCTAATACCTTCGCATCCTCAGCTAGCAGATGGCCCAGGAGGCCCCCTCTTTAATGGGCTCCATACTCCAGATCCTGCCTGGAATCCCATGATCAAAGTTGTCCAGAACTCAACAGAATGTACTGATGCTCAGCAGGTAGTGTGGCAGCTTCTTTTCACCTTTGCTTACCTGTGTTTTGTTACGGTGTTGTGCTTTGTTTTATTTTCTTTATTTTTGGATAGGTGAGATGTTTTTTCAGTTCTTTGATACTAGATTTGAGATTGTTTGCATGAGTTTTTCCCCTACAGTGCATGTATGTATATAAAACATACATGGTGCTATCTGTACCAAACCTTTCACATTTCAGCACTGCTCAGCCAGGTAATCTACTTTGTTGTGAGAGGGTTTATATCCATACTTGGCATCTTGCAGGTTCTCGGTCAAACCTTGGCCAGAGCTGAAGAGGGCTCCCAGCCTTTGGGCAGTCTGGTTGTATTTTAGGGGGAAGCATTAAGCTAGCCCTCTAGTGGTTAAACATGCTGTTAAAGGAACCTTTATTTGTTTTCATAATTTACTTGTCTTTTTATTTCTTGCTGTAGATTTGGCCTGGCACCTGGGCACCTCACATTGGAAACATGCATCTCAAGTACGTCAACTGATTTAAGGGGGTCTATCGTTTTGTTTTAACCTTGTTTGGGAATCTTTATGATCTTGGAGAACTCTGGGGATTTTTTTGATGTGCCTAACTAAGCAATTTTCTGTGGGCTGTAACGATGGAAACTTGATTGCCCATTGTATAAAAAACAATTTATTAACCTATACAAGCTGATTTTGTTCTCCAGTTAGTTTAGCCATTTTGAACTTAAAAATCAGACATAACTAGTGCTTTTGGCTAAACACTACTGAGTGTTCCTTGTATGCAGCAGAGAACTAGCTAATTACATGATTTCAACCTTTTAGGGTGGTAAATACATGTATAATTGTTTACAGACTTAAAAGGAAAAGCTGAGTAAATTCAATGTCGTATAGTGGCTCTACTTTATGTAGCCTGTATTAATGTGAAATATTTACCTGAATATTCAATAAAAGGCAAACAGTATTTATAGGTTGTGTGTGAGAATTTTGGAACAGGCTGTATCTTGCTGTCATTGGTGGCTGCTGCCGTGCCCAGTGATGCATCTCTTCAGTGTCACATAACTGGCACGTGGATGCAGTCGGGGTTTGGGGGAGGGTTTTTGATCTGCCGTCATCTGTGAGACAAGGTTTGCAGAGTCCTTCCTCCTGCCAGTTGTTAGCCTTTTATTTTTTGTGTGTGTGAACGTAGTTGTGCATTATTTTTAATCCTTCTGGATTAGTTCTGCTGCTTGTAGCACTCTTTTTTTCCAGGTGGGTCTCCTGAGAGATTAGGTTTTCAGGGGCTGGAAATGAGGGCTTGAGTTGACAATGTGACAACTGATGGCCTCTTAATTTGCAAAGGTAAATAGGTAGCTTGTAGGTAAACACAGGGTTTCTTCACCTGACTTGCTGTGACCAGCTGCCTAGAAGCAAGAATCATAGGAAAGCAAAGACCACTTTCCACTAGAGAAAAACATTCAATTCTAAGCTTTCCATAACCCTTCAAATATTGTAAGAGATCCTCAAGGCCTTTCTGTGAGTAAGAAGGAGATTTTTGCACACTGCTTAGGGTGAACATCCATTCTGTAGCCAGGTGCAGAAGTTCCCCACTTTCTGCTCTTGGACTATGCTTATTTCTGCTTTTTGCTCAGTGGTGATGCAGTAACTACACTTGAGTATTTGGTCCATTCCTCAAGCAGGTAACTGCAGTGCATGTAGTGTCCAATGTAATGGACCACTTTTGGTGGTCCCTCAGATCAGATGGAGACTTCTCCACCTTCCTCCACCTTCTCCAGACAAATCCCTACATGTAGCAGCAGAGTTTCCCTGGGAAAAGTATGAGGAAGGAGTACTGAAAACCCAAAGTGCACAAGCAGTATTGGAGTACTGCAGGCAAATAAGCCTCAGAAATGCTTGGCATGATATATTCAGGTATTTTATCTAGTATTTGAGGAAAAAAATGCAAAAAACATTAAACTGCTGCTGCCCCCCTGATAATGCAAATGCCAAAGGAGAAACACTTGTGTTAACAGTAATTGTACTGAAAACAGATGGTATTGTAGTGCAGTAGGTGTTTGCTCTTGGGGTGAGTTGCAGGGGAGGGGCCTCCTCCACTCCACCCATGTGGGCTTCATGGCTGCAACAGGCACCACCACTTCCTCCTGCCCCATTCCAGGGAGCCACCATCTCTCCATTCCGGATGGCTGCAGCTCCACACTGGGTGGCACACTCTACTCCACCACATGGAGGGGTAGGACCCAGCATGGGAATGGGGTAGTCCCTTGAAAGGAATTGTGGCCTCAGCTACCCCATCCCTGCCTTATTTAGGCAGCTCTTTTCTGATTGGGGTCCCTTCCTGGGCTCTACCTTTTGCAGCTTAGTCTTTGGGGCATGGGTGCCTGCTCTGGGCACTAGATCCCGGCAGGCCCATGGGGTGGTGGCTTCCCTGGCAGCCCAGACCTGGAGTGGAAGAGGGAACCCCAGAGCTTTGAAGGAAGATACCGCTAGAAGTTAGGGCCATCATTGCCCTGTGGTACTGAGGGAAGCAAGCACAGGCAGTGCCTGGTGCTTGTACTGCTGGGGAGCGGTCTGCCAGCAGTGCTGCTGGGGTGGTAGATGCAGCATTGGTCCTTTGGAGGTAGGTCGTGCCCAGGTATGGCTGACTGGAGCTGGGGGAGGTACAGGGGGCTAGCACAAAGTCTTCTCCCACCTTGAGTTCACCAGCCCTGGGGGAAGGTACTGGGTGGTGCACCTCCTTCCAGGGGTACCCTAAGTCTTCCCTCTTTGCCCCACATTCCAGCCCAGGTCCTTTACTTTGCTGCCTGTCCTCAGGGTAGCATGTGCCCACTTCTTGTGCTGGGAATGTTTCAGCTTAGCTGAAAGGTGCCCACCCTGTGGACGCTGGCTCCATTGTGTGCCTCCAATAAGCTTAGCTGAGGCTGGAGAGCCAGGCCCAGTGCTGGTGGAGCCAGGGCAGGTGGGGGTTCTGTAACATGTTTGTGGCACAGGGAAGAGCCCAGCCTGCACAGGAGCTCTGGCCTTGCCGCCAGACCCTGGCAGGGAAGCAGTGCAGGAGGGCACCGCAGATATGGCATGTGGCCTGGCATGACTTCGGAGATCACTGGCAGGTGACTGGGGCATGGGAGGTGGGGGGAGGCAGCACATGCCCTGGGTGGGCACTGTGACCTGGGGTTGTACACCCAGCAGGCTGGCACAGTGGAGGAGGTGTCCCACTGAAACCAGTGCATTATTCTTGTGCAGGGCGCAGCAGGGTGGCTTGCTGGCTGAGCTGACGGGAACGGGTCCCCAGGTACAGACCCCCCATGGTGCCATTAGGAGGGCAGCCAGCCTTTGCTGTTTGATAGCTGCAAGGAGCCACACCCGAGCCAGCCACCTCTGGGCAGGATGTGCTGCGGAGCTGCCTGGCTGTTGGGCTTGGGCTGTGCCGGGTGCCCCAGTGCTGGCCCTGCCTTCCAGAGAGTGACTATGGTGTCAGCTATTATGAGGCACGTGCATTGAGGCTGGACCCTTTGTACTGTGCCTTGGCAGAGCTCCAGGAGTGGCAAGGGGAGGAACAATGTGGGGAAGAGCTGCTGGGCAGGGTGGGTGTCACAGTTTGCTCTGTGAGAAGCCCCACAGTAGCTCCAGAGCCGTGTCACTGAGCCATGATTGAGTGCTGGGTCCCACCCCCTACTCACTCCAGGCTCAGGCTGCAGTGCTCAGAGATGGGGGCAGCCAGGGGCTGGCAGCGACTGACAGTCCCCTGCTTTTGGCAGGTACCCGCATCATCTACGACCGCAAGTTCCTGCTGGAGTGCAAGAATTCACCCGTGGCCAGGACCCCTCCCTGCTGCCTGCCCCAGATCCCCGGTGTCACATCCCTGGCCCAGTCCAGCCTCGCCAAGCTGGAGGAGCTCAAGGAGCGGAATGAGAGTGGAGAAGCCATGCCAGGTGAGCAGCCAGGCATACAACCCCACCTATGTGCTGTATGTGCTGCATGGGGCTCCTGCCTGGCTGTAAGGGCAAGGGGAGATCCCACCTCAGCCCCAGTTCCAGCTCCTGACCCCTTTGCCTGTACATTCCTCCCAAAGCAGCCCCATCCTAACCCTGGCCCTGTATCCCTCCATACCCTTGCAGATCAAGACCAGTTTGAGATGGACATCTGAGTTTCCAGCTCCCCATCTCCAGGCCATGGCTGGGCCTGTTCCTGGGCCTCATGGAGGTGCTGGCACCGTGACCAGCTGGCTGCAGCCCTCTCTGATATTGGAGATGGATGTGTGACACCTCAGGCTCTAGCACAACTGGCTGGTGCAACTGCCTAGGAGCTCATGCTTGATCAATAAACACCATGAAACCCTGGTGCTGACCTGGTGTATCTCTGTGCTGGGGCTTAGCTGGGATCTCAGAGCCCTGGGGAGGGGAGCTAAGAGGACCCAAGAAGCACCAGGAGCCATTTTAGGGTGGAGAGGATCTCTGCCTCCTGCACCAAGACCCTGTGGCATGGGAGTAGTGAACACAAGGATTGGGGTCACACACAGCCTGCCCCAGCCATGGTGGGGCCAGCTGGTGATGTTTTCCTGTGAGCGGAGGAGGGACCAGCATGCTGCAATCTGCTTGCTATCCAGGGTAAACATTAACAACCTGACCTGGTTGGGCAGCACTAGCGCATGGTGACGTTCCTTCCTGGATCTCCCTGTCCCTGAGGCCACCCAGGTCTCTTTGGTCCCAAACCTGGGTCTGAGCTGTGCCAGGAGCCCAGATGGGAGCATGGACTGTAGCTGCAGCACAAACCCTGGATGTGCTGGGCTGCTCTGGGCTTGTAGCAGGTTGGCCGCTCCAGCCAGCCTAGAACTCCTCAGGGGCCATCTCCTGCTGCTGAAAAACTGGGCCCTGTGCCTGCTGCCATGTCAGGCTTTGCCAGCTGGTGCAGCAGGGAAATGTAGCACTGGCCACTGAGCCTCAGTGATGCTAGGGGTGCTGCCAGGGCCACTCCTTCCCTCTGTGGGCTGGAAACAAAGCCAGGGCAAGCGCCTCTTGGGCCAGCTTGGAAGCTGTGATAGCCTCACCCAGGAGCCTTGTCTCCTGATGCTCTTGGGAGAGAACCTGGGACCAGCCAGAGAACCAGCCAGAACCCCACAGCAGGCTGCAGCTAGGGGCAGGTTAGTGCCATTTATTAAATGCCATGTAGTGAATCACCACCAAAATGTTGCAGTGATTAAAATCCCATTTTCCTGTGTGAGGAGTGGGAGGCAGAGATGCCCACGCTCCCTTATGCAGTGTGGGCCCTTCTCCTGCCGGTGGCCCTGGGCATAGGTTGCCCTGCTCACAGTTCACAGCCCAGTCCCTGGGCATCAGGGATCCTCCTGGCCAGGTCCGACCTCGGTGCTGCCATCCATTGCGGCAGCAGGCAGGCTCCTCATCTCAGCAATCAGGCGCTTGACACCCACCAGCCACTGGCTCACCTCGTTCACGTGGTCCACCATGAGTGAGCGGTGGATCTCATCAGCCATGTCCCAGTGCTGTTCCTGGAGCTCTGTATGTGAGGGAGAACCCATCAGTGCTGTGGGGTCAGCCCTCCCGTGGGTGCCCCCGGTGCTGGCCTGGATACAGCCCCCCTTGCCCCTCACCTTGCACCAGGAGGCTCATCCTCCTCTTCACCGGGGCTGACAGCTTCCCCTGAGCCCACGCGCCCCCCAGCACCGTCAGCCGGCGCCCGATGTCGTCGCACACTTGTTTCTGGAAGCAAAGATGAGCAGAAGGGGGGCACTGCCCACTGCCGGCTTTGCAGGGTGGGGGGCCCGGCCCGGCCCCCCGACTCCGCGCCCCTGCCGAGGGGGAGAAGGGGCTGGGGCCTCACCTGCAGGGCGGGACGGCAGGCGGCCAGGGCCTCCTGCAGCGGGGCGAGCACGGCGTCGGCGGGCACACCGCACTCCTCCGGGCGCGCTGCCGCGGCCGCGCTCGGCTCCCCGCTGGCTGCCCGCGGGGCCGGCCGGGCGGGCCCCAGCGGGGGCGGCCCCAGCGCAGCGGGGGCGGCGGGCGGCTCCGGAGGGGCACCTGCAGTAAGAGGCACCAGCGGGGAGCCCCGGCAGCCCGAACGCGGCAGCCCGGCCCCCGCACAAGGACGGCGGCCGGCCGCGCGGAGCGGCACCCTTGTCACCCCATCAACCGAGCCCAGCCCAGCGCGACGGGGGCAGGCCCCGCCGCCCCACCGCGCCGGCCTCTGCCCCCTTGGGGCCGGCAGCGCGGGCAGGGGCCGCCGGCTCCGCTGCTCCGCAGCCACCGCCACGCAGCAGGGGGAGCCAGGTCCCCCCCTCCGTGCCCAGGCAGGAAGGAGGGCCCGGACCCCCTGAGGGGAGGGGGCGCCGCTGTGGCGCCAGTCGTTCGGGGGCTGCGCTGGGCCCCGGCTCCCCCGGAGCAGCCCCCTGCCTGGGCAGGCGTGAAGCTGGGGGGGCGGGGGTGGGGGGAGCTTTGCGGGTGCTGACCTGGGGGAACTCCCGCGGGCGGCGCGGGGACCCGGCGGGTGAGCGGGGCTCGCCTGGGACCCCTGACCTGCGCCTGCAGCCCGTAGGAGAACTGGGGGGGGTCGTTCCAGCCGCGCTCCTGGTTCCCTGCGGCAGCGAAGGGCATAGTGAGACCGTGCGGGGGACTAAGGCGACGCCCCCGAACACGGAATCCCGGCCCCCTGCGCCAGGATGGAGCTCGCTCCCCCAGACCCGGGGCTCCCACCGCCACGGACACGGCTCTCCCGCAGGTCCCCCCGCCAGGGCCCGGCGCCCCCTCCCCGCCGGACCGGAAGTTCATCCTCACAGCGACCCGAGCCCCCTCACCCGGCTTCACGTAGAGCTCCGCCATTCCGCCACGTCACGCCCGACCACGCCCTTTCCGCCTGGCCGTGGGGGGCTGGGAAGGGGTGGGGCCACGCGAGGCACCGCCCCGCCGGGGAGACTGAGGCCGGGGCGGAGGCCGGGGCGGAGGCCGGGGGGCCCCGGCCCCCGGCCCCCGCCCCGGCCCCCTACGGGCTGTGGAGGAGAGTTCGCCTGAGGCGGAAGGCCTCCAGCAAGGAGAAGAGACCGCGCCTGCGGGCACCGGGCCCCGCCGCACCTCCGCTGCTCCCGCTCGCCTTGGCCGCCCCGGTGGCAGCGTCCCCTGCGGCCGTCGGCCCGGCCCAGCCCCGGCCTGTCGCGCCTTTCACCTTAGCCGGTGCAGCGGCCACCAGGCACTTCTGGTACTGCACCTGTGGGGACGCGAGGCACAGGGCGTGGCCGTGGGGTGGAGGAACAAGGCGACACCACCGCAGGGCCGCATACCACGAGGCGTGGCCGCAGGGTGGCATCGCTGGGGGGTTGGGTGTGGCGAGGGGTTGGATGCGGCTCCGAGGGGTCAGCTCCTTCCCGTCCCTGCCGCCCCCCAGGGTTGGGCATCCCACTCAGGCCCTCAGCTTTGCCCTCCTCTGTTCCCAGCCCTTGCCTCCTCCTCCTCCCGCAGGTGTCCCACAGGGCTGGGGAGTTGGGGGGATTCCTGCTCCCGCTCACCATGCAGGCTGCCTGCACTGCTTCCGAGATGGTGCCGGCGTCGGGCTCGCACCAGAAGGCTGTGCACTGGAAGCATCGCCCCGTGTCCACGATGAGTGCAAAGGTGTGGGCATCCCGGCCCACCCCCAGGAAGGTCACATACCGCACCTGGCACTCCCAGATGTGTGCTGCTTCCTCGTCCTCCTGCGGGGACCCCATGGACCCATCCACCCCTGACCATACTCCAGACAGCCCTGCCACCCCCACCAGATCACCTCTGCCAGCAGACTGGGTCCCCTGTGGGGGTTGCCTGTCCTACCCCAGTGGCAGCAGGGTGCCTGCTTCGGCCATAGCCCCCTGTTCCCCTTCCCACCTGCGCGGGGTGCACCCGCATGGCTGTGTCAGATACGTGGATGAGGGAAGGCATCCAGTGCTCCCGCCCAGGCCCCCTTGTCAGCTTTTCAATGGCCTTGTTCAGCACATCCATCCCTGGGGATCGGGAGACCCCATCCCATCAGCCCCTGCCCCAGCTGCAGGCACAGTGCAGGCAGGGTGCTGCCAGGCAGCCCCAAGGGCAGGGACTGCTCAGCACCGAGGCACAGCTGGGGGTGGGTCTCGGGCACCTCCCAGCTGTGGCAGGGCCAGTAGCACTTACCCATGGCCCTGGGCACAGGCAGGCTTCCAATGTACAGTGCCTTGTAGGTCTGCATAGACTGCCTCACCGCTTCCAGGATATCCACTGCCAAGATAGAAGGGGAAGGGGTGGCACCCCTATGTCCCACCCTGTCCCCAAGGACCCCAGGGATACAGCCGAGCAGGCCAAAGGGCTGTGGTCACTGGACATCCCGCTGCCTCAGGGAAGACTGTGGGCTGGGGGAGCAGCTGGCAGCAGTCGGGGGTATGATACCTTGCAGTGGCAGGTCCTCGGTGGAGACGGGCTCCAGTGTAGTGGCACATGGCAGCCTGCTGCTTGCTACAGCTCGCTCAGCCACAATCTGCAAGAGGTGGGGGTCCCTATGCCTCCCCTTACCCCCAAGACCTCCGGGCCATGCTCCCACCAACTCAGGCCCTGCACCCCACCTTGGAGCACATCTCATGCAGGGCCTTGGCGATGCCTTTGGCAGGCACATTGCAGTGAAAGACGTGACACTTGAGGACACAGGTGTCCTTGTCACTGGCCACGAAGGCGAAGTCTCTGCAAGGCCACAGGCAAGTCAGTGAGACCCCGGCAGAGGCAACCCCCCTCTACCTGCACTGTCCCCTGGCCCTGTGACCTCTTACCTGTCCCTGTAGCCACAGCAGCAGTTGGGGAGAAAGGAGAGGGGACAGGTTACTGCTGGTGTGCCTTCCCGCCACCCAGCAGGCTGAGCCACCCCACCCCCCCAGCCCCCAGCTCTGCCCCAGCCCCCAGCACCTGCCATTGTTGCAGCCAACACCCCAGACACGGATGTTGAGGATGGGCTGGCGGTGGATGAGGCTGTGGTCGAGGGGGTCCACCAGGCTCATGGTGTCCTTCTTCAGGATCATCACCAGGTCTTGGCCCTGCAGAGGGTCAGCAGTTCCCTCTGCCTGGCAGACAGCCTGGGTGCCCGCAGCACCCAGCCCATGTGTAGGGACACCCCATTCCCCCAGCCTGATCAGCCCCAAGTGTGGGGGGACAGCCCTGCCCCACCCCCCCTCCCCCTCATGCCTCCCCAGGTACCATTCCCATGTGTGGTGACAGCCCACCCAAGCACCTCTGGCATCGTTCCCAAGGGAAAGCCCTGTTAGACCCACCTGCCCCACACTCTGGACCACCTCGTGGATGCCATATTTGGACAGAGTTGACTGCCACTGGGACCTCTCCCTGACCCGCCCCCTAGCAGACCCCCCATCGGTGGGGACAGCCAGACTCAGCAGCAGTGGCACCAGGGTGGGACTCTGCCTAGCAACACCATCCCAGGCTCTTACCTCACCCTGGTTCTCCCCAGAGCCCTGGCCCTTGCTGTTGGAGAGCTGCTGGATACAGTTATTGACAGCGATGCTGCTCTTGCCAGGTGCCAGGTCCTCCTCGGGGATCTCCACCGAGCCCAGCAAACGCACAGCAAAGCACTGAGCAGAGACACATGGGGCTTCAGTGCCCAGCCAGCACAGCCACCCATTGCCATGCCAGCATGCTCACCCCTGCTCTTGCTCCCATCCCTGTCCCTGCCAACTACTGTCTGCCTTCTCTCCTCTGCCAGCCCCAGCCCACAACGCTGCAGTGAAGCCCCTGGGTGTGGTACCTTGGAGCCAGGCTCTGCGCTGTGCTGGAAGTCATCTCCCTGCCAGGGCAGTGAGGTCCTGTAGATGGATGGGGCAGTGAGGGGACAGCTCCCGCTCAGCAGCACAGAACCTGGGGACACCCAGGGAAGTACCAGGATGTCCTGGCACTGGCAGACCCCCATGCCACCAGCTGGGAAGCATCCCACAGAGGTGACCAGCGTGGTCATACTGGCTCCAATGTGTGGGGCTGCTCCGGTGGGGTGCACCAGGGCCCAGCACCCAGTGGCGGTCAAGGGTCAGTGGTGCCCCACAAACGAGCAGAATGCATGGGCAGCCCTACCTTTGGGACAGCGAAGCCATGGGGCTGGGAATGGGCCTGTTCTTTGCCAAGTGCTTTGCCACAGGGGCCTGGCAGTCCTGGGAGAGAAGAAGGGGTGAGAGCAGCAAGAGAGGCTGTCAGGAGGCACCAGGTAGGAGCCCTCCCTTCCGGGGTAGCAGTGCCTCAGCTTGTGGGCATCCCATGTAGACAGGATGAGGCCAATATAGAGCCTGCTGGAGCCTTTCAGGGGGCTTAACCCGGTCCAGGAATAGGCTGAGCAGGACTTTAGGGTGACAGACAAGCCTGCTCCAAGGGGAGGATGGACTACCAATGCCTAGAGGGCCCTTCAGCAGGCTCCTGCCAGCTCCTGGGGAAGCCATCCAGGTGGAATCCAACACCAGCCCTTACCCCCTTGCCCACAACCCCTACCATTCCCTGGAGTGTCTCCTCTCCATCAGCCTCCAGGTGCCCTCCTGGGCAAGTGGTGTGTGCAGGGTGCTGCCACTGTGTCGTGCCAGTTGACACATGCCAGTAGTAGGTGCCCAGAGAGTCACAGATTTTCCTCCAGCCTGGGGGGAGGTCAGGGTCTGTCTCCAGGCTCTGGTCACTCCAGAGGTTGTCTGTGCAGAGGGAGAGTGTGAGGCAAGGGCCGGGGGGAAGGTCCCTCAGCTGCAGGGCACCCTGAGAAGCAAGCAGCTTCAGCCAGCAACTAAAGGGTCCTGTGGTAGCCTCTGGGTGCACGGCTGGGTACATGGCCTAGGAGAGGAGCACAGTGAAGGAAGGCTTGGCAATAACGCCAGAGAGGCTGCAGTGGTGGTGGACCCCAGGCAAGTGAGCAGTGCACCAGCTGCCTCATTGGCACCCAAAGGGATGGGGTGACACTGGCAGGGGCACAGAGAACACAAGGCAGCCTGAGGCTGCCAGGAAGAGGCATCCTGCAGGGGTGCCCAGGCAGGGCACAGGGCTGCCAGCCCAGAACTTGCCCCCTGCCAGCTTGTGGTCCCTGGCCCTCTGCCAGGAAGCTGAAGACTGGCTTCTTCTCAGCTTGGCGGGGGAAAGGGTTTGGGGACAGTTCCCTGGGGTCTAGGAGAAGAAAAGTACCCTTGGAGGGTTGCAGCTAGGAGGGGTAGATTAACTGCCTCTTCCCTGCACCCCAAGCCCTGGAGAGGTCGTGAAAATGAGCCCGTGGTGCAGCACAGCTCTGCTTCTAGGAACGCAGCCCAAAATCTGTAGGGCTCGGCACATCCCTCGTGGGTGCTCATCCCCTGGGGCTGCGCTGTCGGGGGAGGCGGCCGCAGTGCGGTGGTCCACCACTTCTCCTCCCGAGCCCTGCGGGACCCTCGACCCGCGGGAGGGTGGAGACGGAAGTTGGTGGTGCCCCCCACGACCTTGGGAGGGACGAGGAGATGGCGCGGGACGGGGCTGGCGTCTCCAGGACAGGCCGCTGCGGGCCCCGTTCAGCACCACGGACAGCGCCCGGCGCGGCCGCCGCTCCAGCCCGCAGGTCCCGGCCCCCCGGCCCGGCCTCGGCCCTCCCCAGCCCGGCCCCCGGCCCCGACCCGACCCGGTCCCCGGCCCCCGGCCCCGACCCGGCCCGGTCCCCGGCCCCCGGCCCCGCCCCGCCCCGCCCCGGTCCCCGGCCCCCGGCCCCGACCCGACCCGGTTTCCGGCCCCGGCCCCGACCCGACCCGGTTCCCGGCCCCGGCCCCGCCCCGCCCCGGTCCCCGACCCCCGGCCCCGACCCGCACCGGCCCCCGGCGCCCGGCCCCCGGCCCCTGGTCCCCGGAGCGCGGCCCACCCCCCGCGCGGCTGACCGTCGCAGTTGACGAGGACGATGGCCAGCATGTAGTCCTTGCCCAGCATGGTCCCGGCGCCCGTCCCGGCGCGGCCCCCCGGCCCGCCGCCTCCCCAGGCCCGGACCCAGCGGTGGCTGCGGCGGGAGGGGCGGATCCCGCGGGGGCGGGGCGGCCGAGCAGACGGGCAGGCGGAGGGCGGTGACGGGAGGGGCTGCTCGATCGCGGCAAGGACCGAGGCGGGGAAGGGGGGGGTGGGGGGTGGGAGGGGGTGGGGAGCGGGTGTGAGCTGTAGCCATAGCGCGCGGAAGGGGGCGTCTCGTCGGCGTTTGGCAGGGAAGCGGGTGTTTGGGTGCCCGGCGGTGTTACCAAGAGTTCAGAGGGGCAGTGAGGTCCTTCGGGTGGTTTGGTGCAGAAAATGGGACACTGGAGTGGGGAAGGGGCATCTGGGGCAGGAAAGGAGGTTTCTGAGTGCAGTAGCAGGTCCAAGTGCCCTTGTGCCCTTAGGTTCATTCCCTTCCCCTCCATGCACCCTTAGGTTTCCTCCATTCCCCTCCCTTTTCCCCACAGATCACCCTTATTCCTCTCCATCCATGCTTATTCCTTGTTCATTCTCTTCCATGCATGCTCAGGTCCTCCGACATCCCTCTGCCTGCAGTCCAACCTCCTTCAGTCAGTACTGAGGACACTTAAATGTGCATGCTTGTCATCTCCCCCTTCTCACCGGAGGCCAAGAGCTTTTCTTCTCTAGTTTGAGACTTCTGTTTTCTGTGCTACACTGAACTGACAGTCTTGATTGATGCTCAGTACTCGGGGACAGAGGCAATGGAGACATTTTTTGTACGCCTCAATTTTCCCATGGAGCCCCTCCACGTGCTGCTAGGGACAAAGTCCTTCCAAGCTATATATTCCAAAATGGTTTGCTGTCCTCAGCATGCCTAGACACTCCGTCATGGCCTCTTAACCCTTTCTTCTTCATACCTAGAAGCTAGTAGTCCTGGACGTAGCCCGTGTCCTTGATAGCCTCCCATGCCACCTCAACTGCGTAATACAACTTTGTAGTCATCCACAATAATTTATGTATCTTCTGCTGATATCTGACTTTGCAGCCACAGGCCATTTCTTCTGCATCTGTCCAGAGCTGGTTGGGTTTCTAAGATCCCAATTCAAGCCTTGAGCCCCTGGGGCATGTTTTGCCTAAACCTAACCCAATCCAACAGAGCAGGGTCAAGGGAAGCTCATGCTTACCTGTGCTCAGATGTGTCTGAGGTGATGGAACTCAGAGGGGGTTGTAGGCCTTACCTTGACACCTGTTTTGCTCAGACCAAGTGATGCTTCCTCTTTTTCGAGTTCCCAGGAGTGACCTTGCCCCTACAAGGAACAAGCTTATGCTACACTTGCAACACCATGGTATCCTCTGCTGCATGTGTCTCCTTTTCCTTAGTTCAACATGTATTTCACATCCCTAAACCAAGCATGGCTGATCAGAACATGAGGTAGCAACACCAACACAAACTGTTCCCATGCCTTTTCCTGCTCAGCAAAACCTGCAAAGGAGGCAAGGCCCTGGTTCGGCCCGGATCGGCTCGACTTGGCTCAGCTCGGCTGGGCTCGACTGCCTGCTCGTCGCTCTCGTGCGGAGCAGAGGCTATATGCTCCCTCCCCGGGACGCTGTGCCTCTGCAGCAGGTGGGTAGGTAGGTCAGACCAGGCCGTTTCTGACCAGGCGCCCGGCCTGTATCTCCACTTGCCCACCCCCACCCCCACCCCATCCCTGCGGTGGTAAGGCCCCGGCGGGCTCTTTCCTTTGCCGGGGAGCCTCCCGGGATGCCGTGCAGCGCGGCCGAGAGCAACGCCCTCGCGCCCGGACGGCTGGTGGGTGGGGGCGCGTGGCCAGATGTGGAGACCAGATCTCCCTCGGCACAGGGCGCGTGTCGTCCACGAGGTGGTGGCAGTCGCCGGCTGTCTGCGCACCCTGCTATTGCCTGGTGATGATTGGCTGGAACCGACTGATGGACAGACAGACGGACGGATGGAGGGACGGATGGGGCAGACGGGGAGGGCCTCAGTCAGCCTCGCTGGCCGTCAAGAAGCGGGCCCAAGAAAGCCCCGCCTTCGGGCAGTCGAAGCAGAGCGAACCGGGCACCTGTTCCTGATGCGCATGACTGACGGGAGGTCCTTTGTGGCTGCCGCCATCCCTTCTGTCCTCGATGGCGATCGCCCCATGGAACGGGACTCTGCCCTGCCTGCCCTGCCCTGGCCCGGCCTGGCCCAGCCCGGCTCGACTCGGCTTGGCACGGCTGGGATCGGCCCGGCTCGGCCCGGCTTGGCTCGGATCAGCTCGGCTTGGATCGGCTAGGTTCGGATCGGCTCAGCCAGGCTCCGCTAGGCTCAGCCTGGCTAGTCTTGGCTCGACATGGCCCAGCTCAGTTTGGCTCGGCTCAGCTCGACATGGCCTGGCTCGGTTCAGCTCGGCTCGGCTCAGCTCAGCTCGGATCAGCTCAGCTCGGCTTGGCCCAGCTCGGCTTGGCTTGGCTCGGCTCGGCTTCCCTTGGCACAGCACGGTTCAGACTGGCTTAGCTTGAATCGGCCCGGCACGGCCCGGCTCGGCTTGGCTCGGCTCGGCTCATCCCTGCTCGGCTCGGCTCTAATCAGCCCGGCTAGGCTCAGCTTGGCTCGGCTCTGCTCGGTTGAGCTCGGCTCGGCTGCCTGCTCGTCACTCTCGTGTGCCTCAGAGGCTATACGCTCCCTCCCTGGAACTCCAGCGGGGAAAGGTGCCAGGAAGGCACTCCGCTGGCACTTCTCACACTGCCCCGGTAGCCAGCTGAAAGGCACCACAGAAGTTGGGCTTCCTGGGCTGACGCGGCGAAACACTGATGACTTCTTTTGCACACCCCATGGCCAACTCCAGCGGGGAAAGGTGCCAAGAAGGCATTCCGCTGGCACTTCTCACACTGCCCCAGTAGCCAGCTGAAGGGCACCACAGAAGTTGGGCTTCCTGGGCTGAGGTGGGGAACCACTGACTTTTGCACACCCCATGGCCAACTCCAGCCGGGAAAGGTGCCAGGAAGGCATTCCACCTAACCCTAACCCTAATACGCATGTTCAATAGCGTTAGTGGCAAACTAAGGGCAGCGCATGCACATCATAAGGTTGACGCCCCGAGGCGTGGTTTCTGGCAGCACATGAACATTACCAAATGGGCAATTACGCATGCACAGTCAGAGTTCTGTCATAATTAAGGGCAGCTCATTCGTATAATGGGCTTGACGCCGCGGGGCGTGGTTTCTATTGGCGCATATTGGTTATGAAATCGCCTCTTACGCATACACAGTGGGGTTTCTTGCAAAACTAAGGGCAGCGTATGCGCGTAATTGGCTTGACGCCGACGGAGTGGTTTCCATAGATGCATATGCATTACGAAATCGCCTTTTACGCATGCACAGTGGCATTTCAGGAAAAAGTAAGGGCAGCCTTTGCACAGAATCGGCTTGACGCCGCGGGGCGGGGTTTGTGGTTTTGTATGCTTATTACGAAATCCGCTTTCACGCATGCGAAGTAGCATTTGTGGCAAACTAAGGGCAGCGCATGCGTAGAAGTGGCTCGACTGAAACGACCCAGGTTCGGGTCACGCCAACGGTAGAATCTTTCCCGCGCGGAGGACATGCGTTCGAGCCCCATGGTCTGGTACCAATTTTTGGTTGCCAGATGGCAGTAGCGCTCCACTAACCGGGCGGCTGCAGTACCCAATTTGTTTCGCTAGATGGCAGCAGCGAACCACCAAGCGCCTGGCTGCAGTATTTAATTTTTTGTCGCTAGATGACAGCAGCGCTCTACCAACCGGGCGGATGCAGTACCCAATTTTTTCGCCAGATGGCAGTAGCGATCCATCAACTGGGCGGCTGCAGTACCCCATTTTTTTTCGCCAGATGGCAGCAGCGCTCAACCAACCGGGCGGCTGCAGTACCCCTTTTTTTTCGCCAGATGGCAGCAGCGCTCTACCAACCAGGCGGCTGCAGTACCCAATTTTTTCTTGCCAGATGGCAGCAGCACTCCTCCAATCGGGCGGCTGCAGTACCCAATTTCTTCTCGCTAGATGGCAGCAGTGCTCCATCAACCCTGTGCTGAGCACTGGCACGGTGAGCACGGGCCGAGATCTCGGCCCAGTTTACACCACCGGACCACGGGAGCTGCTCGCCGCCGCTGCAGGTTTCACGTTGCTCTGCCCTTTTCCCACTCGCAGCCCAGGCACTTATTGCCTCCGTATGCAAAAGCACCCACGTGGCTCAAGCTGTTAAATCTTTCTGTATGACACATTCCATTTTGCTGTGCGCAATAGGGGTGCATTTGCTCTGCTTGCATTTGGAAGCACGTTAGTAACAGCAATTTTAAATATATTTTTTTAAAATAGAAGAGATTTTGCAGGAATGCACTTTTTGAGTAGGAAAAAGCGAGTAGTGTGGATATGTGGCTTAGGAAAAGCTCATACAAGGTTTTCCCCTGCACAAGTAAGCCATTATGAGGTGTTGCACGGTTTAACCTCTTGAGCTCACAGCCTTTCCCTGTGACGGGAAAGTGAGGTGTTATCAGAACGAAGGGGTGCAGACTAGGCGGCAGGGCTGCAAGGTGGGACAACGGAGAGGCGTCTTTCCTTCACCTGCGTCTCCCCGCCCCCCCCTCCCCCAGGTAGCCGCTCTCGGCACAGCCCGCACCCCGCGGGCATCCCCCACAGGGACCCGGGGGCCGGCAGGCTCAGAGGAGCCCGCGGCGGCACCGAGGCCCTGCCCGCCCCGGCGCAGACAGGCAGCCCCAGCCCCTCCTCGGCCGGCTCTGGGTCGCGCTGCCCGGCGGGGCGGGGCCGGGGCGGGCGGGCGTGGGCGGGGCCGGCGGGCGTGGGCGGGGCTGGCGGCGGGCCCGGCCCGGCCCCGGAAGGTGGGTTCATTTCCGGCCCGCGCGGCACCCTGGGGCGGCGGTGGCGGTGCGGCAGTTCCGCGGGAGCCCGGAAGACTTTCGGGCCGGGACGCGCTGGGTGAGCGGTCGGGCTGAGGGCGGCCGGGGGCCGGCGGGCGAGCCTGGCGGGCAGAGGCCGGCTGGGGGGGACGTATCGGGCCGGCGCTTGGCTGCGGCAGGGAGCGCCTGGTGCCGGCGGCGGGCGGGCTGAGGTGAGCGGGCTGCCAGCGGGTCTCGTCTCTCCGGCAGTCACGGTGGTCAGCGGGCTCCTCACGCTGCTGCCTTTTTTTTTTTCTCGGAGCTGCGCCGCTGCCTCAGCGAGGAGCGGCGGCGGGGCGGCCCCGGTGCTCCCTTGTGGCGGCGGGGCCCGGGAGGGGGGTCGGCCCTAGCGCCCTGCCGCCCCCCCGCCGCCTCCGGGCTGTCCGGGCAGCCGCTGCAGCTCTGCGCGGGGCTTTGTCTTTCCCCCAGCCGCTGGCCGGGGCCGTGGCAGCGGGCTGGGGCAGCCGCCCCCCGCGGGCCGCAGAGGCTGCCTTGGGGCCTGCGGTAACGCTGTCACGGGGGGGGTCAGGAGCCTCTTCCCGTCTCTGCGAGCGGCCAAGGGAAAGGAAAGAAAGCCGGCGGCGGAATCCGCCCCCCTCGCCCCAGACTGCCGATTTCTCTAAAAAGTACTGCGAAGGGCGAGCGTTTAACTACCGGGGAGTGTTGGGAGGCAGCAGCTCAGGTGTCTCGCTGATCCTGTGTCTTGACAGTCAGCTCCTGGGCCAGAGCAGCCGAGGGGAAGAGGCCTTTGGATTTGCTTCTCAGCAAAACGGGGCTCTTTTGTTTTTTCTTTGTACCTAGGTCCATTGGAATTGTACGTTGACAAATCAAGGGAAGCTAAACTGAAGGTCAGTCTAGATGTTACTTTTCCACATGTGCCTTGTGCTTGTGAGTCGGACTGCTGACTACGGAGGGATAACTTTTGCACTTGCCAAGGGCCCACGAGGCTCCATGTGCCCGCTGCTTCAGAGTGCTGCGCTGCTGCTTGGGCAATAATTGGACTGTAATGCCAATGCCACATGTTAGCCTTTCTCCAGAAGTTACAAAAGCAGAATGAGCGTTAAGAATCTGATTACCTTTTAACTAAATTCAAAATAAAGTTGCAGGATGAAGTGACTGGAAGTGTCCTGCAAGTCTGACTGGGTATTGCTGCCGTGCATGTTATCTGCCTGTCTACCGATTGTTCCTGCCTCTTGTTCTGTTGTGGTAATTCTTCTGGGTAACACGTTGGGCTCCGAGTGTAGTGCATCTCGACTTCCTCCTGATCCCCCCGAGATGTTACCGGTCTTTGCCTTCCTCACGTTTCACAGTGCGTGGGAAGGCTAGAGAGGCTGGAAGCCTCAGCTGTTGTGTGCGGAGAAGCTGTCAGCCTTCTAAGAGAGCATGTAGCCAGCAAGCGCATCGTGGTGCTTCGGTACCGAGCTGATATCACAGGCCTCAATCTTTTTTTTGTGAAAAGGTATCACAAGGAAATGTGCTGATGTTGAAGGGGGAAAGGTGGTGGGGGAAGAGGTAGGAAGCAGCTTTCAACCAATTTTAGGCTTAACTCCTGTGTTCCTGAGAATGGTTCTGGGCTTTGAGGGGTTGCTTTTGGCTTTTTGCCTTAAGCTATCAATGTGCGCTGAGCTGCTGCTTCTTAGGGAACTGTGGTGACACAAATTGTGTGCATGCCAACCTTCCTGAAGGCTGTAGCTGTATTTTACCCTAAAAAAGCTTTCCGTAATACTACGCTTCTGTTAGGATGCAATTTTCTCAAATTCCCTCCCCCCTTCAAGGTGATTTTCCCACACACCTCCCGGCAGTAGGACTAATGTCATCTCCTTTTGCCCGCTTGGGCTTGGACTAAAATCCTTTCCCTGACTATTCTTCAGCTTTTACAGCCTTTGAGCCTTCCCTTGGGCCTGGTTGATAGTCCTTTGCCATTTCACCCTGTTCACAGACAGTGTGAGTCTAGCTATAGACTATCTCAAAGACTTTCAGTTACACGATAAACCTGCTTTTTTGTAAATTAATTTTAGCATTTTAATTGCTTTCAAAGGGAACTACAGGAAATCCTGTCCGCATGGTGGCCTAGCATAAGCAACGATGGAAAGGTGCATCAGATGTGACCTTCGTGTCAGCTCGGCGTGCCTCAGACAGACTGCATTTGGCACTCCGTGGCATGCTGCGCAGCTCCAGAAATCAATGCTAGGGAAAAAATGGGCAAAAATAATAGTCACGTAGAAACACAAGTTAGGAAGAAATGCTATAAATTAAGTCTTTCTGTTGATTGAGGCAGTTGATCTTGCTTGTGGATCTTTGGGGTGTGAACGTGATGCTGAACGGCTCGTTTTTCATTTGACATGCCTTGAATTATTTTCAAAGAGATAGAAGAGAAGCTTATGAAATAGAATAGGTTATCGAGTCTTCCTAATACGCTCACAACGATTATGTATAAAGCCAAAGTGAAGGATGATGGAATAAAGTTCTGTGCTTTATAAGTAAATACAGTACACTTAAACCTGATCTCCGTGGAATGTCCTAGTTATTTCTGGTTTTAAAATCCAAAAGAAGTTTAGGAAGTCTCAGAGGTTAGTATTGTGGGAAATAAATGGCTCTTTCACAAAAAATTCCACGTAAGCAAGGCTCTTTGAACAATTCTTTTCAAAATCAGTTCTAACTACAGCCAGTTAGCGGTTTAATGTTGAAATGTATACTTGCCCTCCTATAAAGTAGTATTTCATTTGCATTTCAGTGCTGTGAGTCATGACAAATTTGGGAAGAGCCTGAGGGAAACTTTTCATCCTGAGATACAGAAGGTAGGAGGTGACTTCTTTTTTTTTTGTTTGGCTGTGGCTTTTTATTATTTTCTGGAAAAATAAGTTGTTACCTATAAATGCCAGTGGTTTGTTTCTTTCGGTAGTAGGACAATAACGAGGAGTAGGGTTACAGTTACAAAATCGGCTGTCTTTATCAGTTGAACTGGCTACTTTGAAATTGAAACAAATACACAACTACGTTACAGGGGGTTTTGTGCTGTCTTCATTACTGGTGTGCTAAAGATACTGTTTTGTTTACAGGATTTATTGGCTCTTGAAGAGCAAGAGGTAAATGTAACCTTTTTACTCCTAGCACTCACTTGGTGATGTATAATGACTTAGATATCAATTGCTTATTGCAGTAAAAAAATGTGGTGTTTCCGTGCAACATCTGAGATTGAAAATCATTTTAAGCACCGGCATAATATATCATATTAATAGATGACCAACTTAGTAATATCATAAAATTCATAACCTATGATCAAAAGTAAATTATTAGGTATCTGCTACTTGAGCATGTAATGGAGCTGGTATGAAGTGTATATTCCCGTGTGTAGGACGTATACAAAAGATGTATATAAAAGTCCTTGGAGGAAACATTATTTTAGGTCTTTTGTGTGATTGTCTGTTTATCCTATAATGTGTGGTTCTATTTCTCAGGGACCTGTGAATTTTAAATTTGGAGTCCTTTATGCTAAGGATGGACAGCTTACAGATGATGAAATGTTCGGCAATGGTGTTCAAAACTCTGTTCAAAGGGTTCAAAACTCTGCTCAAACCTGTGGTACGTCCTGGCTATATTAATTGGGGGAAGCAGGAATTTGAGTCAAGCAGCCCTTATATTAGGTAAAACGGAATGATTAATGGTTTTCACTGCTTAAAATAATCACTGAAACGTCATCTTAAGTGTGGGTCTGGAGAAGAGAGATGTCTATTTCTGTTCTTAACAGGACAAAAATATGGAGCCTGTTCCCATAATGAAAAGGAGCACTGGAATTCCAATGAGTTTCCTGTTGGAGGTGAAGGATCCCAACACAAAAGGTGCTGTGCTGACAAAGGCTGGGAAGTACACAATACCAACTATTAATGCGCAAGTATGGAATTAACTGGACTGACCAAAAAGTGAAGAGAGTAACCGTGCATACATGTATGAGTGGCAATGCAGCCGAGGTGGCCAGCCCCTAATTAAAAGGGAGGAACCACTACCTTCATATCTTAACCTTAAAATATGTAGTACTTTCCAATATTAAAATAGGGTGGCACTACTGTTCATGGCCCTGGAAGCTGGCTGACCTTGGGGTATGCTAGGAACCTGTATTTCTGCAAGACATTTCAGTATTGTTTACAGTTGGTGTCGTTCTCTTTGAAAGCTCATTTTGCTTCTGGTTTACATTTCAAAGTCTTCTTGCAAAATTTAATAGCCGTTGGACTGGGATTTCCTCCCCCTCTGACTTTTAGCAAATGTCATGTGTGAAACAGTCTGAAGTTTTCCTGTTGCTATAAGCTAAGAAATTACTCCTGTGTACTGACAAGAGTGGCTGTTTGAAAATGCACTCGGTAGCACTTCTTTTTCTGTTGTGGATCTCCTGTCGCACAAGCTGTAACATAAGACTTCTTACAAAATGAAATTACTCTGAGACTAACTTTACCCTGATCCAGCAATTTACGTTTACCCTTTGGCAAAGGAGAGGTGGGATTCCTTTCCCCTGCTTTTCTTCCTCTTTTCTTTCTTTTCCACTCTGAGCTGACTGGGTAGTTCATCCTATGGATGGGAGAGTTCTGCAGAAGGAAAACTGTTACCCCCTCCTCCTTCTGATGTTGTGGCTCTAGAAAAGTCATTTAACCTAAACGCCTGTGTTGTAGAGAGCTAATGTGGAGTGAGAAGACTTCCATCTATTATTTTCCTCTGATAAAATCCAAACCTTGGAAAAATTTACCCATCTTTCACTTTTTTCTTTTTTCCTTTCCCACCCACCCTCCAGGGAAGCTTATGCTAGAGAGAAAAAGGAAAAGCCTCCCTCTTTACCAGAGGAGCTGCGCTCCTCCTCCACATATGATCCCATTCCAGATGACTTGTTGTGTCCCCTTTGTAAAGATCCAATGATGGATGCAGCAGTTATTCTCTGCTATGGAGCAAGTTATTGTGACGAATGTGAGTAGTTTAGAGTAAACTCCTCTCCCATGTTTTTTAATCCAAAACACCACATCGGATCTTCTGAAAGCAGGAATAGGAGATCACCTGTGCTGCCATGTCTATTTCATACTTAAGTATGCCTGGAGTAGGTAGGAAAAGCCTCTTCTATAAAGGAAAAAAAAAAAAAAAGGCCAGAAAACTTTTTTCCCTTTCTGTGTATCTAGTCAAATCTCCTTCACATGTGGAAGGACGAGTACAAGAAGAGTGCATAATTGTGCAGGTGATTACAGTATTAGATATGGAATGCACGTCGTTTGTCCACAGCCCTTTTTCTCATACACAACTATAGAGCCAGCTCTGGTGACTAACTCTGGTCCGCCACAAACAGGCAGTCAGGCATTTAATCTACATTCTTTGCCACTGGGGAGTTGGTTAAACCTTCAAAACTCAAACTGACTCATGGCTTTTTGGGATGTGCTTTGTTCATTAGCCTTGATGTTGGTGGCTTCTTCCTGTACTAGACAGCGGAGAAAAGGCTAGTCCAAACATCAGGACACAGCTCATTCTACATCTTCACCTGTTACAACAGGGAAGTGTCAGAACTGTATAGCGATTTGCTGCATACTAGCCATTTTTTACACTACTGAACATTTATAGCTTCATGCTCTCCATTCAGGACGATATTCACCCATTAATCGTCTATGTGTTAGTATAATTGATGAGAACCCCAAAGATTTCCTCAGTTTGGCTAAAAACTATTTTGATGCTTCTAATTACACACAGGTATTAGAACAGCTTTACTGGAATTGGAGGAACATACTTGCCCAGCGTGTCATCAGGCAGGTGTTTCTCCTGATGCTTTAGTTGCCAACAACTTCCTGCGCCAGGTAACATAATGACACTTTCATAAACTGTTTGTAAGAAAAGTCTGTTTGTAAAAAGCTGAACGGGAAGAAATTTTTTACATCTCCTTAAAGAAGGCTAAACTGAGTAAGGCTGTATTCACTTGTCAAATGCATTATCTGTAGTTAGAGAAGCTGACAACTCTTTGGAGGCAACCTGGTAAATTCAGGTCACACTTCTGTGTAAGCATGCTTGCCTGTCTCTCAAATTTGCTGTTAACACTGAAGTACTCTAACTACAGATACTCTGAGCTACCAGTCCTTAATAGCAGTGTGGCATGTGATGTGTTCACATATGTATCTGTATGCTTCTTTACTGTAGGCTTGGTAGACTTTACAGGAATAAACAAGTCATTTTACCCCGAGGAGGCTTTTCTTCATCTATCTACTGAACTGTCATAATCTGACACTTTGACCTTTTTGTAAATGTTCTTCTGCCTCTAGGCTGTGAACAACTTCCAAAATGGAACAGGCTACACAAAAGGGCTCTGTAAAGAGATTCAGCAGCAGCAGTCACCACCACCACTTGTGACTGTGACACTTGCTGCTTTGGTGACAGCCACCAAACTTTCTAAATCTTCCTGTCAATCAGCAGTGTGGTGGAAGAGAAGGTAAGTTTTATTTCAACATATGCTGTTGAAATACGGTATTGACTAGAGCTTATTTTCCAACTGTTTGCACTTACTCACAAGGGCTGTCCAGTTCCAGTAGCAAGACAACTGGCACTACCATGTCTTCTGGGCCCCCCCAAGAGCAATCAATACCCACAACTGGTAAGTGATCGTAACTTTAGAATTTCTTTAAAAAAATTACCTTCAGATGAACTGAATGGGATTTTCTTTTTCTTCTCCCCAGTCCAAAAGGTCATCCAATGAGAGCCAGTCCAGTTTTCTCAGCAGGTGGCAGACCAGGGTGGGGACTGTAAGTATTTCACAGAAATTCAGTCTGTGACTACTTGTAACCTGTTAAACCAGGCTGTAACACATACATTACTTCTACAATATCTGATTTGTAATGAAATGCCTATGCACAGAAAGCTGTGGAGAATACAAGTGGTAATTCATTTTTAAGTGGCTCAGTTTGAGTTGGCTTTAACAAAGGGGATCTGTGCTTGCAGTAAAATTATTTTTAAAAATATTCAATTTCTTAAAATATTTTTAAAAATATTTATTATAAATAATAAAACTATTTTTTAAAATATACAAAAAAGATACAGATACCATCTATCAGATAGTATACTATCTGAAAAACACTTTTTGAGGAAACTAAGTATATATCACAAAATTAAACATAATGGCAGAATGAAGTGGAAAGCCAGCCTTTTGATTACTGGCTGGATAGGCCTGAAGAAGCTGATTTCCCTAAAAATAGAATGCCTCCAGCATTCTATTTTTAATGACTTAGTTGGTAGTGATTGAACAAATTCTTGGAAGAGTCAATGCTGGGTTTTTATGACCATTTTGAATTTTTTCAGTTTAGTCATCTCAAATAGCCAAACTACTTTCTCTCAGTTGGAGAGAGAGGAGTCTGTTTTCTCTATTATTGCCATGCCAGGTTAGTCCTTCCTTTTGGTATATGTGTGTTACAGATAGACTGTAAGTGTGCATCAGTGTTTATAAAATCTTAAAGATAAAACAAAACCCAGCATCCGTCCCAGAGATACCTAAAATTCTCAGATTCAGTAAGCCAGGAAAGAACAGTTCAGGGACAAGACCAGGCCAAACAGATCATCACGAGGCAACAACCTAGGAAAGTTTACGGGGAAGAATTGAAAAGACATTTGAGAGAAGATTGGTTAGTATCTGTGCAGTACTTCGAAGCTCAGAAGTGTATTGAGGAGTGGCAGAGGAGCCTTGAGCACATGGCACCTGGGAGATGGGAGTCTCTTTTAAGCATGGGCAGCCTCTTCCCACAGTCACAAAGCTGAATGTAGGGGGAGAAGACTGAGGCAACTGCTTGGGGTGAGGATGTGGAAGGCAAATGTGAGGATCCAGAAATGAGGGTATGTTCATGCTCAAATAAACAGAAAGCTGCCAGAAAAATGCTGAAGTTGAAGTGCTCACCACCATGCTCCCGCTTTGCTTTATTTTCCAGGTAATTGCTGTGCATGTCCCTAACAGAGAAGCAGATTGTCTAGAAGAATCAGGAGGAGTTCCAGTCCACCTCTCTATCCTTAGGTGGACTGGATGGTTCAAGGGATTAGCAGTGATGGGAGCTCCACATGTACGTCACTAGCTCAAAGATGGCAGGGATTACAGGTGACTGATAGTTATAACTGGACAGCAGTTGTGAAGGAATAGGTGTTCTCTTTTGCCAAAGCTTCTCTGTAGTGATATCCTTCACCTCTTGACAGCCCTGAGGAGGCTAGAAACTGAACAGGTGTAGATTCCTCGTCTCTGTGCTCCGATTGTAACTGTTACATCAAAGCACTTTGGAGAAGATACATAAGAGAAATTGCTTTAATGTTCTCTTTGTCTAATCTCACGTGGGTACAGATTTCAGCCTGGACTGCAAACTGGTGCCTTTCACTCAGATTTTGTTGACATTCTTAACATTTTTCTTATGAATTAAAAGATCAGACTTGTATAAGGAAATCTTAAATTGGAGGAGGAATGAACATACGTGGAACAACTTGAGTTTTTTCTTCACAAGATAGCTGATGTCTTCTGTCCTCAAAAAGCACTTGGGCAGGAACTGGAAGAACTCTCTGCTAGTAATGCTGTCAGTATCTTTCCCAGAGCAATGGCATTTGGTCATGTTACTAGAGACTGAGCTCTAGTATTTTTCTTGAAATGTGGTCACTGTCCTTGGTTAGAGCTAGAGGTATGTGCAAAATTTGGCTACAACTGGCTAGAAGTGGGGTATTTTGCATCCTGTACAAATTGCCAAATATGTAGTGAAGTTAAATAGACTAAGCTGGCATTTTCAAATGGAGCTTTACTGTCTCCAGCCTAAATCCTATTTTCTTGGTGTTTGATGCCATGCTGTAGCCATTAAGACTTGCTCTTTTTGCATCTTACTGCAACAGAAGTGATTTGTGCTGCAGGTAGTTGCTGGGTAGTGACACATCTGTATGTTCACGTACCAGTAGACGCCAGTGTACACCCCTGAAATCCATCCATAGCTAGGGTAGTTCATGTGATAGAATTGAGTGGAAGCAGACTTACCCTTCCCGGGTGTTTTTACACTACCACAGCAGCAGCTGTTCTGGCTTGTAAGCAGAAACCTTTACATGCTGTCATGCTCTTCGGTTTGCAGTAGCAGTATATCAGCAGCTGAAAGAAGCTTTGATATAAGCGTATGGAGAGGAAAAAAACCCAAACCTAAACAAATTTGGGAGAAAAAAGAAAAAAAAAAGAAGAAGGGGATGACAAGCAAGGACTTCCCAAGGCTGAGTTGTTAGAAGGTGCAAAAAACCCAAGAGAGCCCATTATAGCAGGAGACGTTGAAAGAAGAACATATATCTAATTTATCCACTATTGGTAGAAGTAGGACATGAAGGAATTACCACATCAGACCCTGATAAGAATCTTGTGTCTTTGTTAATTCAAAGTAGAATCAGAAGATACTAAATAGACTGCTTATCATCTTAGCTAGTGGACTCACCCTTTCTCTTGTCTGTTCCCATAACTGCACAGCTTTTGAAAAAACACTGAAGACTTAGAAATCAATAAAAGCCATTTTATGAAACATTATGAAAGATGACAGTGTGCACCTCACCCGTTACGACTGGACTGCATGCTTTTTTCCTCTTGGCATTAGTTCTACCCGAGGAAGCCCCATTCAAAAGAGTGAAGAAAAGCCAGATACAAAATGAACCATCATTAATACCATGGAGTATAACAAGGACAACACTGCGCCACCCTGAGATGTCCCCTCCCTGCACTGCCCCAGTGCTACAGGCATCAGCTGGAGCCCCAGGGGAACAAGGGCCGTTGCCAGAGCCCCACAGCATATCACCCCCTCCCTTGCATCTGGGCACAGCCAGGAGCTGCAAACACACCTGGGGGGCACACAGGAGGCAGGAGATGTTTATTCACTAACGCACATGAGAAATCTGAGCTTGCCACAAGGCTCAGTGGCCAGATGCAGTAGGACAGGGGCATAAAAGGGAAGAGAAAGGCAGGAGGAAGGACAGAGGGACATAGAGGGAGCTGGAAAACATGATGCTGCAAACAAGAAACGGACAAGGAGCAGGAAAAAGGTGTAAGGAGAGGAGAGATTAAGCAAGTAAGGGACAGAAAAATATTTAGTAAGTAGTAGACAGACAAAAAAATTGCAGTGCTCTGCAATGTGCTGGAAGGCGAACACAGGGAGTGTGAGGGAAGGGTGGCAAATGGGGCGGTCCCAAGTACAGTAGAATGCAATTTCTGTATTTATCCACTTCCATGCTGTTTGGTGGAAATCAAAGGCACAATCAATAACTCTTTCAGCCAGCCTCAGCTGACAATTCTTCCCAGTGCTCATGCTGCAGAAAAAGCCAAGACTGGCAGTCATTTTTTGTAACAAAGGTGCATTAGAACTTCCTACCCCATTCCATCTTCAACCCAGCAACCTATCCCAGACACACAAGGTTACATCCTTATGCAGCAACCAACAAAGCCTGCACCCACTTCCTTTACTAGAGGTCCCAAGACTTCAATATTGTACCAGTTGTACCATGTAGCTAGCAAGCACTCACCCTGGCCCACAGGGAACACCCCCCGCTTCATTTTCCAAACAAGATGCACACAGAATTCCACATGCATAACCCACCTGACTCTAGAATGGAATAGTTCATTTGCAAGGAGCCTACAGCAATCATCTAATCCAACTGCCAGCAACACAGATACCATAGCCAGAATTGAACGCCCTACCCTTCCAACTCCATTATTACCTTACTACATGCTAGATGACCCAGAACTCCAGGCTTCTCTGTTCTTCTGAGCTCATTAAGCTTGCTGGAAGCTTTCACTGCTCATCCTTTGCTGTTCCAGCATCTTTCTAGACATCCTGTGTTAAAGACACTTGTCCAGAGATAGTGTATCAAGCGTGAAGTAACTTCCTCGTAATGGAAGAGTGGCAGAACAGCCAGAACCACGGCCAGGTTTGGGAAGAGCCTAACAATGCACAAGACAAAGGACATTTGAAATACAGTGTAGCACAAGCAACCTGGAAAATTAAGCTGGCACACAACAAAAGAACAGTACACACAGAGTTGCAAAAGTAAGAATTGTGACATGGAAAATCATGCTCTCACCCCCGACACAAAAGCAGCTGTAGAACCCCAGGATGGACACTTGCAAGCATCTCCATCTGAGGGAGCTGCAGCACGAAGGACTCACAATGGCACTGCACACCTTCGGGCCCTATCAACCCCACAACTCTTATCTGTGGGGCAAGGCACTCTCAACTCTGCAGCTTATTCCCACCCCCATGCTGCCATCCACACCTCGACCTGTCATCACTGGCCTCACTGGGGAGATCTGGGCCCACCACTGAGGATCAGGTACCCCTGGAAACAGCTAGAACCAGCAACCAGCTGTAGCCATTCCCTATGTCTCCAAACCCAGGGAGAGAACATGGTGCAGGCATGAGACAGCACCAGCAGACAAGACAAACACCCGTTTGCACAGACACTTACGTGAGCATATATATGCTTTGTGCTGACACAAACAGCACTTGCACAGACCAACAAGGGCTTACCCAGACACCCCCACAGACAGAGATCTCACAGTTCAGGTCTACGGAAGACAGCAAATTGTGGCTGCTCCCAGCCTCTACCCTTCTGTAGCCAGGTGGGGACCTGGGTTGCAAGGCAGAGCTCTCCTCAGGGGAGGCAGCTGGGGCTGGCAGCAGCATTCTTCCCAACTGCTGCATTCAGAACCTCTGCTCTTCACTGATTCCACCAGTATTCCCCCATGTCACTCCTTTGTTTGCACTGGAGCTCAACAAGGCTGCAGGACAACAAAGTGACAATTGACTTGAACTGAATTTGTACATGGAACTGTAGCTACTTAAATCGCTCACCTCCTTGGAATGCTATTTGTTAAAAGGACAAATTGAATACATTTTCACATATGCCTGGCCCTTCACTTTTTAAACTGATGTCTGGAAGAAAGCTGTATTTCAACTAATTGTTGGAATGATACTTCTGAGTGTTGGCACTGAATACTCAATGCCTAAGGTTACCAGAAGGAGCACAGAAATGAGCAATTTCCTTAGCATTCCATTTTCTTTCAAGTCTTACAGATGACAGGCCATCTTATGTAATGCTAGCAAAGTTAACTCCTAAAATCATGTGAGCTCATTTCAGCTGTTAAGGCACATCCTTCCTTCTGCACAAGTTAGTTTTACATACTGTAACAATAAACTAAACTCAAGGTATTTCAACATACTGCACTCTTTGCAGATACATTGGTACTATAGTAATTAAAACTAACAAATATTTATAGGAAATACAATTACAGTACATGTATGACAATTTATTGTACCACTGTTCATATAAAGTATTTCAATGGTCAGATACAATCTTAAATATCTGCATAAGAATTTACAAACATTAGTAAAGATATACCACAGACTATAGCCTTCTAAATTTTCAAGTGTAAGTGCTGGTAGATATCCATGTTTAAATAAAATGGACAATACCAGTAAAGATGCATACCTCTATTGTCTTTATTTATAAAGAAGTGACAACACTAGAAAACACATTGATAACCAGTGCTTTGAACAGTGAAGGTGGGATCTAAAAAAGTCTGATTAAACTGAACAACCTTAGGTCTTTATCAAGTTGCATATCTGCCAGGAATGCTGAAATGCAAGAGTTTACACCTGCAATATTCCATAACGGAATAGCCACATAATATCAAATATAATCTCCAATTTCCAAACCAGTACATAAAAAAAGCCATCACTAAGTATTAGAAGACCACTGCAAGTTCTTATTGCTTTTTGAGTTAAATAATAATCTTCAAATAAACCAAAACCTAATCTCAACGGTATCTTGCTCATCCTCCTGTTCATTCATTAACACTGGAAGCAATCAGTTATTATATAATGTGGCAACAGAGGCATTTAAAAAACCCAAACAAAACCTAATTAAGTACACGGACATCCCCACCCTCCCTGCCCACCCTCACCCTGAAACTCACTATAACCACTTAGTGCCAGTAGAGGAGAAAAACTTGATAGACAAAACCAGAAATCTGACTACAGTAGGAAGGAAACATAAAGGGAGATATAGCTTTCTTAAATATTCAAAATCTGCTGTCTTCCAAACCAAAGCACATCATCCTCATCATTTAAAAAGGGAAGTTGCTTTTTATTTATCTAATCCTTGCACATGCTGAGTAGTTTGCAAGTCCACTGAGTCCCACTGCCGAGCAGCTGATTTTGAATTCAACAATACTTCAAAAACTACAGTAATATTCAATGCACTTTTTACTAAGGAGAGGAAAAAAACAAATGCATGTTGACGTTGTTCTTGCCAGTTCAGCATTTCTGCAGCAATTCTATTTATCTCTTGCAGTATGAAGGTTCTACCAGCATCAGTCTTCAGAATCATCCTCGGAAGCTATTGAACAACATAGTATAATTAGAAGCCTTTACAAAGGTTTGTGAACTTAGAACACTAAGATGAATAGTGTAAATAAAGGTAATATTATAAAATTAAATAGCAGATTGAACACCCGCCCAAACCTTGTGTAATTACATAGCTTAATATTTAAATGCACCTTATGTCAGAAAAATACAGCATTTTCAAATCAAAACTCAACATTACAAAATGCAGTGTCCTCCTGCTGTTCTTCCTCAAAATAGATGGAAGAAAAACTTAATTACGCCAGAGATTCAACTTTTATGTAGTGTTTACAGTGGCTAATTCCAACAGCACTCAGAGGAGAACATATTCAATCCATGACAGCAGCACCCAACACTAGGAAAAGAAATTACTCACAAAGTGAACAATTTGGATACTAAAATATTTAGAAAGGTTCTGCAGTCTAAACAAACGGACTCTTATAAAAATTTTTCATATATATGTATGTTGCTTAATACAGTTATGTCAGGCCTACTTGGAAGCAGCTCCTCTCCCACCCCCATTCTTTCAGCATATGCAAAATGAACATAAAGCCCACATATGCATAGGATTTTGTTGTTGCAAGCTGAATTAAAAGACAAATACATACTTGTCAACTATGATTAAAGAAAAAGTCAGCACACACATCTACAATAGGTTTGTAAAGTGCTGCTTGTCCAAAACAGGAATGTAATTGTCCACTTAAGCAAACTCTGCAGGCAAGAAAGTATTTACACTTGAGTAACTTGTCCCATCTCTGAACACAGAAAGAAGCAATGCCTATCTCCTCACTTCCCCAGATCTTAAAAGAGAAATGTAACTAAAGTAGCACCAATAACAAACATAAAACCCTGTATTCCTCACCTGCAGGTTAGGTAAAGCCTGAATCAAATATAGATCAAATTACTGTGTAAAATGGCACTCATTAATTTTTACTCTAGTAAGGACGCACATAACTTAGGAATAAGTTCTGAACTCAAGTACACCTTTGTCTGTTCTGAACGCAGAAATAATCACCTGCTCCTTGAACTAAGACTTCCACACACATACAACATTCCCTATCATACTCTAAATACATCCTATGCACTGAAAATTCATATATGAACTTTGAATGTTGACATTCACATGCACACTAGGAAAAACAAAAAGGTAGATCCACTACCCTTCCACTGCCTATTAGATTCAGAATACCTTTATTAGAAGTCAGGGCATAGTTTTGAATTTAAGTATACTGAAGAAGCCATTAGGTGAAAAGTAGGCTAGTCCTTTGTCAAAACTGGCGACCGTTAAATTTAATTCCTGAAGTGGATAGGTCTTAACAAGGAATACACACAACCAAAAACCGTGCGTGGATAGAAAAAAGAAAGGGGAGAAGAGCGCAAAAAAAGCAAGGGGAAAAGAGGAAATGGCAAGGTAAGTATGGTAACTTAAGTGCAGTGAAATTCAACTTTAAATGTTTCTTTTCTACTAGGACTCATGTAAAAGGCTATAACCTGATGGTTGGTCACCACCAATCCTGTAACAATATACTACCTGAATTACGATAACCAGACTGTATCTAGTGAGGAATCTTGTTGTCACTTGCAGAAAACACTTCTGTGGTCTAAACAACTCTATGCTGTTGGGAAATTAATCATGGAGAATTAAAACCAGTTCCCCCTTGGAATAATCCTACTGATAATGGAAAAACCACTGCTGGGTAAAGTCAGATTTTCAGTAATTAAGCTCAGTATTATGAATCTTGGCAAGGAGGATTGTACTCAAATTTAACTTCCGAGTTGATCTAATGGGAAAAGAGGGGAAGCACCTACTTTCAATATCTTCCATATGTGCCTGAAGAGTTCTTGCAAGGTTAATAAACTAGAAACAAGGCAGAGAGAAAGTAGTTTAAAAGTTGCAAAGTTATCTGCAGAGATTTGCAACAAGTTAGCAAAGTTTTCTTCACTTTTTCCATCCCAAAGCTTCACCCCAGAGGTTGGTTATCCTAACCCATTAGCCCAACTTACAAAAATCAGTGCAAAATTTAATATAAATCCCCACACACTAGATTTCAAATTGCTACTGCACAGTTATTTCAGCTTTCACTCTATGTCAAATGTTTATGGTAGCGCTTACTGGCATCATCTTCATGTTCTACAGTCTGTAAAACATCATTTTCAAAAGTAGCACACATGAACAAGTGCCAGTTATATGAAAATTTTTCCTAGAAATTGTAATGCAGAAAACCACGATCTGTAAGGACTTCGTTAGTTGCATCCATTTCATTTACTTCACCATTAAAAGGCAAAACAGAGCCCTCTGACTGAACGAGGTTAATGGAAAATGCATAAACACACTTAAGATTTTAACTATAAAGTTCAAGAGCAGGATTACTATTAGGCATTGGTGGCAGTTTAATCTTAGAAGTACATAGTATCAAAATCCAAAGCCAAAATCCCTACGAATACAAGTTCCTTAGACAATTCTGAAAGTCTCAGCCAAGTGCTTTTTTGTCAGTGACAACCTACATCACTCTTTCAGTGATAGTCCAGATGTTAAGACACAGCAAATAAGAATATAACGCTATGGTTTCCATATGTCAGTTGTATGCTGGGTATGAAATACGCATCGGTGCTCTCCCTGGTTTAAAATGCAGCATCACACAATTGTGTAATGCCACCTCTGATGAAAAAAGTAAAAATATGGTATTTCCGCAATACACTCAAGCTAAGAACCTGCATTGGATGCTGGCTACTATTAGATTGTATGTCTTTTATGTTTCTGCACTTGTAGCAGAGAAAATTGGACATTTCATTTGTGGATCGTGCACTACATTAGATGGGTACCAAAAAAAAAAAAAAAAAAGAAAAAAAAAAAAGGAGGACCACTGTTCTAATACAGTAAGAAATTAGAGCACAGTCCTGCCTCTACCCCAAAGGCAGAGTACCTGCTAGCAACCATTCCAAAAAGTGTTGGACAAGTTAAATATTGTCAATTCTATGTCATTAAAAAAAAACAGTCATCAGCTTTTCAGGAGCTCAGTTGATGAAGAACACTGATTCATTACCTAGTATCAAATAAATGTGTAAGAATACAGGATTTCTGAATGAGTCACTATGCAGAAATAACTTTGCATTATGATCTCTTAATGGTAAAATGTGTACTTACTGCATTTCTAAGCCAAGCCACTTAAGTAACAAGAATCCAGCTGAATACCACTAATAAAGAATTCTGACTAATGCCAGAAAATCATAATATAGCTAGTCAGCTGCAGAAAGTAATATTCAAGTACATATTTAGGCACAATCCAGCAGAAAAGCACTGCAAGGTATAGACCTTTGAGATGTAAACTGGCATAATAAGAAAAATTAATCAAATAAGACAGTCCAACATTCTCAACTGCATCTTTTGTACACAGGGAGGTTAACCTTCCAGTTCTGCATAAATTCTCAACAATCATGACAATACATGCAAAGCAATGAATTACCAACAACCTTGACAAAAATGATTTTACAACAAAGTAACTGCAATGAAGTAGTACCTTCAGCTTCAAATGCATGGTGTTAATGCGCTGACAAACCCTGATCATTTCAAACCTAAATTTGTTAAATAAGCATGCTTTTTGGGTATCTAGCTCCTAGGTCACTCCAGGTAACTATCTAGTTCCAAGTTCTCTGTACGAGCAATTCCTGTCATAAAGTCACTGCGTACTTACTCTGACACGTGTGCTGGCCTCACTTGCAGTTCCTAGCATATCAGAAAAGCGCTGCTCACATAAGTGTAACAACACTACAAGGTAGAGACCAGAGCTGATAAATTCATAGTCTGCCTTAAAGGAGATGAAAAGAAACATTCAGAATGTCAGTGATGCATCTGCATATATGATTCAAAAAGTAGAATAATTATTGAATTTTACTGGAAACATTATAAATTTGATCTCTAGCTGTTCCAAGAGAATTAGTGAAATGTAGTATTAAAAAAATTGAAATTCCAAAAAGCTACTTATACTTCTGGTTCTTCCCATCCACATCCATGTTAGATCCCAGATCTAACATGTTATCCTTGAAGACAACTAAAGCTCTACAAATAAAATTTCAGTCAGCACTATTGGTTCATGGGAAGGAATCTAAGAATCAGAGTATTATACCACTGGAGAAAATAAAACCAACAAATTTTGCTGGTTTCTCTTCAGTGGTCACAACACTTTACAGAAAGCCAAAATAAAGGGAAATACTCTAAAGAACCTTGTGATGTTTTAAGTATTTTGAGAAATTATTTTCCCTCCTAAGATAAAAACTTTCAGAATGCTACTGCTGATCTGATCATTTAGTCTCAATTCCTTAGGAAAAAAGTTTCAAAGTTCTTATTTCTATCTAAGTACAGTGACAGTAAACAAACAACCAGTTGTGCTAAAACAGAAGATGATGGCACTCTCAGGAAAGAGTTTTCAGAGTCTAGCCTAAGTGACAGAACTACAGTACTAGGGTAAGAGCTTACTCTAAATAGTAAGAGAATTAGAAGCTGACGTTTGGCCCCAAAACTGGTGTAATTTTCTGTTTTCTTTCGATTTCTGAGGCGGGCAAATTTCATTGTCTTTCTATATCCACAGAACACAACCCAGAGAATAAGGAAAACCTTCTGAATAAAGTTCACTAAAATAACACCAGATTTTTGTTATTTATTCAGTTTTAAACACTACACAATCCAGTAGTTCTAGGATAATTTTTTTACGTAGTGAGAGTAATACTAGTGGGCATGCATTTATTTTTGATTTAGGAAAGGACTTCAGGGAGCAGCAGGAAGTTCTTAGAAAAGAGGTTAGTTTCTACCACTCTGATGAAACAGAAGAATTTTTAAATGGTATGTTTAAACCAACTGCTTTAGCGTGTTAAAAGATGGCTAAAAGCAAAGACAATTCATGACTTAATGTGACATCCAATCTCATCATACTAGTATTCTCACTGCACCTATGTATCAAGAGACACTGGACTGCAAAGCTAGATGACAGATCTGCACCTAAGAAAAGGGTAAGAGATTACACTTACTGAAAGCTCAGCTATGGGAAGCACAGGAGGAAGACAGAATTTCTCTGAACACTGAGGAGAAAAATCTGTTCCATGTTGACATTCCTTTATGTGCATATCAGTCCTTCTGAAAAGGAGATGCATTTCCCTTCTCTAAAGAAGAGCACCCTCCCAGCACTAAAACAACACTTACCAAATTATGCAAAATATACTAACTTGTTCATTCGCATGTGCCCTATAGAGTTCATGAATATCAAAGTCTTCCAGATTCAGGTGCAACTTCTCTTTGCACAGTTCACAAGTTGTTACTGCTTCCAAAGAAGAACCTGGTGGGGAGGGACAGGGGGAAAGTCAGTGTCAAGTTGCAACAATCAACAACATAGGAAACAATTACACAAGCATTACAAACTGTAACTTAATATTTGAGTTTATTTTGCAGAGCAAGGTTAGAAGAAAAGAAAACCTCTAAAACAAATGTAGTAACTATCTGCTACTGTCAGAACTTAAATGCTACAGAATGTTTATTCTCTATCCAACACCACATATTTTGCCTCATGTTCATTCTGGACACCAAACGTCTCCTACTGAAAGCCTGACATAAAATCGCTGCTTGGGCTGTTTGAATGCTACAGTGTAATCCAAATATACACAAAAGTAGTAATAAATATACTGGAATAGCTTAAAAGTTATTGTCAGAGTAACGCTTTGCTTTAAAGTACCAGGTTTAAAACAAACTGCTCTAATAAGCAACAAGATGAACAAAGCAAGTTTGTGGTAGATTTACATCTTCTGTAGTTAAATACTGCAAATTAATTTCTCTGACAGGCTGAGGCTTCTAATACATCCCTACTCTGATGTGGGTCCTCTGATAGTAAGTAAAAAAAGTAAACAGGTGCTAGCACCTTCCTTTGATAAAAAGTATTCACTGTTTTCCTGTCTGCTACCAAGCCACCTGTTTTTGAGTCTTAAAAATACTATAGATAAGTTATAAATTGGTCAATCAATTTATTACAAAAACATTGGTACAGTGTGCAATTTCTGAAGTATTTCTTCAAAAAAAAAATCTATACGCAGTCTGAAGCACTGTTTTGAATAAGTAGTTTTAACTGACTTGAACAGGAGTTAGTATCTTAAAAAAAAAAAGATTCAAGTACAGTTACAGTAGAAAAACACTTGGATTTTCAAATCCCTATCACTCTGCTACAAGCACATCTACAAAAGTCTTAACAACTAGAACCACATACACGAGGAAGGGTGGAGAAAAGTGGTAAGTAGTTCTAAAGCTACACTTCTGCAATATTGTATTTTTTCTAACGTCTTAGTATACAAACCCAGAAACATGATCCTTTAAATGACAAATACAGTTCTTGGAACTAATCACATGAGAAACTGCACAGACACACAAGTCTGGAAGTGCCACACTGCTCTTTGTCCCCAGCTGCTCATTTTTCAAATAATTTTAACCAGGAGGACTACCCTTAATATTAAGCCTCCCAATTTAACTGGAAATCTACCTTGGTCCAGAGTCTGTTTTACCTGAATTAATCTTGGACTGCAGCCACTTTTTCATGCACTCCTGGTGAACATACTGCAGACTGCCAGTGCATTTGCATGGCTCTATTAGAAGGTTGTCAGAACTTGCAGAGGACATCTGACAGATTCTGCATAAGTCACCCTCTTCATCTTCAGAATCTTCTAAAAGCAGGCTGCAGGAAGAAACATCAACAAGTGCTGTGACACATTTAATGTAAGACTTTTTATAATGACAATTCTGTTCACTAAACTGTTCTAACACCTACAAGGATTAAAACAAGTTTTTCTAAAGACAAAAGTGAGAACACAGGCGACAAGACTCAGTTGCCACCTTCTTAGAAGGAAAGCTTCCTTTTAACATCACAGTTACAGAAAACTCATGTTAAGTCAGGTGAATTTTATCTCAAAAGAACATACTAATTTACCTCTCTTTAATTTTCTGGAGCCTTTCTGGATCTCTTGAAGGTGGTATTTTAGACTTGCCACTTTCCTGTCCATCAGACTGATTCCAGCCAGAGGGAATAATATCTACAGTTATCATAAGATTGTCAGACAGACTGCTTCCTAATGTTGGAGGCACTGCAAAGCGAAAGAGAGAACCAGGCAGAGTTCCAGAACTTCTCCTACTGTGGGCTGAATGTGGTGGGGAGGCAGTAGCTGCAGGAATACCAGATACTGCAGGTGTTGGTGGTCTGCTAACAGAAGCCCGAGGAGGGCTATCTGAAGCCTCAAGAGAGGTCTCCTCACCTGACTCTCTTCTTCTGAAGACATGTTGTGATCTAGCAGTTGTATCAGAGGTAGAGATCCTTGAGGATTCATCTCTTCCTTCTCTTCTTCGTCTGGAAAAGAGAGGTGTGCATCTGTTCCTCAGAGATGATGATAACCAGGATCCTGTGCTCCTACTTTCAGAGTCTGGCCTGTAACTTTCTCCATCTGAATCTGAGTTATGATTCTGTGAAACTCCTGATAAACCCCATCTTCGCCTAAGAAAACTAAATCCCTGAGAAGCTTCAGATGTCTGAAGTCCTGGAACTTCGGACAACGGAGTTGCAGCTCCATTACTGCTTGACAGAGTAGAAGCTTGAACTCTTGGGACCGTTGACTCTTCAGAGCCTAATGGTCTTGTATGCAATGAATCTTGGCTAGACCTTCGAGAGAAAAATGTAGATGACATACTAGATGCTAAACGAGATAGCAGCTGTCTGGTTGTGCGCCTCCCTTCGCTGTCAGCTGTAGGCTCATTCAATGACCTCTGAGAAGATAAAACCCTTTCAGAACCACTTGAAGAAGGAGTTTCATCTCTCATGGCAGCAAGAGAAAATGCTGGCTGCATGCTCCTCTGGGGAGACTCCAATTCATTTCTCCTTTGTCTTGAAGAATAGCTGGATCTTGAAGAGCTCATGTTAGAGTCTCTGTTGAAAAAAGATGGCCGATGATCAGAAGGCAACTGGCGGTTCATGGATGCATTCAGCCTCAAAGCGCTTAATGAGTTCTCTTTTGGTCTTGCTCCCTCTGCATATGAAGAGGCAGGCCTGTCTTGAAGATCTGTTACAGAAAAGCAGAGGAAAATACCATCACAAGATGTCCTCCAATTGTTACAATCCAGATGGATAACTCTACTGTGTAAATGCAGAAATTCAAGATTTTGTGATCCTACTCAAATTTTTTTCAAACCTGACAGATTCCAGAGCAGTATTAAATTTAAATTTACTTACCAGAATTCTAAAGTTAAGCTGAAACCTAGGCTGGTTTCAGTCTGGTAAATCCATCTGGGATCTTCAGATTATTAAGGTATGACTCTCTCTCTCTCTTATACATGAATATGAAAATTCTGACCATTTGTCAGAAGTTACATAAGAACAGCACCGGAGTTAAAAACAGCAAACTGTACACAATACTATTAAGGTCCACTTTGCCTGTAGACTGAGAAATACAAGTTAAAGTTTCAGCAACGTAGCAGATGCCAGAGCACCTGCAACAAATGCATGGATAAAGTCAAGTGTATTCCCCACCTATTAGAACAAGCTACCCCTACTCTTCTCATTGTAAGCACATCAAAGGCTGCAGTTATGAACACTACTTAAAAGTAGCATAATATTGACTCTGGATTACAGAAATTGAGCATTATCTAAATTAAAAGTATTTACTAATACAACGTTTTAAACCAAGAACTCAAAAATTAAAAAAATCCTAGAAATACAGTAGTTCCACTACTCCAGCCCAAAAAGGTTATCTACCTATTGTTTTTATCAAAGTAATGCAAGAACTAAGTTAGTTCACATGTTCAGCTACACAGCTGGTTTAAACACCACCAGGCTCAGTCATTCTGGATTAATACTCCCACCTGCTCTCCACCTCGAGTACTTATAGTCAGTTAGGTAACTATTACCACATTGTTGTGTCCTCTCCTGCTTATTAATTGTACATTTGATCACCCAGTGCTTCCCAGTGGCCTGCAGGTCAAGGGAAGTGATTCTCCCCATCTATCCACTCATGAGACTCCACCAGTAGTACTGCATCCAGCTCTGGAATCCTCTGTACAAGACAGATGCAGACCTGTTGGAGCAGGTCCAGAGGAGGCTACAACAGTCATAAGAGGGATGGAACACCTCTTCTATAAGGAAAGGCTGAGAGAGTTGGGGTTGTTCAGCCTGGAGAAGACAAGGCTCTGGGGGGACCTTATTGGGGCCTTTCAATATATAAAGGGGGCTTATAAGAAAGATGGGAACAGACTTTTCAAACAGGGCCTGCAGCAACAGGGCAAAGCGTAATGGTTCTAAACTAAAAGAGAGTAGATTCAGGCTAGATATAAGGAAGAAATTTTTTTACGATGAGGATGGTGAAACACTGGAACAGGTTGCCCTGAGAGGTGGGTAGATGCCCCGTCCCTGGAAACATTCAAGGTCGAGTTGGATAGGGCTCTAAAGCAACTTGATCTAGTTGAAGATGTCCCTGCTCACTGCAGGGTGGGTCAGACTAGATGACCTTAAAGGGTCCCTTCCAACCCAAACCATTCTATGATTCTTATAAGCATATTTCCTGTAAATACCATGTAAGTACCTCAACACACTAAGAAGCATCCAGCTGTAGTTAACACTACACAAAGCAGCTGAGGAGGCTAACATGAGCTAGTCTCCTTCCTTCAAATGGCTAGATGTGGGGGGAGTGGCGGAATAGAGAGGGAAGGAGGAAGCTGCTGGAGCCCGCTAACCTCATAAGAAGGGAAACTTCTTCAATATTTTAACTACTTAACAAGCATAGGCAAATTAAGTTAGGAGGCAGAACCTTTCTCTACGCATTCTAGAATTGAAGCTTTCAGTGTCTGTAGTTTTGGTGGGGTTTTTTGTGGGTGGTTTTGTTGGGTTTTTTTCTTTTCCCCCCCAGAACAGTTCTGCATGGCAACCACCTTCTACTGTTGAAGTTGAGGTTTATGCATCTGGCAGACTAACTAAAGAAGCATCTGCCATATGGTTTTGATTACACAGCAGGGAACATAGGTCTTTTTAGAGAACTGAACAGTGACACTACTGCTAGAAATGCAGCACAGACAGTACAAAGCAGGGTTGTCCACCCATCCATTTCTCCCATTAGGTTCTACCAGATAAACTCCAACTGTCCACACAGACCATGATAACATTAAAATATACTCTCCTGGTGAGGTAAAGCTTCAGGATGAAATCTGCAACTAGTTTTTATCTTTTCTGCTTATCTTCTGTAATTGCGAACCCAAATGGAAAGAGAGAATATGATACAGGCCCCTCTGTGAAAACCCTTTCCACAATCAAATAACATTATTTTTTTTCCTACACCTAAGTACAAAGAGATCTGAAGATGAACAAGACGACACTTACTGGCTATTCACACAGTTACAGTGGCAAACACCGATGCCATTTTCTTACAACTGAATGCATCCACAAGCTAGACCAGTCATATATCCTTTGACAGTTTAGCTAGTGCATGAAAGTGGCCAGTGGACTTCATTTAAAAGGATACCTTAAAATTAAATAGAACTTTTGGCTTTGTGTTTTGAAGAAAATATTAAAAGAACACGCAAAGAAACTAACAGACATGAAAGCTATGGGTTTACAAGCTTTCAGCTGTACAATACATACATGTTGAAGATGAAAAGTCACTGCTTCTGTAGCTGTGATCCACCAGGTTATTAACGGAGAGATCTGTTCTTCTTTCTAATTCTCTTCGCTCTCTCACTAGCTCAGTTCCAAGGGAGCCAAGCATCACTGATGAAGATCTAGGAATCCTACTGTACCTCCAAGAGGAATCTGTAAAGAAAAAGTAAGTAAATCCCCTGGTTTTGTAATAATTAAAAAAAAAATTAAAACTGGTGCTTAAGCATGCATTCTGGTTACACCCGTATCAAGGGTGAGTTTAACAATACCACTAAGCTGATCAGGTGGCCAGCTGCCAACATAAAGCCAATAGTAAGTAGCACTCTGCTGACTCTGGCACTTGAATGAGTTCTGAAAGCTGAACTGGAAAAAAGTAATAATACTTTTGTGAAGAGTCAGACCCATTAACACTCATACAAGATAGGAGAAGGAAGAGAAATAGCATCTTGCTTTCTAATGGTAGCTAGCTATTAAATAGGCTTCACAATATGGCAACACAGCAGCTTAAGACTTCGTAAATGCTGCCATTCTATTGATGCTTCTTAAATGCTCCTAGAATACACTTTCCAGAGAGGTATAAATGCAGCTTAGACACAACTTTAAGAACAATGAGTAATACTATTCTTGCTCATATTGCAGAGTAAAACATGTCAGTTTAAAAAGGGATCTTGTTTTTTGTTAACAGCAACAACAACTAAATAGGGAACTGTACACACTTCAGCTGTGAACAAAACTGTTGTTTCAAAATAGTGTTCTTCAATGGTTCTGAAAAATCTACTTTGATTTTTTTACTGCTAACTTGTAAACCCAAATTTAAGCATTCAATGGTCAGCAGTGTGACGACCAACCGATCTACAAATGGAAAGACAAATAGTCCTACACTATAATGACAAATGTTAATGGCAGTCATTTTCTTAGCAAAGAGTAAGAAAGCATCAACAATATTGTGTTTTGAGCAAGAATTTTTTAGCTTTTATTTGGATGGCTGCATGGTTCCAAAAGGGGATATAAAAAGAACACCGATCCATACTCACAGGGGTAACCTGAATGGATCTATTTGTCTGTTTCAAAATACTGTTCTAGAAATATTTTCAATGTAAGTTTCTGACTGTTATTTCCTAACATTTAGGCTTTTGTTAGCATACTGCTTAACTTATGTCTATCCAATACCATACACTTATTTACAGCTTTAATGAAAATCTCAGTTTTTGTTGAAAGAGCTCGTAGCATAGAAAGTTTCTTTTTGCCTGGCCTATAGAAGTGAGTTTAGGCCCTGCTAAAAAATAACTTTTTCTTCCCTGACCCCTAACAACAGTGCTTGAACCAACCATGACACTATGCTTCTTGGAACACAATGCTAAGCAAGGTAAAGATTTCCTTTCTGCTGCCCCTGGCACACATCAGTTTACCAACACAATTTGACTCACAAAGTAAGAGCAGCTGCACTCATTCTTTCTTTGAAATCTTAACCAATTAAGACATATTTGAGCCACAAAGTTCATCTTTACAGCAAACGGAGTAAGTACAGGTAATAATTTTAAAATGACATAAGCACAACTGGGTTCTCAAAAGACCATGTTAACAGCATTCTCAGTACTTTGGATACCGCTATCACTGTGAACACACTCTTCTGTAAGGCATAGGATTTTAAAATTAATAAAAGTGTAATACTTCAAATAAAGTCTTTTAAAACTTGATAAAACCTAATCTTGCTACTCAGAAAATTTTCATGTAACTCAGCTCCAGTAATCAACCTCTCACCTGAAAAGGCAGTCAAGCCATTACTTCTCACAGAAGAGGTAGATGTACAAGATAGCTTAGGTCTCTTTGAATCACTATCTCGCTGCTGGCTATGCAGTCTTGAATATGCTCCCTGAGTTCTCTCAGACTCACCGTAACACCCAGATGCAAAATGAGCGGAAGAAGATGTAGACTGAAATAACATTAAAAAAAAAAATTACACAGTATTTCAGATATAGTTACACTAACAAAAGTGCACAAATGTTACAGACTCAGAAAAATAGTAAAGAACAACTTTAAGATGCAAAGCCTTTCTATTTAAAAATAATGTAGGATCTATGCTTGACCAGTATTTCCAGATTTACTCAATACAGTCCTACCAGCAAAAGCCAGTTTCTATTACAATCAGCATTATTCTTCCTTTATAGATGTGGCTTACAGAGGAAAAAGATATTCCTGACTTGCAAGATGCTACAAACATGATCAAATATAGCTTTACAGATCTCCAAGGAAACATAATTTTGCTGTCCAGAAATGGCCAATACTCATCACCTTCATTAATTTATTTAACAGTTTAACTAATTCAGCTTACTTTTCACCAACCTAAAATACACTTGGCTAAGGAGTCAGCTCTGGCTTCTAGCAAACTGTTTAGACTAGATACACTTTGATTACATTAAGTTCAAGTGCAACTGAATCAGTTCAGAGTAAAGAATGGGTACAAAATGATTTTTGCAGTGTACAGCACTGAAATAAAGCATTTTTCAGAAACTAGTACTAAAAAAAAAAAATATAAAAATTTAAAAAGTTGGGATAGCCTGTAAAGTTGTTAGTCTGGACACTTGCTGCCAAGGCACTAATTTTCTATTTGAAATAGTTTTGGTTTATTTTTTGATATTAAAAACTTCAGCTCAATCAAAAAGCTGAATTAAGCTGTCTGTGCTCCAGAAAGCACCTACAACCAAGATCCTTTAAGGATCAATCAAATTACAGTGGATGTTCTAGTTGTGTTTTATTTTTATTTTGTTATGTTTTCTACTAAGCTTATGCCACAACGTTTTAGTCTTTAGAACTAAAGAGGATTTAAGTATTTCTCTTATGCCATCATGAAAGACAGATGGGGAATCACAGAAACTAACATCACAAACCAAGTACAAAACCAGGTCAAATTCCCTCATGAATAATCTGTTCAAAATATAATTTATGTTTTAATAATTTGATATTTGGTAAGTAGAAGATTCAACAGTGTCTTCTGCAATGTTCACTTGCATTAGAACCTAATCTAAGAGAAAAATTAACCTTAATGGGAAAAAAATATACCATTTTGAAAACTCTACAGCACCAACTTGACTAGATATGTAGGCCAATTGAACCACAGACTATTTCCATTTCAACTACATGTAGAGACATCTCCCACTACTTCCCCTGAAGGCCAGCAACTCCACAACAGTTCCTCTCTCCCTCCCACTTATCTCAAAGTGTCGTCACCTTTAAATCACACTAAGAAAACAAAGATCTATTTAAGGTGAAAGCACTCTTAAGGACCCAAACATCTTTCCATTTTAAAGTGAGCAGAATTTTCACTTGTTCAGTATCTTCCCACCAAGCATCCTCACAGTTCTCTGCTTTTCTCATCTTAATATTTCTACTGCAATTGAAAGTGGTTTATTGTCCCTCTACAGTGCATAAGCACGGCAAAGCAGCAAACTACTTTTTTGTAACTAAAGTTAACTAAAAGTTACGAAGGCACATTCTGGAGCCCAGTTAAGCTGTTGAGGCTTGAGCCTTGGATCTCAGTCAGGTGACAGTTAAGGCTCCATTTTCTTTCACAGTACGCTGTAAGCAGCATGCAAGTAAATACAGTCAGACTATGAACTACTCCTCCACAGTTAAATTTTCTAAAGCAGGTGTCCAAACCCATGAACTTTGTGTTAACTCACAAAGCTGGCAGCATCCAAAAACCACACCACCTAGAAACCTGATGCAAGAAGCAGAGTACAAACAACATTAATTTTGCCATCTGTAGGACTACAACACATATGAGATTCTAATCACCCTGATTTTTTCTTTGTAAATTGGTATTTGCAGCACCACTCTCACTTTATTTCTTAACTATTAGTAAAAAATATACATTATTATTTTCATCATCTAATTTCTTAACACTGCAACCTTCTTGCTTTCCGTCCATCTTGACTTAGTAACACCTACTTACCTAGAAACATTACAGTGAGCCCCTGCTAGCAGCTTTGCAGATTAGGAAGACTAAGGTAAAACCTTGCATTTTATGTTGTTGTTGTTGCCATTTTTTAAAAAGTATTACACATGAACAGTTCTCACCAATCTGCTTCTGCTTCCCCAAAATCTTCCAGAACGTGGATGATCAAGTGTCCCTGAGTAGCGAGTTGGAGAGGACGTTGTAAGCTTCCAAGGAGTTTCATGGGTGTCTGTTTCTCCGATTCCCCAGTCTCTACTGGAACTATTCAATACATTGGATTCCTGAAGAACAACATGCTTATCATATGCATCTTGTAACTCAAAATGAACTCGGTATCTGATCTGAATATTGAAAATACAGGGAAGTGGAGGCACTACCAAATCTGGAAATCTTTCAGGAGAAACCTCAAGGGATACCCAAGAAGAAATGAAACAGGCTTATGAGAGAACCACTGGCAAAAGGAAAGATCTTTTTAAACTACTTTCTAGCAATTATCAGCTCCTTTATCCATCCTGTCATTTGACTGTGAACAGTAAGAAGTTGAAGTAAAGGCTTTTGAGGCATTACCCCAACTGAGATACTCCAGCAGCGGGGCAGAACTACAGACCTCACTTTCAAGTGTTAAGTAAAAAAACCCACACAGGTAGAAGAAGAATCTCCATCGCAGCAAAAGTGCCTTTTTGGCCACTAAAGCAAGCCATCTGTCTTGTCCTGGTCATCAGTTTTAATACATGAAAGAACAGGTGCAAAGACATGGGGAAGAAGAAAAGTCACGTTTTGGGCCTACTAAAATAATTATTTTTACAAAAGGAGCATGATCTGTCCTAGTAAAATATATGGGACAACAAATGTAAACTATGTCATCAAGTTATTTCTAAAAAAATACCACACTACTGAAATTACAGTTATCTTCTACAATTCTTAAACACTTTCCTTTATCATCGCTTAAGTTTTTTATTTCTCTGCCGTCTACTCTAATAATCCATCATTGTCCTATTGGTAGGGAAGTCTTGCAAATTAGTCATTATTATTCCAATTATATTTCATGCAATCAGCGAAAAAATAATTTCCATCTTTCACTACAAAACTGAAACTTTTTTGTCTCCTAAATTACTAACATTGAAGACCATCATAAACCAGTAAACTGCACCGGGTACAAAACCACTTTGGGCTTACAAAATAAACAGTTTCAGTAACTAATTTCAGACACAGTGCAAAGATACTGAATCCACAGTTTGATACACATAACAAGCTAAGACTGTTTGGCAGAACAGTCCTGCAAATAAACGTTTGCTGCATTACCTCAGAACAAAATGCTCCAATTATTTGAAGTCTGATGTCTGCAGGGCAGTGACACTAACTGTTCTTTTTGTGTTTTCTCTTCCAAGATATTTAGAAGCCCTAATCTTTACTGTGGCTACACAGGCAAGTTTCTAACAATAAAACCAGGAACTGTCTAACATACAAATCTATCTTATCTTTAAGACAATCTAAGGGATGAGGTTCTATACTTTTAGTTTCACTGAATTTCAATGAATAGATTATAATTAAGGAGATGCACTGCAGTTTAATTTGCTCCACAGAATAATCATTTAAATTAGTAAAATTCATAGAAACAGAAATCTAAATTTTATTACACTTAAGCAGTTTCTAAGTGATTATCTGTCCACCTGCTTCCTGTGAACTATTAATACAACTACAGTAGCTTCTGTCACCACTTCTTAAAATTTGTAGTATTAAGATTTTAAAAGCTAAAGAAATATTCACACTCAATTATCATTCTCACAAGCAAAATTAAACCTGAAAATAAAGTATCAGTCAGTAAGTTTTCTCATATTTCAAAGTCTCAGTAGGATTCCTCAGGCTTCTGCATTATTTCATATTGGATAGTCTGCCCATAGGCACTAGACTACATAATTTTAAAGACAAAAAGTAAAGCTCTCTTAAAATTTTCTTAATATGAGCCATACCTGCAGACTTAACTGATCTTGAAATATTTACTTTTCTTTTTTCTCCAGCTGTTAGATTCTGAAGATCTGAGTTATTTTAAGTGTCTGGATCACCACAGTAAAGATCTTAATCCAAGAACAACACACTCACACTAGCACAGCACTAAAAGCCCGTTCATGGAACTACACCATGTATGGTTCTAATGCCAAAGCTGCTTTTGGTAGCTGTGGCATCTCTGCTCTGTGCTCATTTTTTTAAGAAATGTCCCAAGACCAAAGCAACCTACTGGGTATGAAAAAAATGACTTTAAGAGAAAGTAGACAATCAGGCATGACATCAGGAAAGCTCAATCTAATTGATGTATCTGAAACAAAACAAACTTAAGAGTACGTCCCATCCCTTGCCAGAGCTTAACAATTAAAGCATTACACTAGATATTCTATTTCTGACATCTATTTTCAGTAGCAGAAAAATGTAATCAGGAAAACATGCAAAACAATTTTATACGTTGTTATTTACATATGTGTAATTTTACATGTATTTATGATATTTATATAAGTCTATTTTATATGCATATTTATACATATACACACTTGGCCCTATCACTCCATTAAAACAAAGAAAACGAAAACCAACTAACCAACTTCCACTTAATTTCTCACAAAATGGTTAATGACGTTGCATCATAAACCATAGGAATTTTTTTCTTCATACCATCACACTGATTTTTATATTCTAAGTCACCTAGAAACAACGCTACGTCACATATATCAGATTAGTCAAGAATTACCCTGCTTGTTATGCCTCCTCAGATGAGCAGCGACTACTACCAAGACTGATCTCAAGTGTACACTATACAAGAATTCATGCCTATATGAAAAAAAAAAAAAGAGAAAGGGAAGTAGAACAAACCCACATGATAGAAACCTGCCTTGTTGCTGTTAGCCCTAGCCACAACCACATATTTAAAGTTTGACGGTTCTGCCCCTGAAAGTTTTTGAGTGAAGCTATAATCAAGTATGGACTCCAGCTGCATAAACGGCTTTATATTAAAAAGCCAAGTCTCAAAGTTCTCTTTCCTCTATATATCCAAAGTATTACTGATAAGTCATGAATTTCTTCTTCTAAATGACAAATCTTTTAAATTATTTGGAACTGAAGCAGCTCTTAATATGGTAGGCTTCTGCATGCATTAACAAAGCAAAAAGCCCTGCCCATTTCATTCCTATATGAGTGAACTTAATCTTGTTTAGACTATGTTTCTTCTTGCTCCACCAACTTGTAATCTTATCCTGCAGGTAGTAATGGAATTTGCTCCTACTACCTCTTTAAGTACCAAAGGTTAGTAAAGAGAGGAAGCTTCCCTAAACCTTTATCACTAAGCACTAGTCTTGTGTAACAAGCTCTCAGACTACCTTCTTCTATGAACTGGGAGTGCAAAGAAGGGATACAACATAAATCTTCTACACAGTTATTTTCCCCTCTGTTTTAACTGGAAAGCATTATAAAGATCAGTCCTCAGACTAGAAGCACTTCGTTCAACAGCAGATAGTCAAAAGATAATACACAGTGCACTGATTACACTGCACTTCATGTAATAAAAGACAATATGCAGTAAACACCCTGCAGTTCATGTAATAAATGAAATAATGTAAAGTACATAACTCTCTTGTGTCTGTGTGGGTCCATAAACCCCTAAAAAAAAAAGTAAGACTCTGATTTGGTTTTGCTGAGCAGCCAGCCAGTGAAAAATGTGCAGGAATCCAAAAAGCAAAAATGACTGAAGACGACCCTTACATGCTCCCTGTAGCCTACATACTAACAACACGTGTGCTAGATATGGCAAAATAGAACACATACACATGTAATTGTGCTAAAAATAATTAATGCTCTATTACTTGTAAAACTGTTTCTAGAGAAGGCATTATATAACACAGTGTCCCAGATAGCTTGTCAGCAGGGACCAAACTCATAACCATTTTATCAAAAAAACTATGAATATTTAACCATGGAGTTACATTTCTGCAATTTCAAAGACTGGGATGAGCTTACATTTGCAGGCCCAAAATTGAGGTAAGAACTGCTGAAGGAGCAGAAACAAAGTAGTAAGAGAATTGAGCCAAAGAATCACCTGTTGCTTCCAAGTGCTCAAAATAACTGCTGAAGTAGTTTAATCTCTGCTTCCTGCAATACTCTTTTCAAAGTGAAAGTACCTGCAGAGTGTGAAGTCTTATTCTTTAGCATGGCTCCCTTCCCCCACAAAAGCAATTTGGTTAGTGTAAAATACTGCGTGTAAAGCAGCAAATGCCTTCACCCCAACCCTGTCTACTACACACAAAGCCTAGCTGTATTAATGTACTGACAGGAAGTATGATGTAAGCCTACGGGTCCTCTTCTTACCTTCACAAAAAACCTAGATGCTGCAGAACATTACAGCCTACTGTCACTCTTACAGCTGCAACATTTTCCTGTACTTTTTGCATCATCTACACATGAAGTGTAATGCGCTACACGTATCAAAATTCAAACAAAATCCTCACCTCCCCTCAACTGAAAACCCCATTTACCCAGGTTTAGGACTGCAGTGACTAGTGCCAAAACAGACCCTTAAGTGTCAGGATGCCCTTCATTCATCGAACAGCTGCTTTTTAAAGGTGCAGCTACAAACAAAAGCAGGTAAAGATGGCAAACCTAGAACTACCAGTTCACACTGCAGAATACTGTAATTGGCCTGGTTATTAAATCCTTGTACTTTAGAATTAATCTTTGGAGTTCTTCCACAAATGCAAGGTCCTCAGTGGGACTTTTCCTTTTATTCCCCCCCCCCCCTTTTTTTTTTTTTTGGGGGGGGGGGGTGCTGTGTCTGGGTGTTAGGGTTTTTCTTGGTGAAAACCAGACAAATTAATTTATACTTTACAGAAATAGACAAAACACATTACCTGGTATCCAGATTCTAATCTCCATGAAGATTCTCTTGCACTATATGCACCAGCTAAACTGTTCCCAGTCAACGTCCTAGATCCTAGCGAAGAGCTGGAGGCCTGAACAGATATCCTTCGAGGAATTCTTGAGGGTTTTGACTCCATTCTTTGTATCCTGTATAAGGACACACTGATTATTTTTTTTTTAGAAGCAGGGACCTACACGCAAAACATGCACAAGTCATTCTGAGTGCATCATAAATATGACTCACAAGATACAAATTTATCACAGCACTATGGTCTGACTGTGCATCAGTAAGATGGGGAAACAATTTCTTATCCTAGTTTTTGCAACCTCTTCTTTACATTTCCTCCCATTCCATGTTAGAAAACTAGCAACATAGCCCCTTTTGCTATTCTTATTATGTTACAATATATTCTTGCTATTATATTACAAGTGGGACTCCCCTAAGAACTCTGCAGCACTAATATTAACACAAAATGAGCCAGGAAAAGAGCCCTCAGATTTCCTAAATTCCTATGTTACTTTTTTGTTAATGAACTGCATCTCAACACTTGCAGAAACTACTACACACAGACTTATTCTTCAGGGTCAAAACTACGAAATTTCACCCTCCTGTGAAAAACACACATTTGCAGACTACCAGCCTCAAAGAAATATTTAACTTCTCCAAAGACAACTCCCATTAATACTAATGTATACAAAAGAGCACATGGTGTCTCACAGGCATATACATTTACCTTACAGTCGCTGAGGGTTTATTCACTCTACTGGTATTTCTAGGCATTTCAAAATAAATGTTCATGCCTTTTCTGCATGAGAATTGACCCTGTAGTCATTCCTGTCATCAGATGATCTTTAAGGTCCCTTCCAATTTGAGCCATTATACAACTCCATGAAGGGTTATCTTGAATTAATGTTACTCAAAAACCTCAGAGAGCTAGCTGACTGGTTTGCTAACACTGCCAGATTCCTCCTCCTCAGGATGGTACAGACAATACCAGACCACAAAAGATAGCACTTAAATTTAAGAGAACTGCAGTATCCTCAGTGGTATGGTGCAGGAAAAGTAGCATGACAGCTAACACCCTAGAACAGATGGCCGAGAACTCCAACGGCACAAGTTGATTAGAAGAAGTGGTACAATCTTTCATTTAACCACTTTTAATTCTGGTATAACCTCCTGAGAATGGGAATAAGCTCTATCAGAAATAAAAAATCATCAATCAATAAAGCACTTGGTTTTTTCCCACCTCAGCCATGCTCATCAGTAACAGCCTGTGAAAAGCTGCTCCATCAATCCCAATGTACCTCAGGTCTGGCTGCGGTTTCGAGTTCACATACTCAGGACTTTGATCTTAGCAGAAAGTCATGCTGCATTACATATTCTACCTAGTAAAAGCTAGTTTGTACAACTCCACTGCCCAAACAGCTGCATAGCTGAGGTTACTTTTCTTAATGGAAGATTTTTTTAACGACTGTTCGGCTGCATGTTCAGCTGCTAGCTTTACAACACAGGTCACAAAGTACCCTAGATGTTTCATCTTGCAAGTAAGACTTTTTTTTTAACTTCTTTTTATTATTTGGAACAAAACCACATAATGTGTATCAGATTTAAGTGAAATTTACATTCATGTACAAAAAAGCTATGAGGTTGTATTATGGAGAAGCCCACCAGCTTCTAGACCATGCTTCGGACATTAGCAACCCATTCACTTTTGCCAGAGACATCACCAGTTAAGCAAGATCAGCTCAGGAATCTTGAAATTCTCATGTTCCTAACTGTGGATTAGGAACCTGAAATCATTAATTCATTAAATTTCACAGATCACATTTAAACTCCTAAGTAAATATTGAGCAATTGGGTGCAATTCTCAAAGTTGTAAATACAGCTGTATCAGTCAGAATGCTCTAAGCAGTGTTCCAAAGTACAGAAGAACACTGTCAACTGTGGAAGCTTAAAAGAAATTCAGTATGATCAAATCTAATAATCTAAGCTATGCCACTTCAAGTGGACTATTTGTGCAATAAAATGTAAAAATAATATTTTTTTTTATTTGTGACATTAGATAAGACAGTGTAATGATGGTTAATTTAAGATGTAATCTGCCATAACATGCACTGCAAGTCTAGTACTTCTAAGCTGCCACGCATGAAGCTAAATTGTCACAGTAATATAGACTAGGCCATATGCTGGACAGGACAGCTGTAGGTCTTGATGAGGTCTGACATCCAAAGCACTGTTTATCTAACTTCTACGCCAATACAAAATATACAGGACAGATACATAGAATAATAGATCCAATTCTGTACTATTAAGTACTTGACAAAAGAGTGCCAACATTATTGCTTTCATTATGCATCATTCTGCCTCTGGATCACTTTGCTTCAGACAGGCATGGAACCAAATGAGTTAAGTAACATAGACTGAAGTCAAACACGGACATATGTAGAATATGCAAAGGTTTTAGAATAAGAAATGGAAGCTTCCTATCGGAAGCTCCAGATGAGCAGGGGAAAGAGACATAAGAAGTTATAAGGACTTCAAGACTAATTTAGAGATCACTTAATAATAATAAAATTGCTTATGCACATCCACAGAACAGACAAAATAAGAGCATTCAGATAGGAAAGCACAGGGTGGAAGACTGTGAACACCAGCGCCAACTATCTCTAGAAGCTGAAACGGAGTCCAAGATTAGCAGATTGCTTCTACAAATACAAAAAAACACACAAAACTAATTTTCTCCTCCAGTGGTAACCCCAAGAGGACAATGTTGCCAATCAACTTAATCTTGTAAATTAGCACAGGCTGTGATTTCAAGTTGAACGTCAGAATGATGCTGTCTATATATTTTAAGTAAAGAAATCTTGCAGAAACTACACACAAATAACATGTTAAAACAAGATAAAGGCAGAACATCAGAAAATCCAAAATTCAATATGTCAGTTTATGTATACACATTATGATTAACTTCTCTAATACCACTGTACATTTTTTCTGCAGTCCTGGCCCTGGCCAGCAAATGAGAAGGATATGCTATACAGATGAATCACAGTTGCGTAAGACAGGCATTTAACAAGAGGAACCTTGCCTTGTTTGATGCAGAGGTGGAAAGGTACTGAAAAACAAAAGGCTTTGTGGTCTAGGCAAAGAACCTCTCCCCGAGGAAACTGGATTTTATCTTTGCCTTTCCATAAAGATTCAGCAACATAAAGCATGTCATTCAGATTAATCAGGTTTTTTAAAACACTCTCCAAGAGCTCTTCAATTTCTGGGCATCCAAATTTACTTTGAATCTGAATAGCAAAAATCATGGAACCATGTATCTGCAACTGAAGACAATTGAGCCATGACTTGAAAATATTAGATAGATAGAACTAGATACTAGGCATCTCAACTTTTGTAACCTAACCAACACTAGTAAGAAGTGTTCTGGGTTGTTATATTTTGGTTGGGTTTGGGATTTGTTGTTTGGGGGTTTTTTTGTCCAGAGTTCTTTGAAAACCATTTTAAGCACTGTATCTTGAAAGCTTGAGAAGGAACTGTCTTCATAGTTGACAATCAATACACACAATACACATAAAAGGCTTATGCTTATCATGGTAATACAATGAGGTGGTCAAGGTGAACATGCTAAGCTATCACAGAACACAGGACAGCACAAGACAGCAGTCTCACCATAAATAAGAATATATTATCAAAGCCACAATAATATTTGTCTGCAAGGGGAATATCATGGTTTTATAGGGCATTTCAGAATGAGAACAGCACCCTTTTACAGTACCAGCATCTTAAGGGTTTTTTTGAATGAGCTCAGACACTCAGATTAAAACCTGGAACATTTTGTTTACCCACACAGGTATTCAACAAATCACAAGTGGTAATCAACATGCTCCAATGACTTGATAATGGCAACCTAGCCACCTCAATTTACACAGAGGATAGTGATGCTATTACTTGAGGAACAAATTTAAAAAAACCCCAACATTTAAGTTGTGTTGCAGCCTGAAGTGATTTAAAAGCCTGTTGTTGCCACAAAGGAAAGGAACACCTTACTCAAATATGACACCACTGCTGTGTCCTTCATTGAGCAACCTCAACACACTACCCTGGCAAAACACACTTCTGGCTTCTCCATCATTTTGACACTACTCACCCTGATATCCAACAACAGAGAAATGAGAAGGAACATCAGAGTGAGAAGCATCTCATCAAAGACACGTATTTCATCAGTTCATGCCGTGTTATGCAACTTAGCAATCAAGATCTCATGCAAAAAACTGGAAACTACTTTTGTGTCTCCTGGAATATGGGATACATGTGATGCCTCTCAAGACTTGGTAAGAAACCAAGTTCTGAAATCAAACTTTAAATTTGAAGTTGCACCTGGGAAACAGATGACCAACTTACAACGGGAGGTGGAGCTGAACAGCCTATTTTGAGTACACAGCTCAAATGTCCTGCCCTTCATGATCTGTCATCCCTCCAACTACATTATAAAAAGATCAACCAGAACTTACATAGCCACAAACAGAGATTACAAGAGATAAAAGATCCAAGAAGTCTTTGCAGGAAAGCAGTGTTATCTCAAAAGGTAAAAAAGCAAGTATTTCAAATTAAAACCTCTCACTCCTCCCATCTTTTTGCCTTGACCTCCTCTACTGAAAAATGAAGGGCAATATGAGGTAGTCATGTCTACCAGTAAGAGAAGCCTTTACTAGCTTCCATGCATTCTACTATCAGCTTAAAGCATTCTTGTAACCTCAATCACAACAAAGCAGCACATGCTTCACTCCCAGCTCCTAAATTACAGTTTTCTACCTTGGAACTATGCGGTGACACTTAGGCCTACCTAAGACTTGAGCTTTTATGTCTACAGGTTTTTGCATGTACAACTGCTCATGAGACTTTCTCCCAAGCAACCTGTGATCACGTGCTTTCCTCTGTGTTTACTCACAATGATGTTTTGATTACAAACAAGATAGAGTTCAGGGGCAATTCTGTCTGTCTGCGCAATTCTTCGTTCGCGTTATTTTCTCAACCTTCAATCAAGGAAGACGGACAAAAAATCAAACAGCCTCTCAGGAGCCCCATGAGCAAAAAAAATGTTTACAAATGCCATTCGCCTGCCTATGCCGCAGCAGCTTGTGCCATGACGCTGGGCTGCTCCCCTAGACCGGAGCCAGCCGGCCCCAGACCACACGTGCTTCGCAGCGCCGCTGGAGGGCGCCACACTCTCCTCCCCAGGCCTGAAGGGAGCGATCCAGCCAGCAAGGCCCAGGCCCAGGCCCAGGCGCCGGCTAGGAGCTCAGGGCCGCACTCGCTCGGCGCCCGCCCTCCAAGCCAACGCCGAACCGGGGCTCGCACCAGGCTGAAGGGCAGCGCCGACCGCTCTGCCCCGACCCCGCCGGGCAGTGGCTCCTCAAGGGGAAGGAAAGGTACGGAGAGGCAGAGTGCCACACCGCTCCGTTTCCGGCGAAGGCCCGCGGCCGTCAGAAGCACTTCGCACAGAGAAGGGCAGGGGAGCCAGGCGCCAGCCCCGAGACAAAATGGTTCCCCCCCTGCCCTGGCGCGGAGCCACCGGCACCGGCCCACACACAGGCGCAAGCTGGACTGTGTGGGGCCACCTTCCCCCCCTCAGCAGCGCCAGCCCCCGTACTCACCCTCACGGCACAGCCCTCACGATGCAGGCATTCGGGAGCTGAGGATCCACCGGAAGGGCCGAGTCGGGCCTGGCCCACAGGCTGCCACGCCGAGCCAGCGGCCTCTCCCTGCAACACAATGGCGACAGCGCCGAGACTGCACGACTGTCGATCACCACCCGCGCCCCGCCCATGCCCAGCTCCCGCGAGAGCTGCGGGGGAGCGGCTTGGTGGCGGGGGCGCGGGGGTGGGGGCGCGCCGCGTGGTGCAGGGCGGCGCCGTGTCACGCTGTGTCACGCTGTGTCCTGTCGCGTCGTGTCGCCTGGCCTGGGCGGCCGAGCCGGGCGGCGGGAGCTCGGTGAGCGGGCGCTGCCGGGCCGTGCACGGAGCGGGTGGTGCTAGGGGGAGACCCAAGGTGCGTTTAGCACTGCTCTCCTCAGCTGTGAGGTGATGCAACGACTGCGAATACGGCACTCTGCAATAGGGAGATAATCCGAAAAATACTCATGTTAAAGACAGAATTTCTCTTCATTTTATGGGGAAACATCCCAAAAGCCACAGTCTGATTCCATTTGAAAATTCAACGTTCAGCCTTAAAACTGCAAGCAGAGGTCTGAGCTTTCTTCCTGTGCTACGTTACTTCTCAGCCGCCGCCACACGTAGCCCGCATCTGATGTCAGTCCCCTGAGGGCCGTGGTGGGGTGGGACACCCGAGAAAGCCTCAGCTGCCAGCTGTGGCAATGCCGTTCATTTTAATTGTGTTCAGACTTCAGTTTTGTCGTCTTGAGATAAATAGACGTTGGCAGACGTTTTTACTTGAGAAGATTTTGCATGATTTACAAAATGAGGACTGAAAATGCCAAGTCCTCGCAAATCTGTGTCAATCCTAAATAAACGATGGTTTGCAGTGTCCCTGCCCTCTACAGAATGTGGCAGAGATCTCATGCTACTGTGTTTTCTGAACGAGGCTCTGAAGGAGACAGGCTGTGTTGTTACTATAGAGTCTACTCTACTATCACTGTGTCACAAGTCTCAGTATCTTACTGATCTGATATCCATCTGTCAGCAGGACTTTCCTCAATCCCAGTATCACAGCGAGTGCCCAAGACTGCATTGCTGCAAGTCAGATAAAGGGGTGTGCAATAGTACCAGGCCAGCCATTCTTTAAGGGAGAAAAAAAAAAAAGGGCTGGGAGGCATGCACAAAAATAGCCCAAAACCACAGAAAACGTGACCAAACATCCTGGCACAGGGCTACAACACATATAAATTAAATGTGTGCATGATTAATAGCTCAGAGAGATCTGGGACACGTAAGACCAGCCAGGCTGGTTAGAAATTAGCCAGGTGGCATCTCTAAATTATAGGATAGTCCTATGTTTAGCAATATCCTTGATTTTGTTTCCCTTTCATGCTTTTAAATGTGTTTTTCCATATGTTTGGAGTGTGATGGGTTTTGTTCACTGATTCTCTTCCGCAGAGAAATGGTGGGCAAAGTACTAGTGAATGGGAGATGAGGACAAAGGGCCTGGAAGAGCTGTAAACACAGAGAGCAGCCACTTCAACAAAAACTGATAGGAGAGAAAGGCTGCTGGGTTTTTGCTGATGGGCATGTTGCCTTTCACCAGCATGCCCAAAGCAATGCTTATTGGACTTGGGAAAATCTTGTCTACAGCAGCCAGAAGCAGGCTGCTGCCCCTGCCAATACCATTTATTTGGCATATCCATCTCCAGGGAAAGAGGACAGCTAGGAATGGACTTCATGAATCATTCCAGCAACAGCGGCTGCCCTTTTCCTTGGTTAGCAAACAAAAACACTTACAGAGAGATTCAGATCTACATTAAATTCAATCCTTAAAGGAGGCATTCTGTCTTTTAGTCACATAGAAATCACCTGTAATTGACAGATCAAGTAAAATGACTGTGTGAATATAGAGGACAGAGCATAAAGCCCTCCTGCAGCCAGAACCGATCATGGCCACCACCGAGCAAGTCCATTATGCTTTTCTTTTTGAAAGTAAGTTAAAAAGTAAGTAGCGTAAGCTCTATCCAATACAAAAATTCAGAGTTCTTCAGCTCAAGTCTCACTATTGTCAGAAGAGGACTTACTGGGGGTGCTAAGAGAGATGTTACACCATTCACCACATTAGCCCTGTCCAATGCAATGCATAATTTGTATTAATTGACGGTTGATGCAATACCGTTTTATTAGCAATCAATGAGCCATTTGTTGGCCATACTTTTGTCACAACCTTGTACCTCTTCTAAGAATAATAAAAAAAATACTATCACCTCAGCTCATAGGCTTGCATTTTTTTTAATCTGCATAATGGATTAAGGATCTAACCTGTAATATTACAACACTGCATAAGTAAATCAGTTTAGTTACAAATATACAAAATCAGGAAAGGTTAATATATAATGATCAATATCATCACATTGCACAAAGACTTCTCTTCATCGTGACTTATTGCTAAAATGGCACCATCTAATGAGCGTGGAATAGTTTAGGATTTGTCTAAAGGAAAACATCAAAATGTTGGGCGATAGTGGCTGAAGTCACAAAAGCCTGTGTAATAATGTGCTTGTAAATGGCAAAGCAGCAGGTTTAGAGTACATATGCTTCATCATGTCCTTTAAGCATATATAGAAATAGGGAAATAGGCAGATTCAAGTCAGTATTAACAGAGTTACTATCTCTAACTGTCCATTCTCACAAAAGCTGTTTTTCCACAAATGACTAAACTTTTCGTAGAGTCTGTCCTTAACTTCAGTAAAACATGGTCTGGAATTTTAAGATTATCTGAAATAGGTGGTATCTAGTTGTCTACTTTTAATCTACTCATGTTGGTAAGTCATACTTAAGTAACGTTCACTTCTAATAAGCACCTGGAGACAGCCACTTTCCAAAGAGTTTTCATAGCATTTCTGACCAGACTGCAAGAATTTCATTAGAGGGTACTAATTTTTTAAATTTTTTTTAACACAGCTTAGATTGCATCTTGACTATTAATTTGTTACGAAGGACTTCAGACAATATCATAACAATTTTGACCCTCTCCTTTCAGTGAGAAATAACAGCGAAAAGGTCCCAAATCAAGAAAAGTTTTTTGGATGTGGCATGTCTTCACAAAAATGGTCCCAAATATTACAGTAGCCATTCACATTTGCAAAGGTGGGCACAGGCAGAAGGAAGACCTCCATGGATAGGGAACATTGTGTCCTAGAAAAAGGAAAACGCATCCTTGAGTCAAAAGTCAGTCCATTCAGCACTTACTGTGAAATACAGTTTTTGGAATACAGCATTGGCTGTGTACGTGTAACTTGGGCTGCAGAAAAGGAATAGGTTGAAGAACGTAGGGACAGACAAAACCAGGGCAATCTTAAATCATCCCTTTACTGTGTTTTTTCTGCATTGAAGAGCTACATTAGGTTATATATGTGGACTTGTCCTTTTCGTTTTATCAGCTAAAACAAGTACTATGGAGATAGTTGCTACAGTTGACTCCATACAGATTCCAAGGGTTATCTTCAATTAGTTTTACCCTTGCCTTTTCTTCCTTGTGTTGTACTTTACCAGCAGGCTGTCATGTGCATTATAGTTACTGAGCATGACACTAAATGTATTATACGTTCCCTGGCTTCCAGTCTGCCAGGAGGAGTTCTGAGCTTGTTCCTGGATTACTTGCTAAACAGTAAGACTGCACCGTGTAAGTTTAGAACATGTTGCAGAGGAGGGAAAACTGCGATGTGAGGAAAAGCAGAGCTCATGTTAAACTGTATATTGTAAACATTACACAGGAAAGATTTCTGAAAGTGGCCAGTGAACTAGAAAGTTGTCCTCAGAGGATCCAAATCACAGTCCACAACTTAAACAAACCTTTTGTATGGTGACTGTGAAAGGCTCATTCTAACCATCCAAACTGCAAAGTACACAGTAATGATACAAAACAAAAAAAAAACAAAACAAAACTAAACAAAACAAAAACAAAAACAAAAAAAAATTATGGCAGCAGAGATAAAAGAATTTGGAACAGATGGAGCCTTAAAGAAACTACTGTAATACTACCTGTGAGAAACATTGCATAATTCTTATAGAAATGAATAATTTATGAAAATGCATGTCTAGCCTTTATAATGCAGTCATTTTGAATGTAGCAATTATTTAAGGCAAAGTCAAAATCACTGCTTCTAAACTTTTTGATATGGGAAACTAATTTAAACGAAAACAAATTTTGATATGGAAAGCTTTGTAACTAAAAGACTTTATAACTTTATTGAAATAAAATTGAAATAATTTTGGCCCATACAGATCCTAGTTCTGTGAGATAAAATACTGCGGTGCACACTCATTTTAGAAAGGTTTTCTTGTTACTTTACCTTATAAATCTATACTTCCTTTTCAGTACCCAGAATAAAATCATTGTCCAATTAATTGATAATTAATTTTTTAAAGTATAAAAATATTTACTTCATTCTGTTACAAATTTCAATAAAATTTTATTTGCGTTTAGAATAAAGTAGAAGACAATTAAAACATATTAATGGTTTAAATTTGTCAGGTAATAATACTTTGGGTAGACAGACCAAGTGTAACTGTATCTTCTTTCAAAATTTTAGGTTTTGGCTACAGGTACATTTTGCAAGTTAAAGGAATGCATCTTAAAAATTACAGAAATAGTTTAGAATTGCTAAAAATTATTTGGGTTTTTTTAATAGAAGTGGTTACTTGGTTTTTTTACTGTAATTGCTACTTAAAGAATTCTAATAGTATAGAAAGTGTTAGTGTTTTAAAATCTTTGTTTAAAGTCTACTTTCGTCTACTGCATACTCCAAGTCAGGAAGAAGTCTAAAGCTTTATGAGGCATAGAATTCAGTTTCTAGTAATGTTTTATTCACTGAGGAGCTCTTACAGCTGATTTGCATTAAAAACATTGATCAAAATGTTTCTGCAGGTTTGTCTTCTCAGAATACCTGTATTCTCTTTCATTCCTTTCAGTGGAATGTTGTCTTTCTAAAGCCAAGGCAAATTTTACAGATACATAAACCTAAAAAAAAATAAATAATTCAGAACTAACATATTCTTCGGCAGAAAACAGGAACCACAAATTTCTTCTTTCCAATAGCTTTTATTATATGCTTGAAAAAAACCCCAACTACATATACCTTGTATAGAAATATACTGATGACTAGGAATAATTCTTCACCCCTGAAATCACATCCATGGATTGATTCACTTTTTTTTAATATATGATGCTAATAGTAAAAAGTCACAAAACATTTCAGAGAGAATGTTTAAGCATCAGCATTCTTTTACATCTTCCTATCCAGGGTGATTTCTTCAATCAGGGACAGTGCTTGCAGATTTACAAATACCTGATCTCTGCAGGTGCAGAAAAACCCAGGTGGCAGTTAATTTCTATTGCTTAACCCAGACTAGAGCAGTAGAAGTTACTCCTTTGAAGATGAAAATGTTTTTAATTATTGTCATTCAGGAAGAAATTTTTGCAACTGAGAACTTAACTGGTATAGCCTTAAGATATCTATGTGCCTAAGTTATAATAATCAAATAATTGCACAAACCCAACATATATATATATATATACGCACACATAAACATATGGGGTTGAAAAAGTTTTGGAACAAGAATAATAGCGATGTAAGATTTTATTGAAATCTATCTGAGGTCTTTTACTAGGGACAGTATGTAAGTAGGGTAGGGAGTACAGTATGTTACTACTGTGTGTACTACTGTGTTGATGAGAACGGACCAGAATCCAGGAACAACATAATTATTGTTATTGTGTTACTGTGACTAATTTAGTGCCAAAGCAGAGAAGGAAGCGGTAGGAGCAAAGCATCAGGAATTATTAATTGCATGTACACACAACAAGGAGATCATTGCGCTTTTCCTGTAACTGAAATACAGGCAGTAGAGCTGTCTCTCTCCCTCTCAAAATTAACTACTTGAGTTTATTTATTTATTTATTTTCAACATCTACTCCCTGGCCACCTGACTTTCTTCTGCTTTACAGCGCATATGTGGTAGATAAAGTAATGTAATTTTTAAAAGATACATAATTATTGATTTAAAATGAAAATGCTTGTACATAAATACAATGAAGGCCTAGTTAGAGTTTACCTGGTAATACTAAAAAACAAACCATATTTTTGCTTGTGTCTATTTTATGCCAGCTTATGATAAACAAATTAAAGGAGAAAAGGGTTTTGTTTTGACCAAGGATGGGGATCCACCCATAGCAGAGACAGCAATGGGGAAGAGAGGCAATGAGGTCAGACTTCTGCTTTTGGTTTAAGGCATTATTGGAGGTTTTTATCAGGGAGGCCCAGATAGGCCTGAAACAGTCTATCTTCACCTTTGCCTTCAAGAGAAAGCATTGGAAATAACAAGAGGACAACATAGACAATGCTGGAAACAGGTGGGGGAGTAAAGATGCTCCTTGAGTCTGTGGGATACTGGACAGCTGAGGCAGTTTTGTTGCCTTTTGTTGGGTTTGTCAATGATGTGATGATATGCACTGTCAGTGTTTCACATACCGTGATACTGGACACTCACAGTGTTTGTGGGAAGAGACAGCAAATAACAGAGACACAGCCCAGAGCTGTACATCGAGAACAGGTGGTGACACACATCTTCAGTCTTCATTTTTATGATGGCTGATCATTTTGTCCTCAAAGACACAGACTGATGCTACAAGATTTCTTTTCTTTCTCAGATGCCATGAAGGGTCAAGCAAGAACATAACTGGGGTTAATGCTTCATGTCTTTTTTTCTGAGAATGTGCTATAGGCAAGTTACCCAAAGCAGACTTCTGTGTTCATCTGATGTGAATGAACTCCAGGGACTTGCAGACAGCACATGATGCTTCTAGCTACGAACTCCTGAGTGCAGTGTGCAGTCCTAGTAAGCAGGTCCAGCCTTTCCTTCTGTGCTCTCCTACTGTTTGTGTGCTGAATTACACCAAGTTGTTCTGACCATATCAGTTATTTTCGTGTCTCCCAATGGAACAGGCATGGAATAGCATGCTGCTACTATGTAGTGACTTTCAGGATCTGCTTTTTGCCAGTACTTTATGTGAGTTCAATATGATTTGCTTGTGTTTGGCAGCAGAAAAAAATGGTTTCGCACTAGACAACCCTAAAATATTTTCATACTTTATGAAAGTAAAGCTCATTGCCTTGAGAGAGTGCTCAGCTTTGCCATTTCTTTCTACAGTCCCACACTCTGCCTTATTAAAGCCCAAAGCTACAAGCTGTTGCATGACTGTTCAATGTCAAGGAGAGGGAGCTGGGGGTGGGGGGGATGTGTGTGTTGGAAAGGACATTTATAAGTAACAGACATGGGTGTTAATACTTACGATGACTAATGAATGGGAAATACTAATGGGCAGCATACCTGTGCAATTTATTTCACATTGCCTGTCATGACTGGTAAAGCGCAGTATGCTTTGCATGTGAGCAGAGCTATACCTTCATCTGTTTCTAAAATGAGTATGACTGAAATAAAGATGAGACGTATGTCCTGGCCCTGGCACAATTAGGCATACTATGCTGCAGGGCAGACCTAATAGTTTTGAACAAAACCAGCATCCAACATATGTTCCCACATGCTTACTGTAGTAAGCAACTTAGTACCAAGGTCTTATCAGAGCTCATTGTGGGCACTAGCATCTGGATATGCATGTGGTCGTACAAAGAGGAGTGCTGCTAGTCTCTATTAGTGTGATCTCTGGATGTGTAACATTACACAAGGATACACATGTTACACAAGGATAGATAGCTCTGGTTGGGTAGCTCTGCCCCACCACTTGCAATCTTTTGATCCTTTCCACTTAAGTGGAGTTCTGATGGAAATGTAGGAGCTGGCTCTACATCTGTTACCATTCTATCAATGGTGTTCGAGCTGTACTGTTCCTAATAGTTCGATGCTCTTTTAATCTTCTAAGTATGTGAAAGAAGCAGAGGTGGTTATTTTCTCTGTCTTTGCCTAAAAATCATTGTGACTATGAAGCAAAAAAGTTAGCTTCCTGCTCTTGCAGTTGTCCCAGTGTTACCCCAATGCAAAGTACACACAAGCAATTTCTACACTAATTCTAGTAGAGAAACATTTGTAAATAATGCAGTCATGTTTCTAGTTCTGTTGTCCATTTATGTTCTACACCTGTTTTTTTGAGAGAGCAAAATGCTTATGAGTCTAAATGGTGGGAAAGAATTCCTACAAATTGAATATTAGATTGCTGACACAATGTAGCCAATTATTTTTCAAAATATGCTAAACACAAGTCTTCAGGGGCATATGCAAGACTAAATAGTTTACCAAATAATATTCTTATTGATTTAGTGTTAATAAAACATTAGCTGTCAGCTCTATAACATGACTCCACACATACTCCCTCCTCATTTGAAAAAAAGGGAATATAGCCTTGTGGCTTACTCCAAAGATGATTTGGAGTGTCACAAATAGAATGGAAAATCCCTTCTGAAATAACAAGTACAGCAAAATCACAGGAGAAAAAAGGATTATTCCAATCTTAGCTGGAATCAATTTTTTCAGACTCTAGAAATTAGAACCAAAAATGTAAAAGTAATTCTGAAACGTGTGAAGTTTTCCCGATACAAACACATATATTAGTAAGTGTACATATACACACATTACAAGCAATGTCTTCTCAGTTTCCATTTTATACAGTGAGGGGATGTTCTTGTGAGATTTGTCCTTGAAGTAGGTATGGATCTTGCCAAGAGCAGGCTCAAGCTGAAATAAGGAGGATCTAGTTCTGTGTGAGTAGCCAGGAGAAAGGAATTTGAGTGCAGTGAAGCCAAGGGGTCAAGACTGAACTGAACTGCACTGTCTTGTTAGAATGTAAGAATAGCCATATTAGGCTGATGAAAGGTCCAGTCAGTCTGGTATCTCATCTCAAATTATGGCTGGTAGACCCATCTAGCAGATTATTAAAAACAGGGCAAAGTACACTATGAAACTTTCCTGTTTCACCAACCCCAGATTTCAGCAATTTGGCCATAATACCCATGTTTTCAACAGCCTTTGATGGATCATATTTTTACTTAATTGTTTTTTTGGAACTTTTTGGATATTTTTGTACATCCTGTAGTAGTAATTCTAGAATTCAGCTTTGCACTCTGCAAAAAAAGGATCTTCTTGTTGTTTGTTTAGAATTTGGTATCTGATAATTTAATTTACTACTTCCCAATTCTTGCAATAAGAGAAACAGCAAATAATTGTTTCAAGTTGTGACTTTATAGATGCCTATCATCTTGACTTTAATTTTTTCCTTTGCTGAGTTACAAGGTCCTAGTCCATTTTTCAATCCATAAGTTCTCTAACTTTGAACATTGTACTTGGGTTTGATAGTAGTGACATGCTCTGTAGTGACAGAGCATGAAGAAGTACAGACACCTAAGGATTCAGTCTAAATGAATTTCATACTGCTTCCCAGAAGGAGGGTTGAACAGTGCCTCCTCTGTATGCTATATTCTAAAGCAAATCAGACAAGCTGCCTGTCACTGTATCTTGGGTTATTCCTGTACTCTTACTAGATATCTGCTGTTAGCTTGTATTTGGTTTATGTGGCCAGGGTTTGGTAGCAGGGGGGGCTTCAGGGGTGCTTCTATGAGGAGACACCAGGAGCTGCCCCTATGTCCAACAGAACCAGTTCCAGACAGCTCCAAGACAGACCCACTGCTGGCCAAAGCTGAGCCCCATCGGTGACGTTGGTGGCGTCTCTGTGATAATATATTTAAGAAAGGGTAAAAATACTGTGCAGCACCTGTATGAGAGAGGAGTGAGAAAAATGTGAAAACCCTGGAGTCACCAAGGTCAGTGAAGGAGGGGTAGGAGGTGCTTCAGGTACTGGAGCAGAGATTCCGCTGTAGCCCATGGGGAGGACCATGGTGATGCAAGTTGACACCCTGCAGCCCATGGAGGACCATGGTGGAGCAGATACCTGCACTGCAGCCCATAGAGAACCCCACGCCTATGGAGGGGAGTCCACACAGGAGCATGTTTTCTGGCAGGACCTGTGGCCCAAAGGGGAGCCATACTGGAACACTTTTCCTGAACGGCTGTACTGCATGGGAAGGACCCATGATGCAGCCCATGGGAAGGACTCATGCTGGAGCAGTTTGTGAAGGACTGTATCTTGTGGAAGGGACCTCATGCCAGAGAAGGGGAACAGTGTGAAAAGGAAGGAGCAGTAGAGAAGTGCATACTGGTTTTGGCTGAGCTAGACGTAATTTTCTTCATTGTATCTTGTATGGGCCTGTGTTTTAGATTCATGATGAAAACAGTGTTGATAACAGTAATGTTTTGTTGCTGAATAGTGCAGTCCTCATTCCCCATCCCTGCTGTACCACTCATGGGGGAGGAAGCAGAAGAGTGAGAAGAAAGGAGTAAAGTTGAGGCTGGGAAGAAGAGGGAGTGGAGGAAGAGTGATTTGCATTTTGGCTTGCTTTCTCACCCTCCTGCTCAATTTTAAATTGGCAATAAATTAAAATTATTTTTCCCCAGTCAGTTCTGTTTTGCCCCTGATAGTAAGTAATAAGTGATCTCCCTGTCTTTATCTCCAGCCAGGAGCTTTTTCATCTTACCTTCTACCCCTGAGCTGTTGAGGAGGGGGAGTGGGAGAGCAGCCTAGTGGGTGTCTGGCAGCCAGCCAAGGTTAACCCACCACATGGACACTGTTGGAAACAAGGTACTGGCCTGGAGATGCTAATTTTCTGACCCTGAATGGGCAGACTTATGTCTTTATACACATTCTTTGAATGTCCCATTAAGCAGGAAAGGTGTCAAACTAAATCACTGACAATTACTGAGTTGTTCCTTTCTTGCAGTGTGAGTTTGATAGCTCTACATCAACCTGAGGAGAGGTCTCTTAATTAGGCCAGAGAGCTGCTTGACAAAAGGAGAGTTAGAGATGAAAGGCACATAGCTGTCACATAGCAAGTATCTTTACTGGGTTCACTATGTCTGAGGTTTTATGGATGTTGGAAATATCAGTACAGCAAATTGGAAACACCAAGCTATGGAACGATCTCATGATGTGGTGAATTCAGAATTCCAACTAATTTTACTCAGGTCCATGTCTAGAAACATTTAGGTGCTGAAGTGCAATTTAATCTTTTATATCTGGGAATATAACTCAGAAAAGCAAAACTGAAAAAAGTAGCTAACCTCTTGTGTCTGTCTGTAGGTGACTACTTTCCTTCCACTGGCATTTTGTAGGCTATTGCTTTTCATCCATTGTAAGTAGCTAAAGACATTGTCACAGATCTCCAGAGTCTCTTTGCATGCACAAAATAGGCATCTTTAAGTCCTCTAACGATGGTGATTTGATAGCATAACTAGCACACAAACAATACATGCAACACCGAACACATTAGCAATTTAGTTCAGATGGAGGCAGAGGTAGCTATCTCCACTGCTTACAAAATAGCCAAATGATTAGGTAACTTTACTACTGCTACACATGTGCCCCTAAATAAATCTGAATCTTCCTACCTGGAAGGATTGAACCTGAAATCAGAATCTACAGTG